>NC_056666.1:129452065-129753580 GCF_018350195.1 Panthera tigris | reverse complement strand
TTATCTCACAGCTTCTGGGGGTCTGGATCCTGAGTGTGGCCGGGCTGGGGCCTCTGGCTCAGGGTCTCCCACGAGCTATAATGAACGTGTCCGCTGGGCTGTGTTCTCATATGAAGGCTCAACCAGGGAAGGATTCACGGCCATGCTCATTCGGGTGAAGGGTCAGATGGTTCTTTGAGGACCATTGGACCAAGGGTCTCCATTCCTCATGAGCTGTTGGCCTCTCCCTGGGGCAGCTCAAAACATGGCAGCTGTTTGCGGCAGAGCAAGGAAGCTGAGAAGAGCCAGAGAGAGAGTGTGAATGAGACAGAAAGCACTAGGGGCCCCTGGGTGGCCCAGTCTGTTGAGTGTCCAACTTTGGCTCAGGTCACGATCTCACGGTCTGTGAGTTTGAGCCCCGCCTCGGGCTCTGTGCGGATGGCTTGGAGCCTGGAGCCTGCTTCGGATTCTGTGTCTCCCCCTCTCTCTGCCCCTCTCCCACTTGTGCTCTGTCTGTCTGTCTCTCTCTCTCTCTGTCAAAAATAAATAAACATTAAAAAAAATAAACATTAAAAAAATAAAAGACAGAAGGCAATAATCTAACACCTGCTCTCAGCTCTCCTGTGTTGGCCAAGCCGGTTTCCTTCGCTCAGGCTTGAGCGAACAGCTGTTAAAATGGACACGTTGTAGGGAGGCAGATGGTCACCAGGATGGGGGGACCTGGGGCAAGGCACCCCGCAACCAGGGGCCCGCTGGGGGCTCCCAGGGGAGCACAGGGTGCTGCAGATCGGGGAGAAGTGAAGGAAAAGGCAGCAAAAGGCAAGAGCGAGGCTCAGGGCCTCCAGGCTCTTTGAGAAACATTTTTGGGGCCCCGGCATTGGATGTGACTGGGCTTTCCAGAGAGGGCAGAGTGGGCAGGGGTCCAGGAGGCAGGCCAGCGGGGATGGGGGGCTCGCTGAATACCAGAGAGCACTGGAAACAGCATGGAGGGGCCCCTGGGTGGGGGCCGGACAGACGGCCACGGGCCTTCGTGTTCAGCTCCAGCTCACCCGTCTCTGCAGAGACTGTGTGTCATCTGAGACGACCACACGTGTTTCTTGGTCAACAGGACGAAGCTTGGAATTACTTGTCCCAGAACAAGAGTCCATGGACCTGAGCCGCCGAGCAGGTAGGACAGGCTGGCCTGGGATGAGCTCCGCTCGGGCACCCCAAGGGCAGCAGGGAACAGCCCCTTCTCCCCCTCCCTGGGTCTGGGTCTCTGTCTTGCTTGGGACTGCAGACCCACGGTGGGGCCCTGACTCCCTCTGCATTCTGTTTGAAGACAGAAATCAAAGGCAGGGGGAGGAATATCGCTGGCGCCTCCCATCCACCCCTCTGCCGTGTCCTGTCTGCAGGGCTGGGGGGGGGGGGTGCGGGGAAGCGTGCGCCCGAGGGCAGGGCTGAGGGACAACCCAGCAGGGGCCTGGCTGGGTGCCCGGAAAGTACATGTAAGTCCTAAGCGAGCCCCGTCCAGGGAGTGGTGTGGCCCAAGGAGGCGAGAAGGGAGTATCCAGGCATGGCGAACAGTGTGGGCAAAAGTCTAGAAGTCAGAGGGCTGGTGCTTTGGTGGGACCTAGAGAAGTCGATATGGCTGGAGAGGCAGAGTGGGGGCCTGACCCCTGCATTGGGGGCTCTGCCCTCAGGACAAGAGGAGGGCTTTCAATGCAGGCGTGACTGGGTCGGGTCAGCTCTGAGAGGGGCCCCATGGTGAGTGGCCTTCCAGTGAGATCGGGGAGGACCCACCTGCTGGAAGCTGTCTCCAAAAATCCAAGGACCCCGGCCTTGCTCAGTCTGGCTCGGATTCCAGCCTCTCCCAGCGAGGTTCTGATGCAGGCGCCGGGAGGGCCCTGGAATCCGCAGATGTGTAAGGAGCGGGGGCGCGATTCTGATCGAGGGCCAAGCTGGGGAAACGAACCACTGACCATTTGACCCTTACTCTGCCCATTTTACAGCTGAAGGGATGGAAGGCTGTTAGAGTTGCAGTGAGGTTCCTGAAATGCCAGCGACATTCATTCATTCATTCATTCCTTCGTTCATTTGTTCATTCATTCGTTCATTCATTCATTCCACAAATATGTAGCTCCAAGAGGACAGGGGTTGGCCCTTTAGTTCACTGCTGTGTCCCCAGCGCCTGACCTAGCACCTGACGCGGTCCGTGCTCCCTCGGTGGATGGTTAGTGAATACCGGCTCTCTGAACCAGGGTCCGGCGAGTGAAGCTCTTGTCACCCCAAAGGGCTGGCAGAGGGTGGGCGGGCAGTTCCGCTGTAACTTGCGGATAGATGAGGCAGTCAGGGGCTCATCCTGGGAGAAACGGGGAGCCCTGCCCCTTGAGTCCTGAGCTCAGCATCCTGTGCTCAGCCCCAGGTCCCCCACGGGCAGGAGGAGGGACCGTGGTTGATGAGGTAGGCGCTGAGCGCACCCCATACTCTGCCTCCGCTCTGTTGAGAAGGGTGCCCGTCCCCATCCTCGGCCGTCCCCAGAGGCGCGCCCATTTGTTCGCTGGGACGGAAGCAGGACTGGATGGAGGGAAGGCCATCTGGTCCGGCCTCAGGAACAGGTTCTCCCTCTGCCTTTTGTGTGGATGACAAAGGAGCAAGAATGGAAGGCATCTGATTTCACCGGTGGGGGGCAGGAAGGAAGGCAAGCTTTTTCTAAAGGCGTTGCGCTCCCCCCCTCCCCGGCCCCGGGCAAGGGTCTACAGCTCCTCATGGTGGGGGCGAGAGGGGCTTACACAGAGCACCACCACCCCTTGGTGACGGCGCCCCGCGAGAGTGAAATGAAACCCCCAGTGACCAGGGGTCAAAACCCGCTGCTGTCCAGCGGCCTTCTCTGGAAAAGAAGCCTGGAACATTCTGAATGCCCACCCGCGGGGCAGCTGCGAAGTCCTGCTCAGTTAGGTCTGTGTCTGCCGCCGTAAGTCAATCCCCGAGGCACAGTGGTGCGTTTTTTACCAGCAAGTTAACAAAGCAACAGGTAGAATCCCATCTCCTTTGTCAACAAAAGCGAAGCAAAACTATGTATCCTTCAGGAGGGCTGGAGGAGCCGTGTAGAATGCTTTGGAGGGAAGCTCCCTAAACGCATTTGCAGCCGTAACCTGGAATTGAAGACTGGGGAGCAGGGGTGAGGCTGAGGCTGTGTGGAGAAAGGGAAAAGCCCAGGGTGGTGAGACGTGTGTGCAGCCTGCGGCCAGGCCAGCCTGGGGTGGGTGTCAGGGAGGATTCTTGGTGAGACAGCATTTGAAGGAACCGAAGGGTAGGGTTTTGACTCCGGGAGAAGGAAGGGCAGGCCTTCCAGGTGGCGGAACCAGCCTGAGGGGGGGCGCCCACCGAGCTGGGTGGTGGGGTATTACAAGGTGGGGGTGGGGCAGGGGCTGCCGTTTGGTGGGAGCCAGGGGTGGGTGAAGAGAATGCGGCCAGCGGGCTGGGACTAGAACTCCGGGCCAGAATGCGCGGCTGCTGGTGGGAGAGCCTGAAAAGGCTGGGGTGATGCCACCTGCAGAGTGAAAACAGCAGAAGGAAGTGGGGGTTGGGGGGGCAGCTCTGAATGGGGAGCAAGGACCTGGCCCCTCCAGCTCCATGACTGGGCCAAGCCAAGGAAGCCCTCTGCCAACTTCCCTCTGCCAAGCTGCTGGCTTTCTTCACTGGATCGCTGTGGGGTTCAAAGCCGGGAAGAGAACTAATCAAACGGAGCTAGGTTCACCAAAGCACAGAGAGGTCAAGGTCACACGCGGCCAGGCCTCAGGGCTGCAGCTCCTGTTGTCAAAACCAGTGTGGGTTGATCCTGTCCCGTGGGAGGCCTGGCCAACGGAGCCACCGTCTTCCTCGGTCTCTCCTGATTTCTCACCTGTGCTTCCGCTGGCTGCTGTGACCGCTCTCTGTCCCCGTCCCTTTGACCGTCCCTTTGACGCGGGCTGGCTAGGTTCGAGGACCCGGAGAGGTCCCGCCGGACCAGCCAAGAGGGCCCTCGATGGAAATGAAACGCAAGCTGAGAGGAAGTGAGAGCAGAGTTTGTTGAAGATGCAGAGAGAGATGCAGAGGCAGACAGAATGTCCGGGAGGCTCGGGAGGCTCGGAAAGGAGAGGAGAGGGAGCGTCGTTGCCCCATCGCCGTCTCCCTCCCTGTCCCCCACTCTGCGTTTATCTGTCTCCTTCCCTCCCTCCCCTCCCTCTCTCCCCCTGTTCAGGTACCACCACTTTGACCAGGGCCCATCTGAACCACGAGGGAGGCCAGCAGGACACGGACCCCTGGAGAACTGCCTGCAGCCCTGTGGGCACCTCCAAGTTCAAGTACCAGGCCCCAGTCTCCCCACAGCAGAGCCTGTACCGGGGAGGCAGCCCCCTAAGGCAGATCCACTTGGAGGAGATCCGACCTCCACCCCCAACGGCCATCAGTAGGGACTCTCTGTCCTCGGGGTTGGACCCACAGTGTGGGTCTCCGAGGAAGGCAGATTACAGACCCTCCTCGAGGGAGAGCAGGGCTTCTATCCGAGAGGGGGCTCCGCTGTGCCAGGGACTGAAGGAAGGTCCCAACGCGGGAGCCCAGGACCAGGAGAGCAGCGTCATTCCTGACAGCATTCGTCACAAGTTTGGGAGCAACATGGTGGACGAGCTGGTCTCTGAGGAGCAGGTATCAGAGCGGGCACAGGAGGCTGAGGGCGGCAGGTGGGTTCAGCATGGAGACTAAGGGGGACCCCCAAGGAGCCTGCCCTCAAGTACAGAGTCTCTACGATAGTATCATTAACGAGTGCTGGCTGTGCACTTGCCTGTTCTGGCCCTTGCAGACTTTTCAGCGTTAAGTCTGGTGTTCGGATTAGAGGCTTTTAACTGGGACCAGTCCCCTGAAGGAGACCGCGTGGAGTGGATGGAGAGCACTGGCTGGGACTCAGAAGATTTGGGCTTGAGCCCTGGCTCCGCCCCTGAATGCTGGGTGACTTTGGACAAGTTACTTCCCCTCTCGGGGCTCTGGTCCCTACATCTGTAAAGGGAGGCAGCTGGACGACATCGGGCTGGCAAACACGTGACACGCCTACCACACCGTTCCTATCCTGCACACGGCAGACATCGCTAGTCGATGCCGGCACTGTTCCCCACCTGATAGGTCATTCAGTGGAGTCCCTACTGATCAACTGAAAAGTTGACATAAAACTGCTCTTTCTGGTCAAACGCTAAGAGCTCTCCTGGTCTGGCGTTTTGAGAGATATTTTCTTTTCTTTTTTTAACGTTTATTTTTGAGACAGAGAGAGAGAGAGAGACGGAGCATGAACGGGGGAGGGTCAGAGAGAGAGGGAGACACAGAATCCGAAGCAGGCTCCAGGCTCCCAGCTGTCAGCACAGAGCCCGCCGCGGGGCTCGAACTCACGGACCGTGAGATCATGACCTGAGCCGAAGTCGGACGCTTCACCGACTGAACCACCCAGGCGTCCCTTGAGAGATATTTTTCAAAGCCATCATCTCGACCCTCACATGGTGCGAGTTATGGCTTCTTTTTTGAACAGATGGTACAAGAGAAGTTCAGAGAGGTGCCGTGAGCCACTTGGGGTCACAATGAGCAAGAGGAGTTACAAGGATCACAAAGGCTATGGGCCGGGCCCCCCTCTGCTTTGTCATCACAAGGTGTGGTACCCACACCCACCTACTAGTCTGGGAAGTCACAATCCCTAGCGTCTTGAGGACCTTGCCCCAACCTGAGGTTGGCTCTGTGATCACTACCTGTCACTGCCCCTCTCGGCCTCGGAAAGGTGTCATTTCGCCCTTTGGTCATCATTGTCCTGGGCCTGAATAGGGACCTGGCTTTTCTGTCTAGCTTTGACACAACACAGATGTCACCGAGCCAGCAAATATCAGAGCTGGAAGCTACTTCAATGACCATCCAGTTTGGCCCCCACCCCCATTTTTTACAAGTAGGGAAACTGAGGCCCAGAGAAGGGCAGAGACTCGCCTGATGTCAGCAGCTGGGTTATGGCAGAACTGGGACTCCCACCCCGGTTTCCTGGTTCCTCAGCCAGTCTGAGCCTCGGTTCCACGCTACAGGAGGGGGTTGGCCCTGATGAAATCTAAGGGGCCACCCAGAGCTGACCTGGGTGATGCCTCGGTTCTCGGGGCTCTGTGGTTCACCAACTGTGACAGCAGGGCGAGTCCTGCCCCGAGGCTCGAGTTCCTCATGTATAAAAGGGCAGGAAGAATATTACCTTATGAAGACCTCTCCTGATGGTGTATACATTAGGTGCTCAAAACAAGGAAGAGGCTCTATGATCATTACCGTCTCCAATGCCCGTGTGGCACGTGGGGACGTGTGAGTGGTGGAGGGCCTTCAGGTCTCCCAGTCCCTGGCCCCGGGCCTGGTTGAAGGCTGCAGGGTAGGGGTGGGGTAGGAGGTGGCGAGGGCAGGGTGAGAGGGAGGAGGAGTTGGAGGGGAGCTAGGGGGCTGACCCTGCTTCCCTGGTCTCTTCCTCACTCGCCGCGCAGGCTCAAAGGGCCATCGGTGAAGGCTCTGAGGGCCAGAAGAGGGCCACCTCGTGGCCCAGCAGGACCCAGAGTCCCATGGGAATCAACGCCATCTTCTCAGACTACTATGATCTGGGCTACAACATGCGGTCCAACTTGTTTCAAGGTCAGGCCAAAGGGCAAGGGTGGAGGTTGCCAGGCATAGTGGCAGGGGTATTCACCTTTGGGGTACTCACCCCTTCCCGGACCCCTATGGGGTCTGAGACCTAGGACTCATTCCCAGGGACACTCATTTCACAGCCACCAAGGGCCCTCTCTGGACCAGGCCCTGTGCCGCGTGCTGGGAATGTCCAGGCTCCAGGCACATCTGTCCTCCCCATGCAGACGACCCATCCCAGTTGGCAAACAGTCCCTCACTCCCTCCGACGCCTCCCGTGCCCTAATCTGGTCACAGTGCCGACAGTATCGGGCTTCCTAGGTTCAAAGCTCAGCTCTGCCACTCCCTGGGTGTGGCCTCAGGCAAGATCCTTCACCTCTCTCGGCCTCGGTCACCTCCTTGGCACCGTGGGGATAATAATGATGCTGTGGCCCTCAGTGGGTCAGTGACGGGATTCTGAAGTGCCGCGTGAAGCCGCTTGGCCTGGGGCTCCAAGTGAGTAGCTGGCGGGCCATTAGTTTTCCTTCCCAGCACGGGTGGTGGCAGCACCAGGGGGACAGGGCCGGTTGGAGATCCAGACATCTTACAGGGCTGCTAAGGGACAGCCACAGTCATGTCTGTTTGGGGGCAAGAACTGTTAGCTCATTTCACAGGTGCATCGGAAAGTTTGCCCAAGACCTCTCAGTAACAGGAGGTAGATCAGAGCTCACACCCACGGTTTTCTTCTGCCTCCAAAGCCCCAGTCTTTCAGGTCCCCTCCCCACCGGGACCCTGTTCCCAAGGGCTAACGGATTGCTCAGACGAGGGTCCGCTCCGCGGCCATCATGCAGGGGGCTTCTCTCTGCCCCCACGTTCGAGTTCGGCCTCACTGCCACATATGACCTCTGTCCGGCCCTCTTCTTTCCTCCCTCTGTCACGCCAGGCCCTCTCCAGCGTCCCCAGGGCCAGGCAGACCTCCTCACTTGGCTCCGATCCCCGTCACCCAAGGAACCAGACAGCCACTGGAAGCCTTCCTGGCTTTTTCTTTGAGCCTGGAGGAGGGGTGGTGCTGGGGGAGGGAGAGAGAATACAGCTCAGCTTGTCCTCTGCTCCAGATCTCAGGGTCCCTGCCTTCCATTCGTCTCTGTAACAATAATCACCCATCGGCACACACACCCTTGTGGGGTAATGTCCACACAAAGGGAAAAGAATAGTATCAAAAGCCTCCGGGCGCCCATCACCAGCCAGAGAGACACAGCCTTGGCAGGGCTTGTGCTGGAGCCGCTCCCACCAGCTTGCACCAGCTCACAAGAGTCCCTTGTTAAATTTCCCTTAACTGATTGGCATCGCAGTGCTATTTTACTAGTATCTGTACTCTGGAAATTGGCAAGGGCCGTCCGCTTGGGCTTCACCTTCAGCACCAACTCCCGGTGAGCTTTGCCCGTGTGTCCCTTTCGTTTCCACTCACTCTGTCTGCCTTACGCTAGCTGTTTCAGGTTGTGGTTGAACAAGAGCGAGGGAGAGGAGGGGGCGCCCGGCTGGCTCGTTCAGTTAAGCGCCCGGCTCTTGATTTCAGCTCAGGTCATGATCTCACGGTTCGTGGGTTCGAGCCCCGCATTGAGCTCTGTGCCGACTGTGAGGAGCCTGCTTGGGATTCTCTCTCTCTGTCCCTCCACCACTCATGCTTTCTCTCTCAAAATAAATAAACTTGAGAGAGAGAGAGAGAGAGAGAGAGAGGACGTCAGAAAGGCAAAGAGCTGGGTGGGGAAAGCCGCCAGAAAGTCTTTCCTCTTGAGGGGTTGGGAAGCCAGGGGAGGGTCTCAAGCAGGAGAATGGCATGTTTTTGACTTAGGTTGAAGGACCATTCTAGCTGCCGTTGAGAACTGTGGCAGGGTTGCTGGGGCAGAAACAGGGAGACCGGTGAGGAATTGACTATAAAGATCCAGGTGGGGCAGATGATGGTGGCTTGGTCTAGGGAGCAGGGCTGGGACCCTGCACAACTCAGGAGGCACCATTGTGCAATATGGCGGCCCAGGGAGGCCAGGCTGAACGTGGCCTGATGTACTAGGTGCCTGGGTATCTGTGCAAGCTAGAGCACGCGGAATATGTCAATAAATGGATTTGGGGTGTAGGAGGGAGGAATGAAGGTGGATTCCAAGGTTTTTGATCTGAAAAGCTGGGAGGATGGAATTACTATTTCCTGAGAGATAGAGTTCCAGAAAGACTGGGTTGAAGACATCCTACCCCGTGTGAGTCTTAAAGAAAATCTCTTACAGAGTCTTCTAAAATATTTAGTTTTGCTTTTCATACTTGGGTCCCTAATCCCCCTGGAGTTGATTTCTGTTGTCAGTGAGAAGTAGGGATTCCTGCTTAATTCTTCCTTTATGTGGATTACCAACTCTCCCAATACCTTTTACTGAATAGTCCCGCCTTTCCCCCCCAGTGACCCACAGTGGTTCCACTGGTGTCCACCGAGCTTCCACATGTGCAGGGGTCAGTTTCCAGGCCCTCCGTCCTGCCCACTGTCCAATGTTATGCTTTTAATGACCAAGTATGAGAGGTAGTCCGGTACCTGGTTGGGCAGGTATCAGCCCCCCTCTCCATCACGACTACCAGCATTGAAGCCTTGGCTAGTCTAGGTCCTTGATTCCTCCACAGAGATTTTAGAAGCAGCTTGTCTATTTCTACAAAAAACAAACGAAACAAAAGCCCTTTTGAGATCTTAGCTGGAAGTATGTCGAATCTATAGCCTCATATTAGGGGCAACCATCTGCTTTACGATAAGGTTCCCCCTCTCTGTGCTGCATTCTAGTTAATTTCCTTGTCTATATCTTCCCGCTGGCCATTTTTTTCTTAGCTGCATTTAATCTACTATTTTCCCTGTCCCCTGAATGTGCCTTTAAACATTCAGATGCTAATTTTCAAACTTAGAAGAAGAGAGAACAATGAAATGGCTACATGTCACACTCAGAACCCAGCTTTGACAATTCTTAACACGTGGCCAATCTTGTTCCATTGTTTCTCCCACCCACCCATCGGCCTGCCCTGCGTTATTTCAAAGCTAATCCCAGACCTCTTGTCATCCACTGAACTTAATTTTCAATTACTATATGTTTCATTTTCTGAGGTCCCATTTGCTTCTTTTCCTAATCTATTCTTTCTGGGTAGTTTCTTATTCTTTGCTTATTCTTTTTGTCTCTCGTGACTTGAAACATTAAATTCATTTGTTGCCCATTCTGTGACCGATCGTTTGAATCCTTGCTATCTTTGGGGATTTGGTCCTCTGTTTGGTGTTTCTGCTGACTTTTGATCATGGTAACTTATTTCTTTTGTGTGTGTGTGTGGTTTAACTGTACGCATAGAAATACATTTTCTGAAAAATGGACATATTGATTGCCCCATGCCAGATGCTCCAATGAATCTCCAGTAATGTGATCTTCCCAATCTTGCAAGAAAATGTTATTCCTTTGGATAGAGGAAGAGGCCAAAGCTCTGAGAGGTTAAACACTGGCCTGAAGTCACACTCCATGAATGGCAGAGCTGGTGTTTGAACCCAGGCCCACCTCCTCACACCCTACCTTCCACAGTCCACCATCCATTGGGGAAACTGACATCCAGGTATGAAACCCTGAGTGCCTGACCTTCGTTGACTTGAGGCTTCTGGGGATTTCTTTATGGGGTTCCACAGGGGCCTCTGAGGAGACGACGAGCCTTATGAAGGCCTCCTACACCCCAGAGGTGATTGAGAAATCAGTGAGGGACATAGATCACTGGCATGGCAGGAAGACGGATGATCTGGGTATGTTCAGGGCTGCGGTGAGGGAGGCGGGCGCTCCCCTACCTGGGCAGGGTGTGTTGGCCCCAAGGTTGGGAGAGAAGCCACAGCAACAGGTAGAGCTCTGGGGCGGGCCTGGAAGAGGCATGGATCACCGCTGGGGCCTCGGGGCACTCCAGAGATCCTCTGGATGATCTGAGCTGGCTCCTTCCCTGCTCTCTGCAGGCCGGTGGCACCAGAAAAATGCTATGAATATGAACTTACAGAAAGCACTGGATGAGAAATACGGAGAGAAGGGCAAAAGCAGAAACTCAAAGTACTAGATACGACCGAGAAGAGGTGCCTTCCACTCCAAGAAATGGCAAAGAATAAAGAAAGGCACCCGTCTGAATGTTCTCTTTGTGATGCCTCCCTTTCATGTTGGGGTGGGGGCTGATGTGAGGTGTTGGAGAGGCCAGCTGAGGGAGGAGAGAAGCCCGGAGGGCCCAAACTCACCCCAGACCTTCCCCTTAGACACGCACCCCTTCCCTCATAATCCCCGGGCAGGATGTGGGAGCCGAGCGGTAGGCACCCATACCCTGTGGGAGGGGCCTCACAGTGGTCCCTGCGGGAACCGAACCTTGGATGCCTTCCCTAGCTGAACCCCAATTACTTCCAGACACCCATTCCTCCCCCAGGAGCCCCTGGACTTGAGAAGAATCAAACATGCCCCTCCTCCAAGGCAGGGGTGGGTTTGATTGGTCTCAGAGTAAGTTTTACCCCTCCCCCTACACACACAAACTGATTGGTTCAGAAATGGGCGTATGACTCAGTTTGGGCCAATGAGAAGCAAGGAGAGGTGGGAGCGCGCGGAGCCCTCTGGGAAATTCTTTTCTCCGCCCGGGAGCCCGGGAGAGCTGAGGGAGCATCTCTCTCGCGCGCCGCCGTGTAGAAGGAGGAAGACGCAGGGCAGACCGCAGCTGGCAGACAGTCTGGGAGCGGGGTGGGTGGGTGGGGGGAATCGAAGACGCCGCGGCACAATGTGGGTTGTCCGCGACCTCGCTGAGCTGCCCCATCCCCCTGGCCGGAAGCCGCCGCCTCTGGGCTTCTTATCGTTGGAGCCTGGGCAACTTTGCATTGTTTAAGCCAAAGTCATCCTTAACCAGTCACGATCCCCGGAGGACCTGGGAATTGGGTTCCCAGGGAAGAGTTCCCCCCGAGATGGTGTTGCAGGTTAGACAGTCATGTCTACCAGCTGATCCTGAAGTTCTTTTTGTTTTTTTTTTTTTTACCTGGTGGGTCCCCAAGCCAGCAGCTCACCCCACCCCGCATGCCACTGACGTGCACTCTCTACACCTGTCCCACCGGGCCATTACTTGCTGTGTTCCAGACCACCCTCAAACCTAGAGGCTTAAAACGACAAGCCTCATCTGTTTGCTTGGGATTGTGCAGGTTGGCTCATTTCTGCTCCGCGTGGCACCTGCTGTGAGATGGCGGTTTCTCTCACGAGCCTGGGGCCTCAGCAGGGATGGGCGCCGTCGCTGGGGGCCACCCTCCTTGTGGCCAGCTTCGGCTTCCTCTTGACATGGTGACTGCGTTCCAAGCAGCAGCCTTCCAAGAAGACAAGACCCTGATGTGTAAGAGCTTATCGCGTCTTGCACAGGCTTGTTAAGGTCCCTGTGGTCAAAAGGACATATGGTCCAGCCCAGACTCGTAGTAGGAGACTGTGCAGGAGTATTGGTATAGACAGGAGAGGTTCAGGGGGATTCACCACGATACCAGACTGCCTCAGTGATCGTCATGCTTTGGACGAATGCAAAGCAGATCCCTGCCAGGAGGAGCGGGGCCGCAAAAGGGAGAGACTTCTTCAAGATCAGATTGGACCAAGGTGACGTACCGGAAGTGAACTTGACTTGATTTAATATCGATTGGGTACCTAATGATGTGCGCGGTGCTGGGTTCGGCTCAACCTCTTTGCCGGGTACCGAACTTCTACAAGGCACTGCTCTCGTGCTGGAAAACCAGACTTCGTTTTTACTGAGTCGCGACTATCTGCCCACCACATGTGGCAGCTGAAAAACACGAGCCATCCCGAGTGTTGCGACGATAGCGGACCCCATACTATTTTGACAGAGAAATTATAACGTGCCCGGTGCCTATGATTATATGTCAAGTGTTTTACACACATGATCTTTTTCATCCCGACACCAGTCCTCAGAGCGATCATCTTTATGAAGAGGAGAAAAATGAGGCTTGGAGAGGCCAAGTAAATTGTCTGAGCTCAACAGGAAGCTGGAGACAGACAGGTTAGTATATGGACGCTCAGCAGTTTTACACAGGGCAGCAAGAAGTCCATACGGGGCAGAGGAAGCACAAAGGAGAGCTTGGGATGGGATGGGGCTGGGGGTCACGGAGGGCTTCACAGAGGAGGTAGCTCTTGAGTCTTGGCACATGAACAGGTACGTTAAGGTGGACTGGAAGAGGGGCGCCTGGGTGGCTCAGTCGGTTGGGCGGCTGACTTCCGCTCAGGTCATGATCTCATGGTTTGGGAGTTCGAGCCCGGCGTTGGGCTCTGTGCTGACAGCTTGGAGCCTGGAGCCTGCTTCGCAGTCTGTGTCTTCCTCTCTCTCTCTCTGCCCCTCCCCCACTCATGTTCTGTCTGTCTGTCTGTCTCTCTCTCTCAAAAATAAACATTTAAAAAAAAATTTTTTAATAAAAAAAAAGGTGGACTGGAAGAACCACAGGGTTTGAGATGGAGGGCACAGTGTGAATAGAAACCCAGCACGGCGTACTGGGTCGCCCACACACCCTGGGTGTCTTATTAACCTTGGACAGTAGGGCTCCCAAGGTGGGGCACAGAAGCCAGATGGGAAAGGCAGACGGAGAAATCTGTGCCTGGATGGGGTTGCGCCCTGGGGAGAGGGGGGCTCAGATGTGAGACCCAGCCCCTTCCTCCAGAAGCTCACAGTCTAGCCAGATCAGAAGGGTTAATAATGACTAAAGAAACCAGACAGAAGAGTATCGCCAGGGATCAGAGAGATACGCACAAAAAGTCCTTGGGTTGGCAAATATTAAAAAGCAAGTGTAGGGGCGCCTGGGTGTCTCGGTTGGTTGAGTGACCGACTGACTCTTGATCTGGGCCCAGGTCATGATCCGAGGGTTGTGGGATTGAGCCCCGCATTGGGCGCCACACTGAGTGTGGAGCCTGCTTGAGATTCTCTCTCTCTCTCTCTCTCTCTCTCTCTCTCTCTCTCTCTTCCTCTGCCCTTCTCCCCTGCTTGCACCCTCTCTCTCTCTCTCTCCCATAAATAAATAAAGTAAAGTAAAATAAAATAAAAAGCAAGTGTAGGTGAGGTGGGACCCCTCATACACGCAATGAATTGTGAGCACAGAACAGCAAGGAAGAATTTAGCAACATTGAAGTTCTATCTTACAGCCTAGAAACTCCCATTTCTGTGTAGCCTGGAGAAGCTCTTACATGCACACAAGGAGGCCCACACAAAGACACCCATTGCTGCGTTGTGTGCACATTACACGTCCGCCAGCAGGAGAAATGGACAGCTGGGGGGATCTATAGCAGGGGAAAGACATGGCCCAGGTCGTCATACGCCAGCGTGGAAAGATCTCCCCGTATGTCTCCGTGGGTTTTGGAAACGACGGTCTGCAGGACGAGCCCTTCAGTATGACACACATCATTTGTGTGACCTTCAAAAGGCACACGCGGAGCCCTGTGAGTCCTTTGCTGACGGACTCAGCGAAGAGCAGGGGAGGTGGGTTGGAAGGATGCTGCGACTTTCAGCTTCACATGGTATTGATTCAGCGCTTTTCAGATGCTTCGCTTTCTGGATAGCTTAACATTTTTTAAACTTATTTTTCAGTAATCTCGACACCTGCGATGGGGCTCGAACTCACAACCCTGAGATCAAGGGTCGGGTGCCCTTCCAACTGAGCCGGCCAGGCGCCCAGTTTTGCCTTTTGTAATTGCAAGAGACACCCTCCAAGAGAACGCACACGCTAGAAAGGGTGGCGGAGTAACTGAACGCTGGGGAGCTGATTTAAAGGCAAGCTGGCAATTTCAGTTTGGACACAAGCGAGACATTGTAACAGATTTCATGACTTAGCCTCAGTTAAAGATTTCACCTCAGATCATGAAGAGGAACCCTTTGAAATTAAACATGGAATATTCTGGAGACAGAGAAGCTGTAATACCGGCAAGATAAGACAAGCATGGGTTTTCTTAATTTTTTAAAAATTTATTTTTTACGTAAGGCGTTTATCCCACTGGTGCTGTTTCCAACACTGCTCTTTGTGCTTCTGAGGCCCCTAGACGGTGGGATTCACAGTGATTCTTTAAAAAAGAATTTTTTTTAATGTTTATTTATTTTTTGAGAGAGAGACACGGAGCATGAGTGGGGGAGGGGCAGAGAGAGAGGGAGACACAAAATCCAAAGCAGGCTCTAGCTCTGAGCTCTCAGCACAGAGCCCGACGCGGGGCTCGAACCCATGAACTGTGAGATCATGACCCGAGCGAAGTCGGATGCTTAACCGACTGAGCCACCCAGCCAATGCCCCCCATTCACAGTGATTTTTAAGTTTCAAGGAGGTACGGGGACCAGGACTTACGTTGCATTAATTCACATGGCGGAAAAGGCATCCATTCTCTAATCCTTGCCGTCTCATTTGCTCAGAGGGATTCAGAACCATCTTCATAATTTCTGTTCTAAGTACAACCTGAAGGAGGACCTAAAAAAGCAAATTCTGAGGCTCTTCACTCCAGAGCCAGTGCAAGACCTCCTAGAGCTATTTTCTTAGTCCCGCCCGCCCCCTGGTGGCAGTTTCTCTAAATTGCAAGCCGAGTCCTTAGGCTTCATAAATCCAGGAACCTAGAGATCATCAGGTTCCTTCCATCTTTCTAACCACGCCTCTTTTGCCCCTACCCAGAGCTCCATTCGCAGATGAGGAAACTGAGGCCCCGTTGAGTGGATATATGTCCAATCTGAAAGCGAACCGTCCATGTGGCCAGCTTTGCAAATCCAAACCGTCAGAGGCGGCGCGGGGTGGCAGACAGAACCTTTCCCTTTCTCCCTCCGGGATTCACGGCCTCCGCGGTAAAGGAGGAGCCAGCAGGGACTGCGGCAAATGCAGAGGAAAATCCAAATGCGGGTTTGTAGTCCAGAGGCGACAAGAGACTTTGCAGCCGAGGTCTGTGTAAAGATCACCTGAGAAAATGCACGCCCAGGACGTGGCGTGTAATCAATGCTCGCTCCTTTCTTTCCATCCGGTTCAGGTTTCGGGGAACACAGCACCATGCTGATAGGTGTTCTGTAAAAAGTGTTCCCTTGTCACATGAGTTTGGGTTATGCTGGTTTAAATAACGCTAAACAGGTTTCTTTTGTGCAAGACTTCTTAGAACCTGGAATATGCTAGAATTCATTGCATCGCTCCAAATTACTGCAGGCAGGGTTCCCTGTTCCCCCTGGTGCCTGGCACAGAAGGAGCAAGCCACCGACACCTGTGACGATAATAATGGTTTTATTAAAATTGCAGGTTCAGAAACCCGGGAAGTCAGCCCGGAAAGAGTAACCCTGTTTTGGGGGGGGGTGGTGGCGGTAAATGGACCGATGTGTGAACCGAGACGCTCATTGTCAAGGTTCCTGGAGAACTGTGGCCGCCGAAGGGCCTGGCCGCCTGTTCCGTCTGGCCAACCTTGCAGGCATCCGACCTGTCATCAGGTAATCAGAGTGAGCCTGTCCTCGGGACAAGGGGGACGAGTTTTACGACCGGTGCTGCGCAAGGCGGATGAGGGCCGTCCCAGCCTTCTGCTCACTGCTCTGTATTGCTGTCTTCCCTGGTTTACAAGCAAAAGGATGGTCCACCGCAGGCAATGGCCGGGAGGCAGGCCTGGGCCTCTCCTATTCCCAATCTCCTTCCAGTGGGCTGGTATTTGCTGAACACCTACTATGTGCCAGGTGTGTGGCACCATGGGAGAAACGGCTATGAGTTGTCCTGTGCAGAGGGCTCCCAGGCTGAGGTGTGATAATGGGGGACACAGATGAACCTATCAGCAGGGAGGGAGAGGGTCAGGACAGGACGAGGGGAGAAGGCGCAGCTCGGGCAGGCCCCCAGGAGCTGTGATGTCCTGCTGCAGGCCACAGGACACTTAGGGTGAATATCGCTGGAGCCCTGGAGGAGGGGGTGAGGGTCCTGGTGGGGCAGAACATTCCAGATCTGAGGGAAGGGGATTTGTGACTGCCGGCCTTGCGGAGGTCCGAAGTGAAGGGCTCCACCGCTGCTTATTTGCCCCCATTAAAAAGAAAACCCCAGGCCCAAAATGGAGTCACTTACGCCAAGTCACCAAGGGGGGGGGGGAGGGGACGCTTCATACTTCACCTAACGCCGTTCCAGCCTCCCCCGGGAGCTCTTCTGGTCAGCACCGATGAGGTCATCAGTCATAGGGCCTCTCCATCCCCCGGAAGGAAGATGTCATCTGCGCACCTGCTCTGCTCCCTCAGGGAAGGTGACCTTGTCTGAACTTTTCTTTCTCTTTTGCTAATTGCCCCCGCCCTGTTTCCGCCTATAAAACCCTTCCATTTTGTACAGCTCGCCAGAGCTCCCCTGCATCCGGGATGCCGGCTGATCTGTGAATAAAGTAAATCTTGAGATTTACTCAGCTGAAATTTTGTGAGGTTTATTTATTTATTTTTGAGAGAGAGAGAGAGAGAGAGAGCAGGGGAGGGGCAGAGAGAGAGAGGGAGACAGAGGATCTGAAGCAGGCTCCGGGCTGTCAGCACAGAGTCCGACGCGGGGCTTGAACTCACGAACCGTGAGAGCATGACCTCTTCGGACGCTTACCTGGCTGAGCCATCCAGGCGCCCCTCATTTTGTTTTTTTAACGGGCCCCGGCTCAGTCCCAGAGCTCGTTCCCTCTGGTTCTCTAGGCTCTCAAGCCTTTGTGATTGTACGGTTCTTCCTTCGCTTTCTCTCCACCTCTGGCTCCTAACGGATTTCCCCTAGGTTCTGTTTTGCCTTTCAGTTGGGTCTGTTTCACCCCAGTACCCAGGGTAACTCCCCATTCCCCGGCCCCTTTGCAAATGTCCAGCACAGAGAAGTTGAGTCACTGGGGAGACCGTATCTCCCTCACGGCACCCCTGCAGCCTACGTAGGGGCCTTTACTGTCCCCATTTTACAGATCCAGAAGTGGAGGCACAGAGAGGTCCAGTGATTCGCCCCAGGTCACACAGCGAGTAAGTGCCAGAGCTGAGATTTGAATCTGGGTGGTCTAAGCTTGAAGTCGATGCCCTTGGCCACTAGGGCACAGGGCCCGACTCAGTGTTCTGAGCAAAGGTAAACAGTGGCTTTCTGAGAATGAGTACGAGGCTTCCGGAGTGTGCGTATAAGGAATCCAGATGAGGAAGTTCAGGCAGAGATTTTTAGTATTTGCTGCTGGTCTCTCAATTCTTCCCGACGGTGACGCGCCAGCGATGTTTTAAAGCTGGGGAAGGAGGAGGAAAACCTGAAGAGCCTTTGGTTTGAGCGAGCGCCAGGCAGTGTCTGCGAAGAAAACTCACCCCGGGGGGGCGGTTGGGGGCGACCAGATTGTGAACTGGGAGTCTCTAGATCACGGGCTCCCTCCCTAAACAAGAGCACGGGGCACGAAGTCTGGAAGCCGTCGAGGGACTCCGTGCCTTCTTATTTAACGCATGGAGAAACTGAGGCACACAATAGCCAGTGAAGTGGTATCTCAGTGACCTCGTGACTCTTGACCGCTCGGCTCGGGTCTGGCAGCGCTGGGACCCGGGTCTCAGGGGTCTCCTCCAGGTGCCGGCTCAGCCATCGAATGGCTGTGAGGTGCTGGGCAAGCTACTTAAACCTGCTCCCGGCCTTGGGGTCCTCATCTGTGATGGGTCAGAGAGCCTCCCGCCCAGGGCGGCTGTAAGGGCCAGAAGTGTCCCTGAGTGTGGTGCCCTGTGGTCGCGCCTGGCACAGAGGAGGCGCCCGATAAATGCTGTTGTCTTATTCTTGCCCACATGCCCTTGCTCCCCAGAAATCATTAAAGACGAAAGAAGCGGGGCCCCTGGGTGTCTCAGCCGGTTAGGCGTCTGACTCCGGCTCAGGTCATGATCTCGCAGTCCGTGAGTTCAAGCCCTGCTTCGGGCTCTGTGCTGACAGCTCAGAGCCTGGAGCCTGTTCCAGATTCTGTGTCTCCCTCTCTCTCTGCCCCTCCCCTGCTCGCCCTCTGTCTCTGTCTCTCTCTCTCTGAAAAATAAAGAAACATTAAAAAAAATTTTTTTTTAAAAAAAGAAAGAAGCAAAGAAGGGAGAAAAGGAAGAAACCCTTTCAGTTGAGAAGCAGAAAAGCCGAGAGAGAGGACGGGAAGGATGCCCGTAGGGTCAGAAATCGGATCCCCAGGCCCCCTTTCTCTGGCGTGTGAGCCAGGCTTTGCCTGCAGGAGACACATAAACACATCACCCACATACCGGGCAGGCCTCGTCCGTCGTCAGCTGGCTGAGCAGAGAGACATTGGAAACAAACAAAAAACCCAACACAAAACACCTCAAGAACAGTCCCTGGGAGCAGAGCCCTGATGGCGGGCATGAGCCTTGGAGGCGGCCTCAGAGATTGGGGCGAGGATCCTACGAAGCCCCTTCCCGGGAGAGGCCGGTGGGGAAGGGAGAGAGAAGGAAGCCAGTGAACGAAGTGTATGTTATCTGGTAAGTTGCGGCTCCGACGACTGGAAGGAGCTTCGTTCTCCCCAAGGAGCTCTGGATGCCGTGTGGACCCTAGACGTCAGAATCATCCCACCAGAGGTCGTGGGATGGGAGCCCCTCCCAGGGCGCAGGCTCCCTGGCACTTGTAGCCTTCGGCAGGTCCCTGGGAGGCCACGCAGACCTGGGGAAGGAAGTCGGGTCAAGGGCCCGGAATGGGGAAGGGGGCGGGGGTGTGGCGTCAGAGGTGAACAAAGCCAGACATCAGTTAACAGGGGAAAACACAGACTTTGAAAGGGAGATCGGGGGTGTAGGGAGGAGCTCAAGTGACAAGTTACAAAGGGCTGGTCAGCGTAAATGCCACCAGGCCAGCTTGTCTGCTGGGAAGGTGGGATCCGGTCCTCCCACAGAGACTCGGGGGACAGAGGCTTCTCCTTCCAGATGACTGCATTTCAAAGGAATGACTTTCAGCTCCCAGAGAAAGACACTGTTGGGCCATAAGAGATCCAGAGAGGTATCCCAGGGGCCACAGAAAGATCTACAAGTCCAAGTTCTTTTTAGTGAATGCCCCGAGAAAATGAGCGGAGGGCCCTATGGTCAGCTGTTGGCTAGAACAGTAAGTTCTGGCAGCCCTGAGCTTGCCCGGGCTGGCATCTCGGTGGGAGCCTGGGCTCATCCTGGGGACACGGACTGATGCTGCTATTAGCCACGTGAGAGCTTGGTCAGGTCTCCTAGTGCAGGGGTTTGGATGGAGTTGTTATATGCTGTGAGTTCTTTCCGTTCTAGAACACCTGTTAGGGGTCGTGTCATGGATGCCATTTGCCATATTCCCCCGGCAGCCTCAGCTGGAGACCTGAGGCTCTCGTGACCCAGAACACAAAATCCTGCTCTCTCTCTCTTTCTCTGTCACACACACACACACACACACACACACACACACACCATGCTCAAACATACACAAAATCACCTAAGGAAACGCGTACTCGCATCACACACACGCTTGTACAGGCAGGTACCCATCAACACGACGCATAGTGCAAATATACATAGTTGTGCACACACACACACAAATGCACGGCATACGAAAGCATCGCTAACATGCGCACATCCAAATACAAGTGTGCAAGCAGGGGTGGCTTCTTGGGGACACAACCTAGAATCCGAAGGGCCCCACCCCTGGGGTAGGGCTCCACGGGTCTGGTTTTGAAACGCTTTGCCAATGCACACGCAGGCGTTCTGTCTTGCTCAGTCCTCCGGTCTGGCCTTTTCACAGGAATTTCCCACAAAGTTCCATCCTTAGCCCCGAAACCAGTTGTCATAAAATGAAACCCGAACACTGAAGCTGGAGGGGCCGTCCCCGCAGATCTGGGTTGAAGTGATGTCCACCATTGGCCTCAGGGTGGCAGCACCGAGCTGTCAGGAAGGAAGAGGTGTCTGTGTGGGGGTGGTGGGGACAGCAAGGGAGCGGGGTGTCCCTGGGGACGCTCCCAGCATCTGCCCTTCTCCAGAGAGCACGGACGGTTCCCGAAGCAACCCATGTTTTCATCCAATTCACGTCTTCCCCTTGATTGTAAAGATTTTTTTCTTCTTTTGTGGTCCCTCCAAACTTTCTGATTACAAATGCAACACGTTTTATTACAGAAAATAATACACACGCAAAAGCAAACATCACGCATAGCCTGAAACCCTTTGGTTCTTCCTGTTTTAAGGCCGTGAAAGGAAGTGACAGTAACTCATGACCTGTGAGATCGTGGCCTGAGCCGAAAGCATGAGTCGGACCCTTAACCCACTGAGCCACCCGGAGGGCCCCATGAGGCGGATTTATTTTCTTCCATGGTGGCATCCTCACTCAGCTATGTGGTCTCTCCCCTTCACATCCCTTAACGACGTCTTGGGCAAATTCTCTAGACCGCTGTCTGTTATTTAAAAAATTGTTTTTAACGTTTATTTATTTTTGAGACAGAGACAGAGCATGAGCAGGGGAGGGGCAGAGAGAGAGGGAGACACAGAATCTGAAACAGGCTCCAGGCTCCGAGCTGTCAGCACAGAGCCCGACGTGGGGCTCGAACTCACGGACTGGGAGATCATGACCTGAGCCGAAGTTGGACGCTTAACCGACTGAATCACCCAGGCGCCCCGCGCTGTCTGTTATTTAAAGGCCCACGTCCGCCCAGTCTCATTCTTGCTGCCTGAAGGCTCGAACCCTTGCAGGGAGAACCAGACAGGGAGGGTCTTGGTCCCTTGGTTCCCCTCACCGCTCTCCTCACGCTTCCAGCTTCTCTGACCTCTTAGGGTGGGAGGGCCAGAGAAGGGTGTACCTCTTTACCGGTGTCTGGGGTACACGGACGCGATGGTTGGTCTCTGGGACTCGTGGCTGCTTCTCGGGCCGGCTCTGACCCGCTGTCGGGGCCCTCTCTTGGAGAAGGGGTGCATGCTCTGTGGGTACATCTCCACGACACGGGGTCCCGCCGAGAGGGTGCAAGGGACTCAGTGAGTCCCCATCCCACCTCTGGTCCCATCCTCTTTCTTAGAATACCCCAGGGCTTCTGCCTGCTGGGGCGTCCTCACCCAGTGGTCTGCCCCCTTGGGTGGGTTCTGGGTGGCCACCTCAATCCCTTCCTAGAGTCTAGGTGGACTTTATCCACCAGACGGGGGGTACAGACAGCCCCACTGCACCCACCACCGTCTCCGGTTCCCTTTCCTCCTTGTTGGCGGTTCAGAAGGCAGAGCCGCAAGGTCCCCGCCATCTAACTGGGGTGCAACACGTCAGTCTCCCTGTCCCGCAGGCACCCCCAGCCTCAACCAGCGGCTCTCCTGGAGGCATCCTCAGCCGGCTTGCGGTGGTGGGGGAGCAACCCCCCTTCCCCACAGGGAGAGAGGGGGGAAGAACCACAGCTTTTTCAGGTGGCCAAGCACTCCCCCCATGACGATCTTTCCATCTCTTCCCCCGGCGTTTCTGGGATAAGGGCGGCAGGCGGGGGAGGGGATGCCAGAGTGCGTCGCAGATGATTTGGGGTTGCAGAACCCAGAGAGGACATCTGACCGCCATCGCTGGTGACTCTTTTCGGATGTGGGGTCCTTGATATCTCTCTGTCTACATTTGGGGGAACGAGATTGGATCGTATATGAGAGTCAACTTGAAACAGACTGAAGACTTAAATGTGAGACCTGAAATTAGAAAACTGGAAGAAAACATAAAAGAAAAGCGCTTGACGTCGGTTTTGGCGATCATTTTTTGGATCTGATACCAGAAGCACAGGAAACAGAAGCAAAACTAAACAGGTGGGGGTGCCCGGGGGGCTCAGTTGGTTGAGAGCCTGACTCAGGTCATGATCTCACCCCACTGAGCATAGAAGCTGCTTCAGATTCCCCCTCTCTCTCTGCTTCTCTCCCTCTCCCCCTCTCGTGCACTCTCTCTAAAATAAAATAAATACAAAATAAAATAAATAAAAATAAACAGGTGGGACTACATCAAACTGAAAAGCTTCTGCACAGCAAAGGAAACCATCAACAGAATGAAAACACAACCCACAAACGGGAGAGGATGTTTGCAAATTTTGTAGCTGATAAGGGACTAATATCCAACATATATAAGGAACTGTTACAACTCGGGAGCAAAGTCAAACAAACAAAAAACCAAAACACCCCCCCCCCCAATAACCCAATATAAATAACAAAAACCAATATATAGATTTCACTCCATATATGTTCCAATAAGTAATTATACATGTGAGTGTGTGTGAAAAGGACAAAGAAGGAAACAAAAAGAAGGAAATTCTGCCATTTTTGACAGCAGGGATTATGCTGCCAGGAGGACATTATGCTATGCGACATAAGCCAGAAGATGCAGAAAGACAAGTATTCTATGATCTTGCTCATATGTGGAGTCTACAAGAGTGGAACTTCTAGAACCAGAGGGGAGAGCGGTGGCCAGGAGCTGAGGGGTCGGGGCGGGGAGTTGGGGGGAACGAAGAGAGATACAAACTTGTCAAAGAGTACAAACTTTCAGTTAGAAGAGGACTAAGGTCTGGGCACCCAATGAATAGCATGGTGATTGTAGTTAGTAACACTTTCTTGTAGACTTGAAATTTGCTAAGAGAGTAAATCACGGTGTTCTCACCATAGGCGCGCGCACCCACACACAGTAACTACACGAGGCCACGGATGCGTTAACGAACCCGATTGTGGTGATCATTCCATCATGGGCACACATATTCAAGCATCATTATTTGCACACCTTAAAGATCACCGTGTGCAAGCTGATTCGGTGCGTTTCTTATTTGTCAGTCATAGGTTAATAAAGCTGGGGCAGGACGCAGACGTTGGTGTGCTGAGACGCGGCGAGGCTTCCTGAGGATGGAAAAGCCCGCTCCCGGCAGTCATCTGGGGGCACGGAGCTGTAGCGCGGCTGTGCAGCTGCACCAGACGAAAATATTATCTCATGAGCACGCAGAGTGCTCAGAGAGGAGACGTCTTTAGAACAAGTTCCTAACAGGACGTAATTTGCGATGATGTGCCGCACTTGGGAACTGACAACACCAGCTGGAGCTTTCAGGTGACCCCTCCCCCCCCCCCACCTCCCGCAACCTCCGTAGAGATGCTCGGGGGGCGGGGGCAGGTGCAATTCACCGTTGGAGGACAGAAGCTACCAGACGCTTGGCATCAGCAGCCCCAGAACTCCTTGTTCTCTTTCGTCTGTCTCTGTCGTTTTCCATCAAACAAACCACATGCTGTAGAGACCCCTGGAAATGTCATTCCTGCTTCGGTGGTGAGAGGGACCCCAGCCTCCTTGAAAGGCTCTGTAGTGGTTCTTCTTTGCAGGCCGGGGACCACAGTGGAAGATGCCGTCTTGGAGATACGCTCCCTGCATTCAGTAGGGGTGGGGGCGGGGAGGGACGGTGGGACTCAGGTGCAGTGGAGGCCGAGAGAAAGAACTTGAAAGGTGGCCGTGGTCAGCACGATGGGAAGCGGAGACGAAACATGAAAAGCATGGCGTGGCCTAAGCGATCTTTAGCAGGAGTTAATGGGTCACGGTGCACTTAGGACTGAGACAGCTGGGCGACTCTCAGGGTTTTCGTCTGCATAAGTGACAAAATTCTTAGCGGACAGAGATGGCACGTGGGCCACGTCTCTAGGATGTCCTGCTCCTTTGACCAGTTCTTAGAAGCGAGCCAGCTCACGGACCCAGAGCCCCTCGAGGAAGGACTCTGCTACATTGCCAAAAATGCATATGGTGAGAGCTTTTCCTTGCCTTCTCCACAGGCACTGTGCGCTGGGGAAAGGGAGGTACCCAGACATTCTGAAGGTTACCTGCTCCAGAAACAAGGCTACAGTTGGGGCTGCCCTGTCGTGCTGGCCCCCAAATTCCGTTCCTGTCCCTGCAACGTTGGGCTTTGCTGGCTTAGAGGTCGTAGTTCCCAAGAGAAGAATGGTTCTAACGGGAAATCAAACAGGGGTTCTGTCGACCCGGAAGCGGAGACTGCCACCTGGCCTTTCGGGGGAATTCCATACCAACTGAACCCACAGGCAAGAAGGCAGGCACTGTCCCATCGGAGTGACTGGTGGCGATATTAGGGGGAAGAAGATTGTTATCACACAATGCAGACCGGAAGAGGAGGGACCCAGGGTATTGTCCGCAATGCCCCTTAATGTTACACGCCCAGTGGCAAAGGTTAGTTTAAAAACTATAGCAACGTGGGGCGCCAGGGTGGCTCAGTCGGTTAAGTGTCCGACTTCGGCTCAGGTCACGATCTCACAGTCTGTGAGTTCGAGCCCCGCGTCGGGCTCTGGGCTGACGGCTCGGAGCCTGGAGCCTGCTTCGGATTCTGTGTCTCCCTCTCTCTCTGCCCCTCCCTGCTCACGCTCTGTCTCTCTCTGTCTCTCAATAATAAATAAACGTTAAAAAATTAAAAAAAAAAGAGAGAGAGAGAATGGCTTGGGGTCACCCTGCTAGGTGAAGAACCATGTGCCCAAAGGGCTGGCCGAGAGCAAGGAAAACACAGAATGGGTGATGGAAAAACAAACAGACATTACTAATTCCCGTTATGCTCACATGGCCAGTTGCAGAAAGGAGGACTGTGCAGCCGTTTTTCAGTCCCTCCTCCCCCTTTTTTAAAGGAAACGATACTTCATTTTATTGCTCATGGAAATACTAAGACAGAGTGTTCTGACGCACCTGCAGGCACAAATGCAAGTCAGTTTTGATTGACATGCATTTCTTTTTAAGGGATTCCCCAGAGACAGCTTCAGTTCCAACGAAACACTTGCCTCGTTCAGGGGGAGGCGGCTCTTAAAACACTGTTGCCTTGCTGTTGGAAGTGTTTTTCTCTTTAAAAAAAAAAAAATCTTTCCTTTTTCCGCTCCTCTCTGTCTAACACAAAGTATTTTTGATCCCACATTTATGTGATTGGATATTTAAGGGAGTTGTGACTGAGCTAAGAAAGGATCCGGGATAAATGGGACTTTGGGGGAGAGAGTGAGCGCGGCTCCGTTGGATCGACAGACCGTTGGCTCCCGGTACGTGGAGGCATGACGTCCTCACTGCCTGTTTTTGGAAGTGAAACACGGGTAAAAAGGATATGTGTGGACCCAGGCGGACTGTGCCCGGCCGTCTGAATCACCTTGGCGTCACCTCCAATGCCACTGAGGTGTCTTGCACCGGCTAGAGAGGTCAGGAACTACAACTCCCAGAATCCCTTTCTCGGGGGTGGGGTCCAGGATTAACGTTTGCCCCTGAGCCACAAGAGATTGAAGACAAGGCCTTGCTCTTTGGAAGCAGATGTGAGTCACAGTTTCCGGGAGAACTCTCAGAAGCCATCTCCTTGGTGTTTGAGGCTGGGATCTTTGGTTATAGCTTCTGTGACCATCGCTGCCTCTGCTCTTGCATAAAGTATAAAAGCCTCCAATTCTTGTATTTAATCTTTCACGCTCAAAATGCATATTTTGGGTTCCGTTTTCCTGACTGGACCCCGGAAAGCTTGCTCGTACTGAATACCTACCATAGCATAACTTCGTGTGCTTTTATGCTACAGATAATCTTTTTTTTCAAGTTTTTTTTAAATGTTTTATTTATTTTTGAGAGAGAGAGAGAAAGAGACAGAGTGAGAGCAGGGGAGGGGCAGAGAGAGAGGGAGACACAGACTCCGAAGCAGGCTCCAGGTTCTGAGCCATCGGCACAGACCCCGATGCGGGGCTCGAACCCACGAACTACGAGACCGTGACCTGAGCCGAAGTCTGATGCTTAACCGACTGAGCCACCCAGGCGCCCCTTTGCTAAAGATATTCTTTGATTGGCTGCAAATCTTCTCCTCCCCAGCAGTGAGGTGGTCAAGGAAAGAAGGTGAGGCAGGGGAAAAAAAACCAAAAAACCTCTCGATCTGCTACGTCTTTATCAGCCTTTTGTATTTCTTCCGTAAATTGCCTGCTCATCTATTGTCTTCTAGATTTTTGCCCTTAAAAAAAAGATTTTATTTTTAAGTAATCTCTACACACAACTCAGGACTCGAATTCAGATCCCTGAGATCAAGAGTCATTCGCTCTACCGACTGAGCCAGCCGGGCGCTCCTAGATTTTTTTTCCCTTTTGTTTTTAAATTTATTTTGTATTCTTTTATTAAGACATTTTTAACCTTATTTATTTATTTTGAGAGAGTGAGAGAGAGAGAAAGAGAGAGAGGTAGGAAGGGCAGAGAGAGAGGGAGACAGAATCCCAAGCAAGTTCCGCATTGTCGATACAGAGCCCGGTGCAGGGCTCGAACTCAGAAACCGTGAGATCGTGACCTGAGCAGGAAGTCAGGAGTCAGACGCTTAACCAACAGAGCCACTCGGGCTCCCTGATGGTTTTCCTTTTTACTTTTATATTGCTCCTTTATTGTTTTGTGGGGATCCTTTCGATAACATAATTGTGATCTTTTGTGGGCCACATCTATCGTGCAACATCGGGAAGGGGGATCCCCCCTCCCCCAACACACACACGCACACCCACTCTCTCACACACCCGCTCTCATCCACTGACACACTCACACCCATACTCTCACACTCATCCACTCACACAGGCACACTCACCTTCACTCACACACTTACTGTCACTCTCTCGCACACTCTAATTCACTCTCACGCTCACACACTCGCTCTCGTCCCCTCACGCTCACTCGCACACTCACTCGCTGTCTTACACACATCTCGCTCACACATATACACTCCCTGATGTCCAGGGAAGAGAGGAATCCTAACCCCTCTCCCCGTCATCTCCCTCTATTCGCTCTGTCTTTTTCCCTGGGGAAGAAATGACACAGAGTTCAGGGGAGCCCACGGGGGCCTCCAGTTCCCTGGGGACACCTGAAGCCCCAACTCCCCCAGGGATCTGTTCACGCGGCACAGAGTCCGGGTTCAGGGAAAGAGACGATTAGACCTCCCTTTCTACCTACCGTGTGTCATCAGAAGTTTTCCCATTTGCGTTATTGACCAGCTTCCGGTCCTTCGCGAGGCTAACGCTTTGCTCTCCACTTGTCCGGATTCTTCATGCTGTCTTTGCTTTTTTGGTTTTGTTTTAACTTCCTTTTCAGTGTCCTCCCCCACGACACACGATCGTGTTGGGGCAAAACTGGCCCAAAGCTGTTTTCTCTTAGGGTTTGGGGTTTTTTTTCCTTCAGCCTTTTTTCAACAAGCATTATTTAACCATTCGCAACATGTCGGAGAGAGTTTCTAGCACTGGGATACAATCATATAACACCCCCAGGGATTCCCTTCCCTCGTGAACTGGACACACCAGTCATATTTAGAAGGACATCCCCATCAGAGGTTATAAAAACAGTTGCCCAGGGGCGCCTGGGTGGCCCGGTCAGTGAAGCGTCTGAGTTCAGCTCAGGTCATGATCTCAGGGTTCGTGAGTTCCAGCCCTGCGTCGGGCTCCGGGCTGACAGCTCGGAGCCTGGAGCCTGCTTCCGATCCTGGGTCTCCCTCTCTCTCTGACCCTCTTGCGCGCACTCTCTCTCTCAAAAAGATAAGTAAAGATTAAAAATTAAAAAACAAATAAAAACAGTTGTCTGTATTTTCTTCTAGTATTTTCATGGGGTTCCATATTTTTAGATTTTTAGCCGATTTGGAAATTATTTTTGCAGCTGCTGAGGCAGGGAACCTAACTTCCAAATGAGAGCTGACCATCTCAACAATTTGTGTGTGTGTGTGTGTGTGTGCACAATCGGTCTTTTCACTAGGATATGAAATGACATCCATTGTCTTACAGTCACTCCCCACATACGCCTGGTTCTATTCCAGACTCTGGCGGGAGGCGGCCTTCTGAAACGGTTCCCCGGGATGCCTGCCTCCTGCTGTTCCTGCCCTTGTGTGACCCCCCTCCCCTGGAAGCTGGGCGGGGCCTGGGGACTTGCTTCCCACCCACAGAACACTGCACAAGTGGACGGGGTGTCCCTTCCGAGATTAGGTGATAAAAGGCCGCGACTTCCTCCCACCGGCTCTCTCTTGTTCTCTCTCAACTTGATAACTTTGGTGAAGCCGGCTAAGAAACGAATAGGTGGCCGGGTGGCCGGGTTCTGGCCGACAGTCTGGCAGGAACGGGGGCTCTGGGTCCAACAGTCCGCGGGGAGCTGAATTCCACCAGCAACCACTGAGTGACTTTGAAGGAAATCCTGGCTCGGTTGAATCTTAAGGTGACTGTGACCCCAGCTGATGCTTGACTGTGACCTTGCCCGAGCTGGAGGGTCTGGCTGAGCCATATCTGGTCTGACTCCGAGACCATGAGATAACAAATAACGCTGTCATAAGCCAGACATCCCCAGACTGTCCCCTGTCCTCTGCTCTAAGGGGGGGTTCTTTAATATCCGGGGCAGTCTTAGAGCCTGACTTTGTACCCCTTCTCCTTGGGATGATGGCAGCACCTGGGGTGGGCCCAGGAGACCCCCTGAGACAGCCAGATGGCGCAGTTCCCAGGCCCCACGTGACAGGCAATCACAAGTTTCTGCCATCTCACTTGAGATAATGACGTCAGCACTTCCCTTGGTTTTTTTCCCCAGTTTTAAAAAAAAATTTTTTTTAAGTTTATTTATTTTTGAGAGAGTGAGAGAGACAGAGCATGAGCAAAGGAGGGGCCGAGAGAGGGAGACACAGAATCAGAAGCGGCCTCCAGGCTCCGAACTGTCAGCACAGAGCCCGACGCGGGGCTTGAACCCACGAACCGTGAGATCATGACCTGAGCCGAAGTCGGATGCCCATCTGCCTGAGCCACCCAGGCGCCCCCCTACTTAATTATGTTTTATGTGCCCTCTTTCCCTCATGCGCGATCAATTATTAACTTTGCCTTTTTACCCTTACTTTCTGTTTGCCCACTGCTGGTAGAAACCTAATGGGGACAGGACCGTAACATTTGTCTTGATCTATTGGATCCTAGCAGGTCCCCAATAGAGCCTCACTGTCTGGAAGAATACTTACATCCAGACTATTTCAAGCCCCCCCACCGGAGTTTCAAGAAACCCTCCTCTTGAGTAGTCACCTCCCTCTCCAAACATACATAAGCTGTCCTTCGGCTCAACAGGGCAAGGCGGCCTCTCACTGGGCGGCCCTTCGGGTAATAAAGCTTTCTTTGCTTCAGAACAGGTGTCTCAGCTATTGGCTTCCTGCACATCTGAGTTCTGTAACCCTTCCTTCTTTCCTTCCCTCCTTCCCTTCCCTTCCTTCCTTTGCTTTTCTTTCTTTAGCCGTTGTCTGTTTTTCTTAAGCGGCCGATGCCACGGGCTTCGCGTTCTTCCCGGAAAAGCTCGCTCATTTCCAAAGAAGGAGTTGTTACATCCTGTCTGCAAGTTCCTCACAGTTGTTTTCTCAAAATGATGTTTCAAGAGACTCTCTGTGGTGGAATTCTGCTTACTTGCTGTTTCTATATGTGTATGCTTCTCCTAACCGTGAGCGGTATAAGAAAGTTAAGAGAGAAGATCCTAAGAGATCTCATCACAAGGAGAATTTCCCCCCTTGTTTCTTTCCTTCTTCCTTCTTATTGTATCTGTATAAGAAATGGGTGTTCGCCGACCCTACTACCACGGTGATCGTTTCACGCTATGTGTAAATCAAGCCATCCTGTCGTTCACCTTAAACTTACACGGTGAAGTGTGTCAATTATTTCTTCTTAAAACCGGGGAAAACTGGGGAAAGGGGTGCCTGGGTGGCTCAGTCAGTTGAGCGTCCGATTATAAAAATAACCTGTAAAAAATCTTTAAAAAAAAAACATAAGTAGGGAACAAAACACAACATGGAGGTAAGTTAATAATGCAACGAACACAACTATAGTTCTGTTTCGAAATACGTCCAGGAACCAACTGTCTTGCCTTGGAAGGAAGAAGGATTCACCTCTTCCCACCAAAAGAACAGAGAATCCTGATACTTCAGTATCATGAAGTCTTCTTAAGTTCCATGCAGAGAGTTTTCCCAAGAAAACCTGGAAATGATCCACAAGATGGAATGTTAATGTGGATGAAGTCGTAACTAGGACTCTTTTGGCTTCCATCTTAGACAACATTTTGCACTGAGGATATGAATGATTTCATGTATTACATAAAGATTATATCAATCATTTTATCCCGAGTGTTTAGAAGCTTTCGTGCTGATCTTGCCCATTTCACGTTTTTAAAAGAGAAAACAACAGCATCTAATGTCCAAATGAGAAAAGTAGATGCCATCATGGGGATAGATAGAGAGAAAATTAATAGAATTATAAGAAATATTATGTGCAAATTTATGCCAATAGTTTGGAAAATCTCGCCGAAAGGCACAGCTATCTTGTAAAATATACCACAACCAAGGGCGCTTGGGTGGCTCAGTCTGTTAAGCGTCCGACTTTGAGCTCAGGTCATGATCTCATGGTTCGTGGGTTTGAGCCCCGTGTCGGGCACTGTGCCGACAGCCCAGAGCCTGGAGCCTGCTTTGGATTCTGTGTCTCCCTCTCTCTCTGCCTCTCCCCCACTCTGCTCTGTTTCTCTCTGTCTCAAAAATAAATAAACATAAAAAAACAATTTTTGAAAAATAAAATATACCACAATCGATTCAAGGAGAAATAGAAATGCTAGTGGAAAAGAGAAAAGAGAAAAATCTTTCTGATGCTCGTGTTCACTAGATGCTTGAATTCATACTCTGTTGCAGAAGCAGAAAACGTTAATACTCTGCCACAGAAGACAGACACAGCTTTTGCTCTGGACACAGATGCTTGAGACATGAATGCCAGGTGTCATGCAGGGAAAGAACGTATTTTTGAGGCACCTGGGTGGCTCCGTCAATTGAACATCCAACTCTTTCTTTTTTTTTTTTAGTTTTTTTTTTTTAATGTTTACGTATTTACTTTTGAGAGAGAGAGAGAGAACACAAGCGGGGGGGACAGACAGAGGGAGGGAGATACAGAATCAGAAGCAGCCTCCAGGCTCTGAGCTGTCGGCACAGAGCCAGCGCGGGGCTCGAACCCATGAACCGTGAGATCATGACCTGAGCCGAAGTCAGACGCTGAACCGACTGAGCCACCCAGGCGCCCCTTGAGCGTCCGGCTCTTGATTTTGCTTCAGGTCATGATCTCAGGGTTGTGGGATCAAGCCCCGTGTTGGGGTCAGTGCTGAGGATGGAGCCTGCTTAAGATTCTCTCTCTCTCTCTCTCTCTCTCTCTCTCTCTCTCTCTTTCTCTCTCTCAAAAAAAAGTATTTGTCAAAAACCAACATCTTTTAAATGGTAAGGTACTAAAAAACAGAATCATGGTAGAAAAAAAGGGAAAGGCACACTTAATAATGAACCACGTATAAACCCATCAGCCCAGACACTTCAACACCCAAGTTCATTTGCGTTTTTAAGTTCTTTTAAAGCAAGTCACTTGTAAGCAATGGTTGATCCTTATGTTATTTAGCTGATCCTGGAGGAAGGGGCAAAGATAGAACGAACGCGTCCCCATTCATTCGGAGAAACTATCACATTCCTAAAATGTGGGGAGAGACCATACAAGCCCCACTTTGGACACCACACCTCGGATGGGGGAAGATCCTTTTCAGAATGCAGGTCTGTTAACCGTTAATCAAGAACAGGCTGGCAGGCCAGGGTTTAAAACCAAGGAAAAACCCTCAAAGCCATTTTTGCTCTCCCTGAACTCAGTCCTGCCTCCCAGGAACAAACGAGAGCCTCTGAGGCCAATCAGCATGTTCATTTACTCTTTGTTCTTCATATTCAGCCCCTCTGAATAATTTCACTGTTTCTGATGCTGGTGAAACATTGCTCAGGCTAAATTATATAATTCCTGAAAATTGATGATGATCCAAAAATTATGTCGGTAGGCATAAAGGATTCAACCGCAGGCTCAGCAAATTTCTTAAAGAAGCACAAAATTCAGAGACTATGGAGCCTCAATGGATGATTGCAGCATTAAGGGAGGCATCCCTCCATTCCCTTTCTCCTGCCACAGAATTTTAAACTATGTACTATTTGACAGCTTTTTTTATACTGAAATCCAAAGTTTAAAGCCATGCTTGTTCATTACTATCCTTTAAAACTTTTTCTTCCATGTCCCCGGAATCTGATAAAGCCAGCACAAAAAGAGATCTGTAGATTAGCCTCACTTATAAATGCAGACACAAAATCATCAATAAGATATCGGCATATCAGGTATAGAAATGTTTTAAAGGAATATCTGACCGAGTAGAATTCATTCCAATAAAGCAGTGACAGTGCCCATCAGAAATCAATCAGCACAAAAAATTAAAGCAGGGACCCAAGTGAGTCCTGTGACACTAGAAGTTAGCCCATAATCCAGGGCCATCGTCTCCCTGGTGGGTTTGGGGTTCTGAGGGACTGTCCCACCACTGTGGCTCCCACATCACCAAGCTGGGAATTGTCAAAGCAAAAATTGTACCAGGCAAAGTTAAACAGACACGGGCGACTTTATTCAAGATTGTTGTGATAGGGAGGAGAGACTAACACTGAGTCAGCACTGGACTCTACTGAACCAAGAGCAGTGGTAGTTGGGGGGGGGGGGTGGGCTGTGTATTAGTGCTGGTGGGAGAGGGAGACCATTAGGTCATCTGTGCTTGCCAATTGGCTTTACCCAAAGGAAAAGCAGACTTGCTTCTATCTTGGCTTACAACTCAGGGCAAGACGCCCGCCCAAGGTAGGCTCCTACCTTCAACAGAGGTGGTGAGAGTGAGACGCCATCTTCCTTGATGATTACCCTTCAAGGCATAATCTCCCAGGCCCTTAAGAAAGACAGTTCTATGCTGTAAAACTGGAGTCTTTTCAAAAAGATCTACATATATCTCAGAGGGGCAGAGAAAGAATTTCCACGTTTCCTAGAGAAAACTCTCTAAGGAAAGGAAGGCGAGAGCCTAGAGTCAAGAAGAAGCCGGTCTAGGGTTTAGTTGAGACGAGGGGAATGATGAAGAGTTCTCTAATCTGGAAGCGAAAAGAGTGCTAGCCATGACTTTATCCACATTAACATTCCACCCTGGTGGGTCATTATCAGGTTCTCTTGGGAAACCTCTACATGGAACCTAAGACCTCAGGATACCAAAGTATCAAGACATGCTCTTCTGGTGGGAAGAGGCCAATCTCTGTCCCTCTCTCCCTTCCTTTTTGTCCTTCTGTCCTTCTTTCAACTGTTGTCTGCTTTTCTTAAGCAGCCCCTGCCCAGGGCTCCACATCCTTCCAAGGAAAGCTTGCCCATCTCTAATAAGGAGGCATGACATCATGTCTATGGGTTCCCTGTTCAGAGCTGCTCTCTCAAAATTATGTTTAAAACCCTCTGTGTTTGGAATCCCACCTGCTTGCTCATTAGATATGCATATGTGTCCCTTGAGAATTAGAGAAAAGTGACTGCATCATTACCCAAGTGAGACGAAAGGAGCTTGTGATTGCCTGTCACACGGGGCCCCGAGAACTGCTCCATCTGGCTGTCGCAGGGGGTCTCCCGGGACACGGGCGAATCCCACTGGTGCTGCCACCATCCCCAGGAGAAGGGGTGTAAAGCCAGGCTTCCCCAGAGGTTGGAGAACCCCACCTTCGAGCAGAAGACTGGCAATGGCGCCGGGGTGCCTGGATCGTGCCTGGCAACATAACAAATGGGAAATGAGGAGGAACATTCTTTGCTCGATCCCAGTTTTTTGGTGTTGGGTAACTGCTGCTAGTTCATGGAGATCACCAAGAATCAAAGTCCAGAGAAGGCAGGCGTTCCCAACCACGGCCAGCCCCACGGCACCCAGGAACAACAGAGGCTGCCCACCTTGGCCTCCAGCCCTCTTTGCAAAGGCACATCCTGGCCGGGCGGGGGGGGGGGGGTGTGTCTGCCTGCCTCTGGTCATGGAGCAACCAGCCCTTGTCCCGATCAGAGCCTGGTGCCACCCACACCTGGCTGCTCAGCCCCTCACCGTGTGGCGTGACACAGAATGATATCCTGCTGTTATTAAGTGGCCGTCCAGCAAGGTTTCCACGGACTGTGGGTGAGCTGGACGGTCCAGCTCAGCACTCGGTCTAGTTTGCCTCTGGACTTGCTCACGACAAACTGACATGTTTCTGTGACTTCCATGAATCGGATCTGACTTCCTGGAGTCCGGTCAGCTTCGGGGCCCCCGGAAACAGATGCTCTGGGCCCAGGGAGCGACCCATGGGACTCATGGGTCCCTGTGCCGACATATGTGGCCCTGTGCCGACAGCTCGGAGCCTGGAGCCTGCCTCGGATTCTGGGTCTCCCTCTCTCTCTCTGCCCCTCCCTGGCCCGCCCTCTGTCTCTGTCTGCTTCTCAAAAATGAATAAATGTTAAAAAAATTTTTTTTTTTTTAAAAAGAGGATAAAATCACGCAGGAGTAAAATGAACACACGTGAAGGATTTTATGCAACTCGTCATCAATGAGGACACCAAGCAAATGTCACGCTCAGTTCATCGCATCCGGTTAAAGCTGATGCAGTATTCTAGCAAGCCGGGGGCAAGAAATAAATTGGACTATAGCCATTCATTCATAAACCAGATGTATCAGGCCCCGGTTTTCACTCTGCCTCCTGGGCTGTCTGTCTCTTTTATATGAAGGTGGGAGGGTTGTATAAATATATGCCGAAGGACTGTCAGAGCCTTACTGGCAATCTTTACTGCCCAACTCTGTTTCAAGATGATGGCGTGGCTCTTACCCCTTCATTCCCAGCTCAGGGTGGAGGGGTTTGGGGAGGTACGTCTCCATCTGGCCCACTGGGTGAGGGTTTGCTGGTCTATTTGGGGCTTCCGGATGTCCTGGGTGTCGTGGGGAGGCGGTGACCCCACTTGGGAACCGGACCGTCGCCACGGAAGCCTCCAGGCACAGGTGACAGGTGAACCCCTCTCCTGGGCAGGCGAGGCTGGGGGTCTGGGGTAGCACAGCTCCCTCCTTGGGTCCCCAGCCCTGGCCCCTCCTAAGCACCACGTTCAAGGACAGGCTTAGGCTTCCAGACCCCAACTCAGGACCTCTTCCCCAGGCTCCCACCACACCCCCTAGGGTCTACAGACACGAAAGCCCTTTTCTCCCTGGGCTTCTCCTCGCCTTCAAGGTTGCCCCACATCCGCAGAAACAGCCCAAGGCCTCTGGGCCGTGTGAGCACCCTCATCTCACCTGAATCCTCACCGTCGCATTATAGGGGCAACAGCTAGGAATGTTCCCATTTTACGGATGAGACGTTGAGACTCAGAAGGGGTGAAGTGACTTGTTCAGGGCCACACGGCTCTGTACAGAGCAGGAGTCGCCGCCCTCCCCGCCGTGTGACTGCAAAGCCAGCTCCCCTGCCCCGGGTCCAGGTATGATTCCAGTCACGGGCTCCCACGGGGCTGGTTTTCATAAGCGCAGTCCCCCCACCGGAGAGGGAGGTTGTCAGTCTTCTGAGCCCGACCGACCCCTCCCTCTGTCTTCTCATCTGCCTTTGAGCGGAACGAGTGTATGAGGTCTTCGCTTCCCGTGACCACCGTTTGGGTCCCGGTGTCCCCTCTGCCCCATGACCCCCCTCGCCCTTGATGAAAGGCATGTGGCTTGGGGGAGGGGTGGCGGGGCCTCCTGTCTGGCTCCCCATTTGGGGCTCCGGCCATCCCTGCCCACGAGTTGTCAGGTGTCCTGCTCTTCTCTGGCCTTAGCGGGGCCCGTGGCCGTGGGCAAGGCCTCAAATTAAAGGGCGTCGGGGGGCCGGGCTGAGGGATGCTAACTTCAAGGCATCTCTGGAACGCCTGAGGGGGAGGTGTCTTGTAGGCAGCTGGCTCCGGGGCTGTGGGGTTTGGAGGAGGGAAGTGATCTGGAGGAACACGTGGGAGAGATAAGAGATGTGGGAAGGCCCGAGAACCCGGAGACGAGCACGACGCGGGAGGGGGCTGCGAAAGGGGAGCACAACCCCGCACCATAGGGAGGACCGACAACGGCCAGTCGGAGGGGGCGCTGGGGAGCTGAGAGGTGGAAGAGAGGGAGAGGTGTCTACAGCTCCGGGACAGGCCGAGTCTGGCTGCCGCGTCTGAGGATCAAAGTGAGTCCAGGGGCAGGCTGGCCAGCGACGCGAGGTCCCCGGGTGACGCTGGCGAGAGATGATGCTGGGGCGTGGTGGGCGGGAGCCAGACTATGGCGACAGGAAGTGGGCTCTTGGGCAAAGTGTGGCTGCAGGAGGAAAGTGGCCCCGGCTGGGTGAGGGCGGGCACAAAGGTGGAAGGAAGAGAGTTGACTGTGTCTTCAGGTCTGAGGAAGCAGACCAGACAAAGAGGGGATCCGCCGATGGGCTGGGGGATACGGGAAGGGGGGGGCGATGGTGTCCTAAGAGGGTCCCATCGTGAGAAACAAGGGTGCCCTGAGGTTGGGCCTGGAGAGGCCCTGCGGAGAAGGTTCCAGCATTGCTTAGGTGTGACCAACCATATCACCGCCCCAGAGCTGACTTCCCCTCCACCCAGCAAAGCGATGTGTCTGAAGAACCCGCGGCCCCTCGGCCTGGAACAAACCACCCATGTTTGTGCCCGAAAGCAGCAAGCACTTGTCAGCAGCTGTCACCGTCGGGTGGGTGGCTCTGCTCCACGAAACCGAGGGGGGACGTCCCTGTGGTGGCAGTTAGCTGGGAGCTGGGCTGGGGCAGGAACGCCGGGGATGGCCGTGCTGGTGTCACAGGGACGCCTCCTTCCCCTCCGCGTGGCCGCTCGTCCTCCAGGCCTTCTGTCCCCGCAAGACCTCGATGGCTGGACAGCCTGGGCTGCTTGCCTGTGGGCTGACCGGGGGAGCCAGCAAGCTCCAGCCCTGGCCCGCCTGCCCTTCCCACGCCTCACACGGCTGCATTCTGCTGGCTGACCCAAGTCCCAGGGGAGAAGAAATACCTTCCACTTCTTAATAAGAGGTTCCACAAAGTCACACCCCAGAGGGGCATTGGCTGGGAGGGACAGTGGCCATCATCTTTGGAAACAACTGGCCACGGCATTCATTCTCTCTCACTCTCTCTCTTTTTTTAAATGTTTATTTATTTTTGAGAGAGAGAGAGAGAGAGAGAGAGAGAGAGAATCCCAAGCAGGCTCCACGCTGTCAGCGTAGAACCCAATGTGGGCTCAATCTCGCGAACCATGAGATCATGAGACCTGAGCTGAAATCGAGAGTCAGGGGCGCCTGGGTGGCTCGGTTGGTTAAGCGTCCGACTTCGGCTCAGGTCATGATCTCACGGTCCATGAGTTCAAGCCCCACGTCCGGCTCTGTGCTGATGGCTCAGAGCCTGGAGCCTGCTTTGGATTCTGTGTCTCCCTCTCTCTCTCTGCCCCTCCCCTGCTCGTGCTCTGTCTCTCTCTGTCTCAAAAACAAATACACGTTTAAAAAAAAAAAACTAAAAAAAAAAAAAAAGAAAGAAATCGAGAGTCAGATGCTTCACTGACTGAGCCACCCAGGTGCCCCAGCATTTGGTATTTCTTATTTCCAGATTGGCACTTTATCCTGTTGTTTTTTTTGGTTTTTTTTTTTTTCAACTCGTTTTCTAGCACAAGTACCCCAAGCCACATGAAACGGTTTAGCTTAATAAATTGTCACAAGGTGAATATCCTTATCATTGCCCCCTACCCCGCGGACAGGAGAGACATCTCACCAGCCACGCAGGGCCCTCCACATACTGCTCCCAGGCCAGCCACCCCCCCGCAACCAGCACCCTGACTTCTCGGGCACCACCCATCAGCCACGGTGTGTCTGAACAGCAGCATAGTTTGCCCCTTTTAACCTGTGTTCCTACCTACCTGCTTCTCTCTTCCCTCCTTGCAACGTATTTCCTTACGCGGTTCTCATGCTGGAACTGAATCCGTCCGTTGAAGTATAAATACGTATTTATTATTTTGAGAGCAAAACGCTGCACTAATTAATGATTGTGAAAGCTATTAATTTTACGAAGAAAATCGCAACTAAGAGCTTTACAAGTTAAAAAGGGACATAGACTGATGGTTTGTACAAGTGTTAAGACAGTGTGTTTGGGGCGCGTGGGTGGCTCAGTCGGTGAAGCGTCCGACTTCGGCTCGGGTCATGATCTCGTGGTCGGTGAGTTCGAGCCCCGTGTCGGGCTCTGTGCTGACAGCTCGGAGCCTGGAGCCCGCTTCGGATTCTGTGTCTCCCTCTCTCTCTGCCCCTCCCCTGCTCACGCTCTCTCTCTGTCTCAAAAATAAATAAAAACATTTTAAAAAGTTAAAAAAGAAAAGACAGCGTGTTTGCTTGATAATTTCAGGAGGACTATTACAGACAGAGCTTATTAGATTTAAATAACAGAAAAAGGTGGAAAATAGAGATTTCGTCCTATTACAATTCTAATCTCTGTAGAAATTCGAGAGTATTAGCATTCCTCACACAGGACAGAATCTCTTTGGAGGATGCGGTTTCATTTTTGAATTCCTTTTAGGCCACAGATCCTTCAAGCAAAGAACCTGTTGGAGATTTGCTCACATCTTGGGAAAGCAACTTAGAAGCCAAATGCCGACTTCCGCCATGCCCAGATTTCCCAGAGGGTGAAGTTCAAAATGCAGCGCGAGCGGGTGTCTTTGAGGCAGACGACGTAAAGGGGAAGAAGAGGGCGGGGAGGATGGAGACCTGGGATTACAGGGACTCCAGGCACAGCTGGTTCTATTCTTTCACTCTCAACACAGGAGGCTTGATGCGAATCCCTTAGGATGCTACTCCTCGGTTGGTCGTTTCGAGTCTTTGGAGGCTAAGATTGAAACAAAAATCTTGCGGAAACCACGGCCCCGGGGCGCCGGCCCAGAAGTTGCAGATGAGGCTTTCAGGATAAGCCTAAGCCATCAATCCTGAGTACGGAGTTCTTTTTGGAAACAGATTGCCAGGAACTTTGACCTGACCTATGTTCTCCCATGCACCGGAAGGTCAGGGGTCACTCCGTACGGCTGGTTGAACAGGAATGTGCGTTGAGGATTGTGGGGCGTCAGAGGGGATACCCAGAGTGACCTGATATCAGCAGTGTTGAGGGTCTGTTGTTAATGCCTAGCACTTAAAGCTTGGAAACTCACATTTATAATAATAAAGTTGTAGTGAGGTTTGGCTTCTGGTGAATGGCTTTTCAGTTTCTTCTTGGATCCCAGAAACTTGTTCTAGCAATGCTCGACTCGGACCCTGGGGGTCCTCAGGACCCTGGGCTCTGCTTCTGGGGAACGTCAGCAGAGCGGCGAGGGCAGGAGGGAACCCCAGGCCCGCAGGGGCCAGGCTCAGGGCACAGACTGGCAGATGCCACCTGGTCCCCACATTTTACAGCCTGGGAGGCTTCAAAGTGAGGCTGAAGACAGCAAGTGGCACCCCAGGGTGACACGGCCAGGTGGAGGCCCAGTCAAGGTGGGAGCTCTCGAGCTCGGCTCTGGTCCCGGTGAGGGCTTCCTGGGGCGAGGGCGGCCACCCAACGGCCCAAGTTCGCACTCCAGCCTTGGGGCCCAGCGAACAGATCACGGCCCCTTCCTGCGACACATCGGGTCCTGTTTCCAATCACCATTCTTTTGGCTCGGCATCTACTGTGAGCTCATTATCTGTGAATCCACCCGGACTCACCTCCATGCACCTGCTCGACTATAAGGAGACCCCAGGTTGGCTTTCGTGCATGGGGATTGCACCATCTCTGTGTCCCGCCCAAGCTCAATCCTTTCCCCCCTTTCCATCCGGTTCCCTTCCTGACGTGTCATATTCTATCAAGGACGCTGCGTGTTCTGATATGGGGCAGCTCCCCGCCTGACCCCAACCCCACCGAAACCAGGACTGCACTTTCTCAGAGAGAAACTGAGAGAGACATTGAAAGCCAGCCAGGCAAATGGGAGGGCGATGAAGTTGGGTTAGAGAGTCACCCACTCCAGAGCGGTAAATGGATTCCACCCCGAATCCACTTCCTGGAGTTTAAATGGTTTTTTTTTTTTTTAATGTTTATTTATTTATTTTTGAGAGAGAGAGAGAGAGAGAAAGAGAGAGAGAGAGAAAGCAGGGGAGGGGCACGGAGAGAGGGAGAGAGAGAATCCCAAGCAGGCTCCACGCTGTCAGCACGGAGCCCGATGTGGGGCTCAAACCCACAAACCAGGAGATCGTGACCTGAGGCGAAACGAAGAGTCAGACGCTTCACCCACTGAGCCAGCCTGGCGCCCCTCACGGAGTTTATTAGGATAAGTAGCCAGGAGGTCTCTCCCCTCCGGGCTGGCTCGCAACAGTTCTGGGGACAGGAGATCTTGGCTTAGAGCCCAGCTCCCTCCGGGGCTGTCCGAGGACCTCCACTGTGCTGGCACTGCATTCCTGGTCTGTCTACACTGCGCCCCAACTCGCCGTGGTGTCTCAAAGACCCACGGCCCTTCTGTTTCACAGAATTTACCCTCGTTAATGCAACTGTGGTTTCAAACCGCACCCCTCCCCTGACAATTCCAACACATACGCACGAGCGAAGGGTTTTGGTTTACAGCGAACACATTTTATTGCAACTTTTTTTTTCAGCTAACAGTATCTGCGCATCTCGAAATTCACATCTTGGACTTCTTTCTAACCCACGTAGGCCTGACTGCCGTATTCATCTGTTGCACAGGATTCCGCGTTAGAATATCCTGAAGTCTTGTTGTTAATTTCACCATTGGTGAATTATATACGCTGTTTAGAATTCCTTTCCCCCTGACCACAAACACTTTTGTGATGAACAGGGATTTGGGAACAAAGGTTACAAGGACATCGGGTTGGCCGCTTGTTTAAAAAACATTATGAAGCTAGAACATTCCAAGTATCTCAGGCACTTTCTAGATCATAAAAGTAGCATTTCGGTCGGATGGGCGAAGAATGGGTGTTTCAGCAAACGATGGAAAAACACCCAGGCCACTCCGTTTGGTGCAAACATACAGGCAGTTCTCCCCTTCGCACGCATCCACTCCAAAGTCATTACGATTTGACGCGAAAAGCTTGAAACTCAGAAAGTACTGGTGAAAATATAAATTAGGACAAACGTGATTTCGAAGTGGCGAAGGCTTTTGTAAATTTGACATCAAAAGTGGAGCCGGTGACTCTAACCCGAAATGCGGAAAAGTCGACATCGTGTACGTCTACCGGCCTCACATACGAAATGAAAAGACACACTACAAACTAGGGGGAAAAAAATGTGCACCGTCCGTGAAAGATCGCATGTAAACAGTTTTAAAAACTTAATCAGAAAAGGATGACTACCCAACAGAGCAAAGTCCTTAGTGGGCTTAGCCCCGTAAAACAAAATAGGAGTGCCCAAGAAATACGAAACCATGTGCAACCTGATAGCTATCAAATAATGCAAATTTAAATGATTTAATGCCTTTTTTTGTTTTTGCATATCAGAAAGGCACAGATTTTTAAGAAGCCATAATCCTCCATGGAGGCCCAGACATAGATCAAAAGCCCCTCGTCCATGGCCAGCGGGGGTGGGGGCTGTAAGGTCTTTCTGGAGGGAGGGCAGGAGGGCCATGTTGACTATAAGCCCCAAAGTGTACAAGGCTTTGATCATTTTCCTTTTTTTCCTTTGTTGAACAGTTTTTCCCAACATTTCTAGAGTGTATGTGGGTTCAGGACTCCCCTCTGCTTCTGAATTTCTGCAGGCCCCACCAGCCCGGGTGTAGAAGGGAGACCGCTGTGGCCAGCAGGCAGCTGGGACATTCCTCACTTGGGCGGGTGGCCTCTACCCGAGGCAGGGGCCTGCAGTCCCGACCTCCCCAGTCATAGTGGTGGGCCCAGCAGGGGCTCCCACGGGCTCAGAACAACTCTTTTCTTGCCCCATGGCTTGGTGTGACCGTCGTCAACGCTGGTATTTTGCCACAGTGCCTGGGGCTGCAGTGCCAGCCATAAGCAGGCCGGTCCTACACTGCTCTTCCCCACCTCACCCCTCCCCCACGACCCTCACGGGGTAGGGGGGTCTCTTCCCTCCCCATGAAGGAAACGCATTCGCACCTACCAGGGCCAGGCTGCAGACACAAGTCCTTAACACAACCGGACATGTCAACGTCAGAACAGGCTCTGACCAAGACGTGTCCTCTCAGGATGGGCTTAGCTCGGACCTCAAGCTCACTTGAATGATAAGTCAGTGGAAAGAGAAAGAAGACAGTGGCAAAAGCAAGGAAATCTGGTAAGAAAAAAAAAAGTGGGCAAACGGAATGAGTATAGAGAGAGCGCTAACAGTCTGGAGTTTAAGATTAAGTTAACAGGACAGAAAAATGTGTGTGTGTGTGTGTCTGTGAGAGAGATCGGGAAGCAGTGGGGGCAGAATTCCTTGGCCGAAGGTCAAGTGAGAAGGGAGGAGGTCGACTAACTTCCGGATCATCTGTTCCAGCACGGAAGCTTCTCCTGGGCTTTGCGGAAGGGACTGTGGGAGGGGCCGGGAGGTGGCGGGAGGGCAGGTGGACCACCCCCCCCGGGATCTGGGGTGGCTCAGCACACCTCCCCCGGCCTGCTGACATCCCAGGGGGGCAGCGACAAGTAGTCCTGCTGTTTTAGGGCTTTGAAATGCCTGACGGCTGGCACCTGGGGAATGGCAGGGCGCATGGCCTTCTTGGCCTGGAACATGTGGTCGTGGTCCCCGATCTCAGGACACGGTCCTGGGGAAGCGGGTGAGAGAGGGCCAGGTCCCAGGCCAGGCAGGAAGCAGTAGTCACCCACTTGCTGCAGGACCAGGAGCCCCTCGGGGTGTGGGGGGCTGGGGGCTGCCTCCCCTGGGCTCAGGATGGGGCTGCTGGCTGCAGGAGGGGCAGGACTGCCCAGAGAGGACTTGGGGGACTGGCCTGGGGTCAGAGGGATGTCCACATAGCCCTCGATTTCTGGCTTCGTGGGGGCTGGGACGCTACAGAGCCTACGGGCCGGTCCAAGACTGAGGCCGTGGTTCTGGTCTGAGGGCAGGTTCAGGGGGTGGACCTTGGAGGCAGACGGCAGCCCCGGGGGCCAGGGAAGTGCCAGGTCTGCGGTGGTGACGTAGCCAGAGGCCGTGACGCCGTCCCCAGGGTCCCCAGAGCCAGTGGGCAGAGCCGTGAGGGCCCTGTCCTTTGGGCCCTGACCGCTCACCATCAGCCTGTATACAGGAGAGGCAAGGCCTGCCCCTGACTCCGGTGAGGGGTTCCCTTCAGCCTCCGGGCCGGGGTTCCTCTCCAAAACCTTGGCCTGGCCCTGTGCCATCACCTGGGCCAGTGGAACCAGCTGCACCTGTCCTCCCGCGGGCAGACACAGGTACTCCAGGGACCCCGGAGGCTGTGGCTTCTGGCTCACGCCCCTCTGTGGGGGCTCCGGGGGGCCCATCACGTCAGGCAGGGAGTGGCTGTGGGGTAGGCCCAGGTAGGGGCCGTTGAAGTCGAAGCCGGAGACCCGGCTCTCGGGCCTGCCCGCGGGGGCCGACGGGCCTGGATGGGGGCTGGGGGGCTGCTCTGTGCATGGGTCCGAAGTGGCTGAAGCTGTGTCAGGCTCACACGGTGATTTGTGCACATCTTTCGGGTCCTCTGTGGTGAGAGGTGACACTTCACTGTGCCTACAGTCTGCGGGAAACACCCTGCGGGGAGAATGGGCACAGGGACGTTGGGGTCCCCTGGGCAGCCACTTCAGCTCATGCTGGGGCTAGGGGCCGGGGTCAGGGGGAGGTCTGGCCCCACCCGGAGCTCAGGGAGAGCACAGAGCAGGGCAAGGTCAGGGAGCGGGCCCGGAGAGGACATCGGGTGGCCCTCGTGGGTCTCGCCCGCCAGCCTCCATGTTCTTGTTCAAGCTCTTCCCTTGCCAGGTGTGGTCCCCTCACCCCAGGTTCCTTGATATCCACCCAGCTTCGGGGACCGGGGCTCAGTCATGCCCTCGTCCCTTCATCCCCCACCGTGCCATCAGCACCTCAGTGTGGGGTCTGCCTGGCCAGTAGGGCAGGGAGAGGTCATTGCTCCGGTCTTCCGCGTCTGGTCAAGTCCATGGTATGGCCCTCCCTAACCTGGGAACCAGGAAGGTCTTCCGGATGTCTGACGGGTATGCCTTTTGCTTTAGAGCCACCAACCCCCACGGATCTCTCTATACTGAGCCACAGGCCAGAGGCCACCTCCTCTGAGCCTCCAGTGTGCACGATGAGGCCACCCTCCCACATCCTAGGGACCCCGTGCCCAGATACTCACCCCTCCAGCTCAGGGAAGTAGCTGCCTCTCGGCCCCTTGTGCAAGGGGCTCCTGATGGTGAGTACCGCCATGCTGCCTGGGAGCCCGAGCCCGGCACTCCCGTTCTGGAAAGAGAAAGGACCCTTGTGCCGTGGCTGTGTGGGAGCCCGAGAAGCTGAAGGTGGGGGGTGGGGGTGGGGCGAGGAGGCCAGGGCATGACAGGGGATACAGCGAGCCCCCCAGACACGGAAGGAGTCTCAGCAAGGTCAGGACCCGCCAGGGCCCCCTGACACCAGGGAGGAGAAGCCCAGAGAGGGGCTGGGACTTCCCATGGGCCCTCGAGCATCTGAGGATGGGGACCCTCTTCTTGCAAGTTCACTAATCTGGGGTGTCACTGCCTCCACACTCACACCCTACTTTCCCCCACAGTAGCCATGAGGACCCCCCCGCCACCGGGCAAGCTGGCCCTGCTGGACCAAAGGGCTCCTGTGACCCATGTGCCACCGCCTGCCTTGCGTCCATCTCAGCATCTGGGATGCTGCCAGCCTCGCTGCCTGCCCCCCCTCGGCTCCTTTTATGAGGGGGGGTCCCGTGCCCATCCTCCACAGGCCTTCTGTCTGCGGTGGCCTTTCCCACCTGGCCCCACCCTGGCTCCTTCAAAGCTCAGCTCTGCTGTCCCATCCTCAGGGAAGCCATTCTGCCTCTTGTGAGCCCACCTGCCCCCGCGGGACTGAGCCCCTCCCCGAGGCCACCCCGACTCCCGCCTCCGGCTCCGGCTCCGAGGGAGCCCTGCACCCTGGGCCAGCCCTGGGAGCCTGCAGGTGCCCAGAGGATTGCAGAGCTGAACCTGCCGGGGCTGGCCTGCCTCTTAGAGCTTTCTGGCACCTTCCCGGGCCACCTCTGCTTCACACTCAAAGCCACGGGAAGGCGGGGAAGACATAGGGACGGGGACGTGGCTGCAAGAGTGAGGCGCCCCTACCACCCTGGCCGCCTTCGCGGTCCGCTCCTACCTGGAACAGGTGGCTCTTGCTGGGGTTTGGGATTTTCTCCTCCCACTTCCGGTTCAGCCTAGAGAGACACCAGGGAGGTGACTGTGAGCCAGAGGCCCCATGCTCACGTGCAAAGAGGAAACTGAGGCCCAGGGAGAAGGTGGGAGGTGGCCAAGGCTTCCCAGGGAGCGGGTGCGGAGCGGGGACTAGAGGGAGCCAGTTGTGGGGTCCCTGGCACCCCCTGGGTTCCTGAGTACCCCCCCCACCCATCATAGAGTCCCCTTACCTGTACCCATAGATGCCACAGAAGCGCAGGACAGGGAGCAAGGCCAGCGTGGTGAACACCAGGATGAGAGCCAGGACCCACGTGGGCAGGACTTCCGGGAAGGAAAAAGGAACATTAGCATCTGGGGAGGGACAGAGCTGGAGGTTTAGGAGGTGGGGAGGAGCTGAGGCCAGGTCAGTGCCCCCAGACCCTGCTCTGTGCAGGCGCGGCACTCCAGAAACTCACTGGCTTGGCGTGCAGCGTGGCGGGGCGGGGAGGCCAGACATAGGCGAAGAAGAGGGCATTGGTCTGACCTCCCCCACCCCCATGTTCAAGTGCTGGGAAGGACACAGAGGGTTAGATTCTTTCCAGTAGCAGAAGGAATTATGGGGGTGGGGGGCAGGGCCATGACTCCAGCCCATGGCAATCACAGGGGACTTGCTGTAGGAGGCAGCATATAAGCTTGAGCATCGAGGCACAGGGAGGCTTGGAGAGGCGGAGATGGGGAAGGCCATGCTAGTATAGGAACCAGCAGGTACAAAGGCCCATCGGGAGCCCCAACTTCCTGCCTGCCCGGCAGCCTTGAGCCCTTCACAGGCTGGGCCCCTCCAGGACTTTCTTGGTCTCTTCCCTTAGGCGTGGTGTCCAGTCCTCCTTTCCGCTTGATTGTGGCCCTCTCCCTGCGACTCCCCCCCTGCAAGGCTGGCTAGGGCTGGGGTCCCTGCTGCTAATACCTCCTCGGTCCTCTCTCTGCCACCACGTCCTGGACCTAGTCTGGTACTTGTCTTCTGGTGGCCACTATGGCCAACGGTGAGAGACATTGGAAGCAGCAATGGGGGAGATTAAGAAATCAGACCGAACCCTTCCAATCCCAGGCCCCAGCCCATCGCTCCTGATGTTTGCTACCATGGTAACTGGAAACGCATGCTGAGTGGTCACTAGGTGATGGCTGTCACCAAAGCTAATGGAACAAACCGTGGGTCATATCAATAGAGGGCTAACCTCCAGTCCGAGGGAGGACCCCTCTTCTCTGCTCTCAGGACCTCACCTGCCACATAGGCGTCGCTTTGCAGTGACTAGTGACACGTGGAGGAAAGGACACTCGGGTGGAGTGGGGTCACACCCCTGTGTTCACATCACGCTTGTCCTCTGCCCAGCTGGGCTGTACCCGGAAGGGGGGGGGGGCTGGGACACCTACCCCACTCCGTGTCCCAGAAGGTCTCCTCACTCCACTGGCTCCAGACCCCGTTGTAGCCGCTGGGGGTGGGCCTGACCCTCACTCTCGCCTGGTACCTGGTGAAGGGCTCCAGCTGTGGCAGTGACATGACGTGGGAGTTCTGGAGGGTCTCCGTCTTGCTCTCCTGTGGGCACAGGCAAGTGAGCAGGTCTGCTGAGGCTGAGGCTATTTGCCTGGTGCGGGGGGGAGGGGGGGCGGGGGGCACAGCCGCAAGCCCCTCCCACCTCAGCACCCCAGCTTTTCTGTCCCGTCAGGCCCTGGCTGCAGCCGCATCCCCAGATCTGAGTCCTCCCTGCCCCCCATGGAGGGCCCTGCCCCAGGGCGCACAGAGGCAGAACACTCTGGACGGGACGGGGGGCCGCACCCCTGCGACATTGGACAACACTGAGGCCCAGAAATCCTGAGGACACAGCGTGTACCACCCTCATTCTAAACCGCCCCGCCCACCCCCGAGCTCCTTGGGGACGGCCTGGACCCCGGTTATGGCCTGCCCAGGAATGCAGGGCAGCATCGCTGGACCCCGAGACAGGGTTTGCGAGTCGGGGCCCCACTCCCAGCTCCACTGCTGACGGCGCCCCTCTTGGCTTCCGTTTCCCTGCTTCCGGACCTGAAGGTCTGGGGCGGACTCTGAGGTTGCCGACTGGGGCTGCGGGGAGCCCGGGTGCTGCACACACAGCCCGGGGGCTGTCTGGGGGTGGGGGCCAGAGACCGAACCCTGGGCCGGGGCCCTGCCTGCTTTATCAGAGCAGCTCAGCTCTCAGCAGCTGCACATCTGCATTCTAGAGATTTCTCTGAAGAAGAATCCCCTCCTGACTTTTGAAAACCCTTCACCCAGCTGCCTCTCAGCCCTCCGAGTCCCGACGTCTACATCCCCTTGGCAAGTCAGGGTCCCATCGTCAATCTGGGCCATGTCACATCACCCCTGTGAACTTTAGCACCTCCGCCAAGTGATAGGACAAGACCAATTGACCACACAGGGCCGTGACCGCGAAGTCTCAGCGGCTTCCTCTGACCGGTCACCTGCTGGGAGCCAGGCCCCTGGCAGGTCGGCGCCCCCCTGCGTGTTTTCTCCCATCCCCCTACCCCAATCCAGGCCCCTTCCCGGGCATAGGCCCTCACCTTCCATGAGTCTGCGTCTTTCTTGTACTGGATCTGGAAGGTGTGACCTATGTGTTTGTAAAGCATCTCCTCTGTTGTCCAGGACAGGGCGTAGCCGTCTCTGCTCTTGGTCACATTGAGGGTCGGGGGAGTCATCTGGACTGGAGGGAGGGAAACCTTTAGGGAACGCTGTTCCTAGCATTCCTCTGATGGAACGTTCTTTTCATCCCATGCTCGTCACAGGCGCTCTCTCTCCCGGTCCACCCCTTCTCGGGGTCCTTGCACCTCACTTTGCCACACTATCCACTTTGATCCGAGCGGCCCTCCTCTTGGGAGATGCTGAGATAAGCTCGTTTCGTAGGGAGGTGAGCCAAAGCACGGGCTACGCCCAGCATTTACGTAAAAATAGAAACACTATTAATTCGTCCTAGTCTACAGAATTAACTATGTCACAGGTATCGTCATACATGCTCAGTCTGCGTGAATCTCTCACTTGATTCTAACAGCAACCCAACATGGTAGGTACTATTAACTCGTCACATTTCACAGACGGGGAAACTGAGCCCCGGAACGATTAAGTAACTTGCCAAGGCCAGGCAGCTAACGAGTGGTAGAGGAAAAGGTGGCAACCCGGCATCCCCGGAGTGAGTGGTGGATTCCAACCTGGGTGAGCAAGACAGATTGGCTGTGGCCTCCCCCCCACACTGAAGTCTGGATGGAAGAGCCTGGGTCCTCAGGAAGCAACGCAGGAGGTTCCTTTGCATGGGATTCTTGCTGCATAAGAGGAGTCGGGGATATTGACCCGCAAGGAGCTACCATTTATTTGCGCATGTTCTAGCCCCCCGATTGAAGAAGTAACTCACAGCTCAACTATTTTGAAGCCTGAAAATATCAGTGCGCGGAGGACTTTGGAAATCGGAGAGCAAAAAACCCAATCAGGGGACGGAAGGGAGAGCCTAGGGGGGTACAGTTGGCAGAAGGGGCTTCAGAGGAGCTGCGGGGTTGGACAGGAATGCAGAGCTCAAGAAATCGGAGAAAACAGGCTTTAGAGATGTGCTCCTGGGAACTATCAGTGGAACCTTCCTTCGTGTTATTTGCCCTTGTCATCGCGGTGTCCATGCTTCTTGAGAACGTCAAGGTTAGAATGACTTTTGTTCACTTGGCTCGCTGGGCCGCGTTTGGTGGACAGTGACCAACGTGAAGACTGGGCCACAGGGAGTCCTGAGTTTGCGTGAGTTACGCGATGAGACAGGACTGTGGCAAGGGGGCCTGCGCACAAGGCTGGGGGCGAACTCACTGTGGTCTGAGCTCTTTATAAACTTCTCCTCCTCCTTCACCCGAACAGAGATAGCGTACTGGCTGTGGTTCCTGGGGTCAGGCACGGGAATCTGGCATCGGTGCTGGACCAAGAGGCCGGGGAGCTGTTCCTTCAGCACCGGGGAGCACTCCTCCTCCCTGAGGATCATGGTGCAGGTGAGGGCGAGGGAGGCAGGGGCCACGGGAGGGAGGCAACCTCGGGATGAGCCATGGCTTCCACTGGGGCATTTCAGGGTCAGGGGGAGGTCTGAAGGACACAGGTGGTGACGAGGGGAGGTAAGGGCGGGTGGGGGGAGGGAGGAGAGGACGCTCACCTTGCACTGGCGCTGGGCTTGTAGAAGAGGGTGAAGGAGACTGAGCTGGCCACCTCGGACCACACTTCCCAGGAGCAGCTGAGCACGGCGACCCCATCGAACAAGCACTGGAGGTTCTGGGGCTGCGCCTTGTCCCCTGGGAAGGGAGACACTTCCTTTTATCCTCCCCTCCTCCATTCCTTCCTTCGCTCTCAAGTTACGTGAGCCTCATCTCAGAGAGATTGTGGGGCTTTGGGACCAGAAAAACTAGGGCTTAGCATTAGCCTGAACCTGCCCGCGGTGTGTCCGCAGGTCAGAGAGTGAATTCTGCGAACCCTCTTACCCCCTTGTGCACCCTGGGGAGAGCGTCTGGTTTCAGTGTTGGTGGGGTGGGGGGTACGCAACACGATGATGTTGACGTGTCCACACCCAGCATAGCGCTCACGGAAACACAGCTGCTTGGAATGCCACGGCCACCGCCCGTGATGCTTATCCCTGTAACGTGGGCGCAGAAAGTGCGCAGAAGAACCTGGGGCCCAGCCGTGGGTGGGACGCAGCCCCTGTGTCTGGAGAGCCACAGTAGGGATGGAGTCCGCCCTGGGTATCAATCCTGAACACAGGCTACAGAAGATCTGTGGAATCCCGCAGAACGGACCCCTGGACTCTTTCTGTCCGGAAGCTGAATGAGCTGCCCTCCCCTCAGAAGGGCATTGCCCCAATTTTGGCTTTGTTACCTGTCTGGGAGTGCCAGAGAAGCTCCGGGCTCCACTGGCTGGGCCGCCCCGAGAGCCCTGAGCTGGGGGCCAGGTGGGCGCGCACTCGGGCCACATAGGTGCTGCTGGGAAGGAGGTGCTCTGGCCCCAGGACAGCCTGGGAGGAGTTGCAGTAGAGGGTAGGGGCATCCTGCGGGGAGGGAGGGGTTAATGGAACAGGTGCCAGCTGGGCCAGGTCCCTCGGCTGGGGCAGAGCCGGCCATGGCCCCTACCTCCCAGGAGTCCTGAAGCCTCTTGTAGACCACCTCGTACTCCAGGTTTGACAGCCAGTGGCTCTGGGAACCCGGAGGGGCCACCCTCCAGGTCAGCAGGAAACGGTCCCCGACAGCGGTGATCTGGAGGTCCTTGGGTGCAGGGGCCTGCACTGGAGGAAGGGGCGGCCAAGGGCTCAGAAGGGGCTGGATAACTATAGGGCGGCAGGTTTTGTGTGGGCAGACTGGGGCCCCAGGCTGAGTGCCGTCCTACCCGCTGAGCAGCCTTGGACAAGATCCCTTTCCTCTGTGGGCCTCAGGCCCTTCACCTGCCAAGCTGTGGGGGTTCACTGTGAACATGAATGAAAGCCGCACAGATTTCTGGGCGTATATCACACAAGCTCCGTGAAAGGTGCTGCCAGTGAAGTTCCTCCAAATGGAGCCTCCTGTCCCCTCTGCCCACCTCGCGGCCTGTTCGGCCCCTTCCCAGCAGAGGGCGCTGTGGCTCACGTTACTCCCCACGATGCTGTCCATCCTCCTCCTCTTTCCACCTGCGCAGGATCCTGCTCCTCTCAGAGCCCAGCATAAATGTCTCCTTTTCTAGAACTTTCTTGGATGCCCCCGTCCCCTTGGGCAGAATCCCTTGCCCCTCTTCCTGTCTCACCACAGCCTGTTGTATGGGCCTTAGAGCCCTGGGGCATTTATGTGTCTCCTTTTCTGCCTTTCCAAGGAGTCAGGAGCTTATGGGTGGCCGGGTTCGGCCCTCCACACCCTTCCCTACCCCCATGGCCTGCGATTAGTGATTCAGTGAATTTGGGGGACAAAGTGAATGAAGGATGAATGAATCCACGAAGAAATACATGTAGGCAACCTTCACAGACTTTTCAAGAAGGCATTCCGTCAACCAACAGCAAACGTGTGTCTGTTGGGCAAGCATAGTCATTAACAAATGGCACGGCTCCTGCCTTCCTGAAGCTTCTGTGTCTGAATGCTGAGGGATGACCTTGAAACACAATCCAATGAGTCCGACCGGGACGTGGCATGTGAGAGCATGTCCGAGCTGGAGCCTCTAGAAAATCTTAAGCCCCGAGTGGCAGATACAGGGCGCCCCCTCTCCGCAGCCACAGCAGACATCACTAATCAATCACTGCACTCCTAGCCCCTGAGCCCCCTGGGGAGTGGGAATCCCTTTCAGCACAGAGCTCTAGAAGCTGCTCCCAACTGAAACGACTGGGAGCCTGAGCGCAAACCTGTTCCTCCAACCTGAGAGATCGTAGACCACTAGCTCATTTCACAGATGGAGAAACGGACAGAGGAAGGAAAATACCCCAGATCTCCACTCGTGGGAGCCTCAGAGCAGCTCCAACGCACACACCTGTCCCTCCTCAGCACCAGAAGCTTCCCTGATCCATTGCCAAAATGGCTTGGGGCTGGAGCTGAGCTCCCTGCTGAACACAGGCTCTAGGAGACAAACGTCACACTCCCCTCCCCGTTTCTAAGTTGTCCCCGTGTCCAGCATATCACCTTCCCTGTGACCAGGCCATATGCTTCACAGGGGCGGGGACACTGACCGGCTTGTTCACTGCTGTGCTGGTGGATGTGGGTGCTCAGTGAGGGAGCAGATGAACGAGTGAAGGGCACGTGTGTCCTAAGTATGATTTGTATGCCCCCCTGCCGCCCGCTCCCATGCCCTGGCCGCGTTCCAGTAGAATGCTCGTCATTTCTCCGTGGGACGAGCGCCTCAGGTTGCATCCCGGGCCCCAGCCTCCTGCCCCCTCCTGCCCCCTGCCGTCTACCCTGTGCGTCACCCACCTCGGGCGTCCTCACATCTGATCAAGTCATGCGCCTTCGATGGCTCTCCATCACCTAGACGTTGGCCCCTAAGCCCCTTTGCAGGGCCCAGCAGCGTCCTCAGGTCAGGCCCCTGCCTGCACCTGCCCCTCTCCGTCTTCCTCACGCTGTCCGGCCCTTTTGATGGTGATGCTTCTGGGCTACAGTTTCTCGCGGTTGCCCCAACCTGCCTTGCCCTCCCCAGTCTCCCAGCCTTGGCACATGCTGTTTCCTCTAGGAATGTTCTTCCTGCTCTGTCCTCTTACCCACCCTTCAGCTCTCCCTGCCAAGCTCTTGCCCCGCCCCCCCCCCGCCCCGGGGAAGCCTGTCCTGACCCCCTGGCCCCCAGGCTCCTTGCCCACTGCCCCTCAGCATGTGGCACACGGCACCCACTTCTGGTTCAACCTCCGGTATTTCCTGGCCTCTCAACCTGCATGCTCTGAGCCCCACCGGGATGGGGCCCTTTCTCATCCATCAAACGCGTTTAGAGACACTGTTGCAAATGAATCGGCGGTGGCCTAACCAATCCCCTCCACCGGGCAATGGCTTTGTGCTGCCGTGATGAGAACAGGCAGGAAGCGAAGGCGGGAGTCCCCTCTCTGTGTGACGCTTGCACCTACAGTGGGGCCTGCCCAGCGTTCGGAACCCCGGATGCTAAAGTCACACACGTGTATCTGAGGGGCCTTGGGCAAGTTCCTGTTCTCCGAGCCTCGGTTTCAACATCAGTGACATGGGGTGAAAAAGAAAACAGGGGTGTGCGACACCACACGTCGTCGTAATGGTTACGTAATATTGGGCAGTGTTTCCTAAAAGCCAGCCATCCGTAGGGTTCTTACTGCATCAATTTCAACTTTAAAAGGTGATCCCCTCGAACATGTCTCGTGTAGGTTCGTTGTGAGCACAGATAAAAATTGAATTAATGAGGCTGAAGCGTTGGTTACGTTTCTGGGTAACACACAGTCGAACGAAGCCTAGCTAGGTCATCGACACCCACCCGGGACCATTGGCTTTTTGGGGCCGCTGTGGACACGCGGGCCGCGCTCGCTGGAAGCCACTCAGGGAGGGCAGGGAGGTGATGACCTCCATCTCCAGGGCAGGAAGCCCTGGGCAGAGCTGATCCATCACTGGCTCGACTGCTCAGGGCTGGCGCTTTGGAAAAGTCATGTGGCCTCTCTGGGCTTTAACTGCCTCATCTATCAAATGGGTCGTTGCAGACGTTGGATGAGGCTATATCGGTGATGGGTGTTCTCAAGCTAGGAAGTTTCTACCCGAATAGGGAGGCTGGTTCTCCTAGAAGGGCAGCCTTCACTGCTGGAAGGCAGTATCTTGGAGGGTGCTGGAGCAGTCAGGGCCCAGGGAGGTGCCACCGGCCGGGGGCTCTGCCCCTTGGACCTGCTCCAATGCCTCGGTTGTCCGGAGGCCACACCCTCCTCTCTCAAGAGACCAGAGCCACCCCCTCCCCCCCTTGAAGACTCTCGCTTCCTGGCCCTTCTGCCGTCTCGCCACCCCCCGGGGTCCACTGTCCTCCCGGGACCACTGCCATCCGGGAACCCCAGAACTTACCATTCTGGTCCAGAGTCACGGTGAGCTGGGCGCCCAGAGGCCTGTCTGGTCGGAATGAGAAGTAGTCTTTGTCGGCGAGGACAAAAATCTTGTAGGGAATGACACATCTTCTGGGCACGCAGCCGGCACAGGGGTGGTCCAATGACAAGCCCGTGTCATTACTGAGATCACAGGACACTGGCACTGGAGGGTTCCTGCCAGCAGAGAACATGGTGAGCCCAGAGTGAAGAAGCATCACGCGTTCAACAAAGGTCCTGAGCGGTCACCATGTGCGAGGCTCTGTCCGGGGCCAGGGTGCTGCCGTCCTGGTGGAGGGGGACACGCATGGAAGAACCGGATAAAATACGTCACATGTCAGATGGAGCAAACTTTACACGGACAGATACAGCAGGGAGATACGGAAGCCAGAAGGGGTGGGGTGGGGGGTGCAATCTGAAACAGGGGAGGCAGGGACGGCCTCATGGCAAAGGCGACTTTTGGGCAGAGACTTGAAGGAAGTCAGGGAGGGAGCCATGCAAATTCTGGGGGAAAAGGTGAGTTCAGGTAAAGGGAACAGCTGGTGCAAAGGCCCTGGGGCGGGCACGGGCTTGGAGTGTTGTATGATTAAAGAAAATTTTTTTTTACATTTTTATTTATTTTTGAGAGACAGAGACAGCACAAGTGGGGGAGGGGCAGAGAGAAGAGGAGACACAGAATCGGAAGCAGGCTCCAGGCTCCGAGCTGTCAGCACAGAGCCCGATGCGGGGCTCGAACCCACAAACCGTGAGATCGTCACCTGAGCCGAAGTCGCAAGCTTAACCGACCGAGCCACCCAGGCGCCCCTGGAGTGTTGTAGGATTAGGCGGTCACCCAGAGTTCATGGAGTGGCATCTGTGAGGGTGGGAGGTGAGGGAGACCAGTAGAGCAAGGTGACACAGCGCTTAAAAGGAAACCGAGGAATTCGGATGTCACTGAGCGTGGAGATAATTGAGTTATGAGCAGAGGGGCGACATGTCGTGACCCAAAGGCCTCCTCTGGCCGCTGGGCCGTGGATAGATAGGGGTGGATGGGGGCGGTAGTCTCGGAAGCTGAGAGACCAGATAGGAGGCTCCTGAAATAGCCAAGTGACGGGCCGTAGTTCGCACCAGGGTGGTGGTGTTAGCCTCGGCCAGATTCGCGTCCTGTTCGAAGATCGAGTCTGCAGCATTTGCTGACGGATTAGAGGCGCCGATGGGGAAGGGAAGGTGCTAAAGGAGGGAAGACAACAACGAATCTCCCAGCTGGTCAGCAGGAGCCTCTGGGAGCTCCCATTCAGTGAAGCGGGAGGTGGGGGGTGGGGTGAGCGGAATTTGGTTTAAATCGCTGGGGGTGGAAGACACCTTCGTCTACAGGCCACGTGGGGGGGGGGCAAGTGCACCTGCAGGCCTGGAGCTGGGGGAGGGGGGGCGCAGGGCTGGAGAGCACGTGAGAGTCACCAGCATGCAGCCTGGGGCTGGGTCTCTGCCACTGGGTCAGGTATGAAAGAGCGGAGATCCAAGGAGGAACCCCAGGGCATCTCACCCTTCAAGTTAGAGATGAAACAAGGGAGCGAACAGGGAGACAGAGAAGGCGAGCTGGGGAGACACAGGAGAGGGGGGGTTGTGGCGGCCAGGAGAGGCAGGTGCTTTCACCACGGTCCGTGGGGCCGGTGTGTGTCAGGTGCCACCCACGGTCAAGGAGGGAGGAGGCTGAGACCGAGCATTGGGTTTAACAGCAGGGAGGGCTTGGTAGCCTCGGGCCTGAGCGGTCTGGGTGGCCCGGTGGGGCCAGTCATTCCAGGTTCAGAATAACCGGAAAGACCTTGGACGCTGCGGGTCTAGCCAACTCTTTGGGGGAGGGTGGCCTCCAAGGGGAAGCAGAAGTTGGGCTCCGCCGGAGGAGGTGGGGGTCAGGAAGCACCCCAGGGCTTCAGCCCTTGCTGGCGTCTGGGTGATGGCCATTTAATCATCCCCAGAATGGTGGGTCAGACCATCACCAGCCCCCAGAACGCGGTGCAGAACCTTCCCAAACGGCACGTCCCCCCGGAGACCATGCGAGGGCAACGGAGAAAACCCACACTCCGGAGGCCGCAGGGCCCCAGCTCCCATTCGGCCCCACAGCTGCCCCGTGGACCGTGCCACCGCGGCCTCGGTTGGCTCACCTGTGAACTGGGCGTCACACGCCTGCCCTGCCCACCTCGCAGCGAAGATAATCTAAAACTGACCTTTGCAGGGTGACTCTGTTAAACCGTGATGGAGGACGAGTATCACCACCTCCGTCGTCCACAGCGATGTTCACGTAGGAGCCTCTTCCCCCCCTCCAAACCCCGACGCCGGCCATCAGCACCCGGACCTGGCTGGCCGCCTAATGGGGCAGGAGCTCCTGGGCAGGGGCCTCCCTGTCCCTGCCCTCTGGCCAGCCCCCACCGGGGCACAGCCCCACTCAGCAGCCTCCCTGTGGGCCCTCTGACCCCTGAGCCCTGGTGGCACTTACTCATTCAGCCTCCGGAAGAGAGTCAGGTTGATGAACTTCTGGGCATCCTGAGTGTCTGCCCACCTGCAGGTGATGTGGCTGTGGTAGTCATTATAACATTGTAGGGTCTGCAGTGGGACGGTCTCTGCCCGGGGAGAGGCAGAAAGGGGGTCACATCTGGATGTCCCTTGTCACCCCCCCATCCCCTCTGGAGTGCCGAGAGCTAGGGAGGGGTCCGGAGTCCTGTAGGGGCCCCTGGCTGCTAGACAGAGCTCCCTAGGGACCCTGGGCAGCGCGGGGAGGACGGGGGTTCTGCGGGTGTGAGGGCCCTAGCCATGGGCCCCGCTGCTGGGTAGAAACACAACATTCTAGGGGCGCCTGGGTGGCTCAGTCGGTGAAGCGTCCAACTTCAGCTCAGGTCATGATCTCGTGGTCTGCGGGTCCGAGACCCGCGTCGGGCTCTGGGTCAACAGCCCGGAGCCTGGAGCCAGTTTCGGATTCTGGGTCTCCCTCTCTCTCGGCCCCTCCCCTGCTCAGGCTCTGTCTCTCAAAAATAAATGTAAAAAACAAATTTAGAAACACAATATTCTCGTAGGGTCACAGCACATTTCCTGAGCCCCTGCTGTGCCCTTGCTCCTGGCGCAGGGTCTCTCTCCCACCCCAGGAGGGATGCTTGCATCGGGCATGGGCCCGGCCCCTGGACCCCTTTTGGGACAGCCTGGGAAGAGTGGCAGCATGGCAGAGCTCTCTGGGACCTCCCTGTCCTGGTCTCTTGGTCAGCTGCAGGGCCTGATGGTGGGAAGAGAGAATGTGGTTCTCGGGGTTATCAGAGAAGCCATGCTCTCTGGGAACTCTTGGGGAGCGGGGGTTCGTGCGCCTTAAGAGACAGAGGAACATCCCAGCAGGGGCTTCCGAGCAGGAGGAGGGTGCTGGGGCCGAAGCAGGGAGAGACCGCCAGTCTGAGGGGCCCAAGGAAGAAAGGCACCGAGGAGGGGACTGGTCAAAGCCACCCGAGGCACAGAGTATCTGGGGGGTCGGAATTAAGGCTGGAACGACCGGCCCGGAGGGGAGACGCCTGGGATGCCACACTGAGAAGGTGGGCAGAGAAGCCACACGAGCAGAGATGGCTGTTCAGGAGGCTGGAGAAGAGGGAGAATCCAGGAGGGGGCGCGGGGCTCCAGAGAGGATAGGGAGGGGGAGAATGAGGGAGGGCGGGAGGGGTCTGGGGCTTTCTGGGCACATGTGGGCGTGGCCTTGCTCAAGGGCCAGCTGTGAGGAGAGTCACAGGGAAGGGGAGGCAGCAACGGAGCTCACCTTGGGCCCCCGCCACGCCGGGCCCCCAGAACAGAGCCAGCAAGGCAACAGGGAGGAGCCCCCGGGTCAGCACCATCTCTGGGTCAGCTCTGGAAGAACGGGTGGCTGGCTCAGGTGGGCCCGGGTCTGGGCAGGGGCTGGGGTCCTCAGTGACCCGGAGTCCTGTATGCTTGCTCAGCTGGAGGCCAGGCCAGACCCATGTCCCCGGCTCCTGTGAGCCCTCTCGCCTGTGAAGGGACTCTGCCTGCGGAAGAGAGATCAGCTGAGAGTGAGTGACCCCCTTCCGTCCTGCACTCCCTGGACTTGACCCACGTTGCAGGGTGAAGCCGGGAGTGACGCACGGCCTCTGGCGCCCCCTGCCACCTCAGCCTGGCACCCAGTACAGTCCTTTCCGCTTAGCCTCAGTGCCTGGGGCGTGACTTGGAGGGAGATACATTTAGTGGCTTCTGAAGAAGTGAGATTTTTCCCACCCCTGCCCCCACCCCTAGGTCGTGCATCAGAAGCTCCTATGCAGTCCCCTGGCGATGGAAAAACCTCACAGGGAGGCCTGGTATCTGACTTGTTCTGAGCTCCCTGCCGGCCTCTGACCCGATCCGCTTTAGAGGGGTGGCAGGGTGTGGGGGCCACAGTGTCCTCCCCTGGGCGTGATCACAGCACACGCTCACTTACACTGCGCGCACACACACTCCGTTTACTGTCAACCCTCCCACACCACCCTCAGAATGCCTGTTCCCTTTTCTCTGCAGAAGGCCGGGGATTTCCTCTTTTCATTCTGTCTGGCCCTGGGAAGTACCCAGGAGAGCAGAACAGGGGACAGTGGTTCCTTTTCTCCCCCTAAGATTGTCTGAAATTTCACTCAAGAGGCACATGTGCACACACACGAAGCAGCAACTTTCTTACTGGGAAAAGCACGGCTCTGGGCTCAGCAGACCTGACCTTCAGCCCAGGCTCTGCTTCTCCCCCCGCCAGCGGCCTGTGCTGACCCACCAGTGCTCCCTGAACCTTGTTCTCTGCGTCGGTAATGTGGGCACAAATACACGTATCTCACGCGAGAAGAACCCAATGCGGTGATGTTCATATAGACAGGTTAGTCGGATAAAGGCTCCAGAAAGACGAGCAGGCTTGCTTGGAGCTGGTGGGGGAGGGGGGCGGGGGGGGGGGACGTATTCATCCCCTTCAGCTTCTGTAGCTGGAGGCCATGCCCTGCGGTAAGGGCTTGAGTCTATGTGTTTGCCTACCTGGGACTAGCCTAAACTTCCAGAGCTTTTATTTGGGTCTCACCACATGTAGAATACTACGTGTGCTAAGAGAGCGATTCCTCCTAAGATAAGTTATAGGTTTAACACAATTCCAAACAAAATTTACCAACATGGCTTTTTGTAGGACCTCAGGAAAAAAAAAAATCGCTCTGAGGACAGTTACTGAGATTGTTTAGCAATAAGGAGGCTCTCCCCAGTAGCAAAATTTATTGTAAAGATCTGATAAGTAAGCGTGTTGCACACATACACAATACGTCAATGGACGTCCTGACCAGGCAATTCTATCCTGCCCAAGAACATCCTACGTGAGGAAGGAGGAGTCGTGAATCAACGTGAAGGGATAGATAATAATAATTAAAAAAAAACAAGGGCTAAGAGACAATGAATAACACTGTAAAACGTGTCCACCTAAATCGCTGTCCCACACCACACCCAAATATGGGGGTCATTAAAAATTTCAATGTAAGACGTTAAATCGTATTAAGGTTGCAAAGCAAGTGGCAGACGGTGTGTGCACTGCCCCCTGTTCCCTTGGTCACAGAAGCTCAGGCTTCAGCGGGGCTTTGGAGCTACACAGAATAAAAGATTTTATTTCCTACACTCTTCTGTTGCTAGGTGTGGTCATGTCACTAAGTTGTCCAAGGAGAAGTGAGTGGAAGCATCGGGTGTGCCTTCCAAAAAAAGGCTTCTTAAAGGGAGTTGGCCAGGGGAGGAGGGGCCCATTTTTTCCTTCTTCCAGCCCACAACTTGGAAGTGATGGCTGGAGCTCCAGAAGCCATTTTGGACCGTGAGGTTACCTTGAGGATGGAACCATATACAACAGAAAGAGGGAAGCCTGGGTCCTTCTTGTCACTCTGGAGCAACCACACCGGCCTGGGAGCGCCTGCCTCCGGACATCTTTTATGTGAGGACAAAGATAAACCTCCATATTGTTAAGCCACTGTTGTTTAAAGATTTTCCATATGACCAAAAAGATACAAATGGAAATAGAAGAAAACTTCACAGGGCTTAAAGGAGACAACGGTCGCTAAAGGGAAGGACAAACTTAATTTTTAACAGTGCCATACTCAGTCACGTGCTGGTAAATTCTCGGTCATCCAAGAATAAAAGAATACTCCCAAAAGGTTCCAGTAGGAAACAAACATTATTTTCAGTGGAACAAGGGTCAGGTTGGCCAGATTTTCTTACAAGTGACCTTGAACTCTAAGTAGATAACGATGTCTTGAGAACCCTGAGGGAAAATATGTTTAAACCTAGAATCGTTAAAAGTCAAGCTTCCTTTGATGCTCATGGACAGAAAAACGCAACATTTGGAAATGGAGTAAAGACAAAGAAAATTTTCAGATCTTTTCTAAGAAACACAATTGGCTCTGGGATATATTTCAGGGGGAAAAAAAAGAGTTCAAGGAAGATAGCATATAATACGGGAATCAGTGGTGAGAAAAGAAACCAAATAAGACTTATACTAAGTAGAGAAGAATTGTTACTTATAAAGTGAAAGTGAGTTAATTATGTCATAACAATGCAGATGGTTGGAAGGTGGGAGCTGGCTGTGAGGTGAGGGGCAGAAAGCGGAGGAGAACTGAAAGCTTGTTAGGGTTCGTGTCTTGTTTTGGAGGCACAGAAGTGTGTTAATTACGCCCAAATGTTGATGGAAAATACACATTATGTACATGTGTTAAAAAGGTAAGGGTTAAAAGCCACTAAGAGTGAGGGGTAAGCACAAGAGCAAAAGGCGGACAGGGAGAGGGAAGGGAGAAGGAGGAAGAGGGGAAAAAAGAGAAGAGAAAAACCAAACACCTTTTTACTCGAAACAAACATGCACACCAAAATTCCCAAACTCATGAAGAAATTTACTGGTAGGAACAAAAACTGGAAATGAAAAAACAAACAAACAAACAAAGCAAACCATAAATTCATTCCAGACGAAAAGAATGTCATAGGGCAATCTGACAAAGACTTCTAGAAGAAGAATGTATCATGGCCACCTGGGGATTATTCCAGAAACAGACAAAGAGCCATGAAGCAATCTCTTCATGATTAAAAGAAACAGACCAACAGATTAAAGGGGGAAAGAAGGATCAGCTTATCTTGACAGAGGCTTCTTAATATTCAGTAACACAAAAGCCATTCCCAATTAAACACACTGACAGGTGAACCTCGACAAATGAGGCGTTGAAGGGAACGCTGGTGTTTCTGGGCATCTACTACCAGTCTGTAGTGACGTCAGCATCGAAGGAGGATGTGCGTGTCGTCCCCGTCAAGGGCACAAGCAGGGGAAGGCCACCCACTACTGCCATCTCCCCCAAATAATCTCTAAATTCAACGCAATCTCAGTCAAAACTCCAAAAGGGGTTTTAACAGGCTTGACAAACCGGCTCTAGATTATAACAAGCTGAACGTGAGAGACAGGTTCTATTAGCCAGAAAAATGACGAGGAGTATGATCGCAGACAGATGGACTAGAAAACAATAAGGAAAACAACCAAATAGGAATTTGGGAAGAAATCGCGGCATTTCTAATCACAGAGGAAAGGATGGGCCACATGCTCATAATTATGATGTTGAGACAATTAGCTGATAATTTTTTAAAGCTAGATAATTACTTTACAAATTGCCTACCCCTCCAAATTCTGGGTGGATTAAAGTTCTAAAAGTCAAAACTAAAATGATAAAAAGCATTACAGGTACTTCCTTAACCTCAGGGGTTAACAAGACACCAAACCCAAACTGAACTTGGAAGGCAATTAACATGCTTTTGTATGAAAGTATCTTCCACATGGTAAAGAAAAAGGACAAGTGATGATCTGGAAACATAATTTAAACGTTATGCAAATAAATTGTTAGTGTGCTTAATAAATGAGCTACTCCTACAGTAAATATGTAAAAGACAAAAAACCCGGGATATGGACAAAACATTCCTATATGTATCATAAAAGGAGCCCAGGTGGCCAATGAACATATGGAAGAGGAGTAACTTCACCCATAATCAGGGAAAGGAAAACTCCAAGCAAGAATCAGATAATTTTCCTCCATCCATTGGACACAGTTTCTAAATTTTTTTTAATGTTTTTTTTTTTAATTTATTTTTGAGACAGAGAGAGACAGACCATGAGCAGGGGAGGGGCAGAAAGAGAGGGAGACACAGAACCCAAAGCAGGCTCCAGGCTCTGAGCCATCAGTACAGAGCCCGATGCGGGGCTCCAACTCACAAACCGTGAGTTCATGACCTGAGCTGAAGTTGGTGCTCAACCGACTGAGCCACCCAGGAGCCCCGGATACAGTCTAAAGACTGATCATTTTCCTAAAGAGAAATGAGCCTTTTATACACCCCTGTGGGGGTGTATGTTAATTCAGCTGCTTTGAGGATGATCTGACAATATTTATTACATTTTTGGATGCACAGTCTCCTGCTCAGTAATTCTTCTAGGCATCTGGGCCGCAGAAACACCTCCACGGGTGTGGAAAAAATGGGGGGAAGAAAAACCCCAACAAAAAACAATGAAATGTCTATCAGTATGGGATTGGGTAACTTGTGGTGTGGCCCCTACTAATACATGCTGCCTTATTTTGTAGGGCTAATAAACGACTTAAATCGATATGTGTTATTGTGGAATGTCCCAAATGTAATATTAGGTGAAAATATAAGTCATAGAACAATATGTGTATATATATATGTATATGTATATATTTAATTTTTAAATGTTTACTTTTGAGAGAGACAGAGCACGAGGGGGGAGGGGCAGAGAGAGAGGGAGACCCAGAATCCGAAGCAGGCTCCAGGCTCCGAGCTGTCAGCACGGAGCCTGACGCTCGAACCCACAGACCGCGAGATCACGACCTGAGCCAAAGTGGGACGCTTCACCGACTGAGCCACGTGGGCGCCCCGAGCAATACGTCTGCTTATACTCCTGTTTATGTACAAAGGAAAGCTATATACTTGTATCACACTTAGAAAATGATTTGGAAGGACACATATGGTATAGAGTAGGATGTGAGGCCGGGAGATAGGGATAGCTGGCGCTTTGTCTCTTACGCTACACAATTCCGGATCATTCTAACGGCTGATAAAGCAGATAGCCACGTATTCGCTTAGTATGAAACACGCTTATTAAACAAGTGAGGGACTATTCTGTAGTATTTGGTGCGTATCACACGACATGAGTGAAACTGGCAAATGAAAAAAAGGAGGGGCCGAGAGCTAACGGGAAAGGTTTCACTCGTTATAAAACTATTAGGAAGCACGAAAGGCGAGAGGTAGAGAAAATCAGGACCCAGTGATACAAAATTGCAGCAGGATCCCTAAGACTCAAAACTGTACATTTGCGACTTGTCGCCGGGACCCGTCTGGTGGGGCCGCACAGGCTGCCACCCCGGTGGGGACCTTGGAAGCCCTCACGCTCCCATCCACAGGGCAAGTGCACGCACCTGCACACATCCTGAGGTAGATACCCCCTTAGACGCAACCCCCCCATCCCCCACCAGCTCACAGACTTGGGTGCGGAACACCCACACCTGTGCCTGAACCCAACTGAGCAACGGAGGCTCAGGGTGGGGTGTTGAGAGTAAAACCACATTCTTCGAGGGGGGAAAACACATTCTTCGAGAGAGACCGAGCCCTTTCTCATCTTCCAAAGGGAGCTTCCAAAGCCACGCCAAGCTCTGGGCCGGAGCATGACAAAGTTCCAGGTTCCCCCCTCGCCTCCCAGTCTCTCTGCACCCCTGCATCCCCACGGACACCCATGGAAACGCACACACGCCCTCACTCTCCAGCTCTCCTTTTCTAAACCAGGACGGCAGAGGGGCGCCTGGGTGGCTCCGTTGGCTAAGCGTCCGGCTTCGGCTCAGGTCACGATCTCGCGGTTGGCGGGTTCGAGCCCCGCGTCGGGGTCTGGGCCGACAGCCCGGAGCCTGGAGCCTGCTTCGGATTCTGGGTCTCCCTCTCTCTCGGCCCCTCCCCTGCTCACTCACTCTCTCTCAAAAATAAGTAAACATTAAAAAAATATATATGAAACCAGGATGCCAGGGACTATTGATGTGTTCTTCCCGCTCCAGAGACAAGGAGGCAGAAACCGGTTCACTGCCACTAACACCTCGGCGACACTCTAGCGGCAAAGCCAAGAGGGACGCCACGCAGGTGGGTGTGTGACCGCCGCCTCCCCGGGAGTCCTCCCTGCCAGGACGGCTGGATCCCGAACGGGAGGCCCTCGCCCTGTTCGCACAACGCTCAAGGAAGCAGGCACCGCTGGCTGTCTGCTCACCCCCCGGCTGCCCGAGGAGCCTGGCCAATCTTCCCAAGAGACCAAGCCCTGACCCCCCCCCCCCCAACCCGAGTCCCCGAGCGCGCCCGCCCACCCCACACCCCCCGCCTCTCCCCGTTCTCCGTCCACAGCCTGGGCCTCCCCCACCGCTCCCCAGCCCGCCCCTGAAAGCCAGGCCGTACCTCTTCTTGGTGGGACGGCAAAGCCTTCTGCTGGAGTGTCCAGGCGACAGGGAGCCTGTCACGCTTCCTATTTATGCTGACGTCGTCGTTAGGAAACAGAAGCAGAAAGAGGAAGCGACACCGGCCAGGCCTGTGTCTGCACAAGTGACTCCTCACAGCATTGCCCAGCTTCTTAGAACTGTGGACACCGAGATACCGATTTTTTGTTTCCTCTGGGCCTCGCTGACTTTGTCAATGCTGTTCCCTGTGCCAGCAGCGCCCCCCCTGGACACACCTGCGCGTCCTCGGTCAGCTCAGCGACCAGTGGCTTCGTGCCGCCCCCCGGGGGAGGCGGGGGGGCGGTGGCTGCGATAACCAGGGCAGGGGACAGCCCAGAGCCAGACGGAGCTGGGCCGGCTCCCACCTGTACTCCTGCTCAGAGTGTAACTTTATGCGAGTTACTGGCGTGTGACCTTGCCGGGTCTCGGGACCGCCCCCCCAGCAACCCCGTTACTCCCCCCGTGAGCATCTACAAACACTCAAGGGCTGTGGAGATAACCAAATGAGGTGCTGCAGACAACCCCCGAGGGTTAGCCCGTATTGTTTTGATTCCCCTGGTGACCTGTTTTGCACCTCCCCATCCTGTCCCGCAGTCCTCAGTGCGCAGGGTGGTCTTTCCCCGCCCCCCCCCCTTACAATCCTATGTGTGGCCCGCATTTCTCTCCCCGTCGCCCGGCAGGTGCCCCCGGGGCACAGAGGAGGGTCTTGGCGACTGTACGTGGGCTAAACGGACGAACAACCCTGAGCACAGCAGCGTTGGGGCAAAGGCACAGTGAGCGAGGCACGTCCCCGGGCGCAAAATTTTAAGGAGCACCCAAACACTCAGTAGCTACGACGAATAACATTTTTGTGCGACGTTGTGAAAAACTGGGGCAAAAAACCCGCAACAAAGTGTGAGATTTTAGTTTGTTTATTTGAGAGAGAGAGAGCGGGGGGAGCGGGGCCGAGAGAGAGGGCAGGACGCCCGTGGTGAGGACCCGGGCTCCTGGTTGACAAGCCGTGGGCAGTTAGGAAGGCTTCCCTGGCAGGCCTGTGGGGAAAGCCGCCATTGCACACCAGACTCGGGGTATACACTGTGTCTTCTCTGAGGGGGCCTCTGGGGGAGCTGCGGTCAAGGACTCAGGGCCCCTGGCGGGCGGCGATCTTTCACATATCTGCATCAAAGGCCTTTGGGAGAGGCCCTCTTCAAAGGGGCACACCCGGAAGACATATTTCCCTCCCCCCGCTCTGACTCAACACCCCATTCTTTCCACTCTGAGCCCTCGCCCTCCCCCAACCCCAGGCTCGGGGAAAATGGCCAGAGCCTTTTTTTTTGTTCTGGCCTCCTCGACGGTGAGAGGATCCACGCACCCTCCATTCCACCCTATGGGGGGAATGGAAAAGGCGCTGTCTGCAGGTGCAACGTCCGGCTTCTTCCAGCCATTAGTGGTTAAGGCTCTACCCTTTCCCTGCGGCCGGTGGCTGTAACTGGCTACTCTGGTACCTGCCGCTGCGTTCCCTGTCCCAGCTCGGCCGAGCTCCTAACAGCAAGCCGGTCAAACCCCTTCCTCCGGTGGGCCAAGCGCCCCCCAGCCTCTGGGCTTCCTGTGTGACAAGCGCCGATCAGGGTGAGGGAGTGTGTGACCTGGACGCAGCAGGGAGGTGGCCTGAATACAGGACATCAGAATTTAACAGGCTGCACCTTTTAATTTTTTTTAATGTTTATTTATTTTTGAAAGAGAGAGAGAGAGAGCACAAGTGCGGGAGGGGCAGAGAGAGAGAGAGAGGGAGAGGGAGACACAGGCTCCAGGCTCCAAGCTGTCAGCCCAGAGCCCGAGGCGGGGCTCGCACTCTCGAACCCTCGGGATCGTGAGCTGAGCCAAAGTCGGACGCTCAACCGGCTGAGCCGCCCAGGCGCCCCAACAGCCTGCAGCTTTTAAAAGAAAGTTGCCAATGGTACAAAACCAGGCAACAAGAACGAGATAAGGAAATAGAACAAGAAAAGCTCGATGATGTTCTTGAGGGGCGCCTCTAAACTAAAGGAAATAAACTAAAATTTGACACCTTGTTGCGGGTTTTTCACAACATCGCGCTAAAATGTTATTTATCTTAGCTACTGAGTGTTTGGGTGCCCCTTAAATTTTGCATCCGGGAATGTGCCTCGCTCACTGTGCCTTTGCCCCAACCCTGCTGTGCTCAGAGTTATTCATTCGTTTATTCCACATACAGTCGCCAAGACCTTCCTCTGTGCCGGGGGCACGTGCTGGGTGATGGGGAGAGAAATGCGGGCCACACGCAGGATTGTGGGAGATCCCACAAGGCGAGATGGGGTGTGTGGTCACTCAGCGTGGCTCTGACGAGAGGGGTAGGTAATGCACGGATCCCACCTAGCTCCCGGGAAGCTTGCTTTCCGCCTTGGACAACTGCCTAGCTCCTCTCTGCCCGGGAATTAGGAAGGTTGGCTCATATAATAAAAAAAAAAAATTCTCTACTGTTTGTGCATTTGAAATATCTTCAAGTTCCGTATGCTGAAGTGCACCAGTCCTAAGTGTCCAGCGCAATGCATATTTATAAACCTACACAGTCGTAAAACCGCTAGATCAACTATAGAACGTTCCGAGACCCCAGGAGGTCCCTCTGTGCCCTTTCCCCATCACAACCCCTCAAAGGTAACTGTTACTCTGGTTTCTCTCACTGTAAACTGACTGCCTGTTTGTTTTTACAACTGTGGTAAAAGATACATAACATCAAATCTGCCGTGTTGACCACTTTGAAGTGCACGGTTCAGCGGCCGTTCAGTACATTTCACACTGTTGGGCGAATTGGGTGAATTCCCTTTGACCACCGTCCATCTCCGGAACTCATTCGTCATCTCAAAAACCAGGAGTTGGTACCCGTGAAACAGTAACTCCCCACTCTCCCTCCTCCTAGCCCCTGGCGACCATCATTCTACTCCTTGCCTTTACGAAGCTGAATCATATGAATCTTTATGAATCTCTGGGCGCTTCGTATAAGTGTAATCCTACGATATGCGTCCTGTGGTGACTGGCCTATTTCACTCACTGTCATGTCTTCATGTCTTCATGGTTCATTTACATTGTTGCATGAGTCAGATTGTTGCACGTCCTTCTTTTAAAGGCTGAATAATATTCCACGGTATGGTGAAACCCCATTTTGTTTATCCATTCATCTGTTGATGGCCATTTGGGCTGTTCCGCTGTCGTGAGCAAAGCTGCTGTGAACAGCAGTATACCAACATTTGCCCAAGTCTCTGCTTTCGATTCTTTTAAGAACGTACCCAGATGTAGGGGCGCCTGGGTGGCTCAGTCAGTTGAGCGTCCAACTTCGGCCCCGGTCGTGATCTCGCGGTTCATGAGTCCGAGCTCCGCGTCGGGCTCTGCGCTGACGGCTCAGAGCCTAGAGCCTGCTTCGGATTCTGTGTCTTCCTCTCTCTCTGCCCCTCCCCACCTCGCGCTCTGTCTGTCTGTCTCTCTCTCTGAAAAATAAATAAAAACATTAAAAAAAAAAAAAAGAACGTATCCGGAAGCAGAATTGCTGATCGTATGGTACTTCTGTTGAAATAGTTAGAATTGCCGAATCATTACACTGTATGCCTAAAACTAATATTAACACTGTGTGCTAATTATTCTGCAACAACAACAAAAAAACTAAACAGCTCTTCCAATAAATATTAAACACTGTACATGAGAAGAATCACTTTGTCGGCTTAACTGGGCACGTTGTTAATTTCCCAGTGGCTTATAAAATGAGAACGCATCTTACCATTGGTGACATCTTAGAGTCTATGAAATTCGGGACAATGCTGACAAGAACACGACACTGGCAATGGTCCTGGGCTGAGCCTTTTCCCGAGGTGGCCAGACAGTGGACCCCGTGCTTCACTCACACGATCTCTTCTATTCCTGACAATATCCTTTAAGTAGCCATTATTATTTTCATGTTACAGATGAAGAAACTGAGACATAAAAAGTGAAGTAACGTGTCAAAGGGAACATAGGTCGTCTATGGTAACACTGTAGTTACTACGGTCAATTTTTTTCTTTTTGCTTTAATTCCAAAGCAATTTCAAAATACAGAAAGCATTAAGGGTGGCACAAAACACCTCAATACTCCCTTTGAATGACGTCACGACGCCATTCAAGCCTCAGTGTCTCAGTCACGCCTTTTATAACAAAGGATCCAACCCAGGATCCAACACGTCTCCGTGTGTAGACGTCACGCCTCTACAGGCTCCTTCAACCTGGAATGGCTGCCCCTCTCTTCCCTCTGCCATCTGTGAAGTCTGCAGGCCAGGCATTTTGCAGAACGTTCCCTGTTTAGGCTGGTCTGGGGTTTTCCTCAGGATTCAACCCAGGTTATAATTTTTGGTCAGGATCACAGAGAAGTGATGCTGGATTCTTCTCAGGGCATCCTGTCAGCTTTCAAGTTTGCTCTGTCCAGTTGCTGGGGAGGTTCACTCTGCTCACGTGATGAAGATGATGTTGCCCAAACTTCTCCATTGTCAAGTTAGTCCCTCCTGCCCCCCCCACTCCCCCGACCTTTTGTTTTCAATTAGCAATAATCGCGCCTCAGATAAACCTCATTGGCTACGATACTGCCACTGCGCAAAGCTCCCCCGACCTTTTGAATTAACCAATGAGTATTTTGTGGAGAGGTTTTTGGAGACTGTGTGAAATCCTTTCATCCCCCTCCTTCCACCCGCTGATTTAGCAAGGAGTGATGCTCCTTAACTCAATTGCCCCTTTTGAGTGTATCCTTCCTTTTACGTTTGTTCGTTGGCACTAACTAACTAAAGAAAGAACTTTATTTTCTTCCCATGTTTTTAGCCCCTTATTTAATCAATGTAAACCCATGGCTTCCTGCTTTATTAAATGGATACCATCGATCACTATGATTATTTGTTTGGATGTTTTGATCAGCCCAGGTTTGGCCAGTAGGAGCTCCTTCAAAGTGGCTCCTGTGGCCTTTGGACATATCTCCCTTAGTCCTCAAGGCCTTCCTGATGTTCGGGCACTGTAAGATACGCCCATCTTATCTTGGACTTCTCCTGCCCCAGCCTTAGGCTCCGGCATTTCTCCAAGGAATTCTAGTTGTTTCTTTCTTTGGTGTTGTGTTGTGTTGTGTTGTGTTGCGTTGTGTTGTGTTGTGTTGTGTTTAGTTAGTGGAGAATGGTAGTTAGGGCTCACTGCTGCTCAGGCCCTCACGGTGGACAGAGCCAGGAAGTGGATGAACGGATGTATGCACGCATGAACCCTGTTTTCACACCTCTCGTTATGTGTAGATCTATCAGTTTTTGAAAATCCCAAGTTCACATCGACACTCCTTTCCAATGGAACGACACAGCGTCCATTCCAGCCTGCACCTCGCCTCTTGGCTGTGAGAAACCACACTGTTGTTGTCCTCACTATGTTTACTCGGTTGCTCGCCCACCTGCACGCAGCCCCCTTCCCTGCTGGGCTGCTGCCCTGCTCTGATACCCAAATTGCACCCCCTTCTGCGGAAAAGATATGTTGATGTCCTAACCAACCCCTGTTATCGTACTATAGAGCCTGACTTTACTTAGAAGTAGAGGCTCTACAGAGATAACTAAGTGGAAATGAGGTCACAAGGGTGGACCCTAATCCAATATGACCGGTGTCCTTATAAAAAGGAAATTTGGATACAGAGACATGTGCAGAGGGAAGAAGATGTGTAGACGCACAGGGAGTGGTACCTGTATAAGCCAAGAAGCACCAAGGATTGTGGGCCGACACCAGAAGCTAGAAGGAACAAGCAAGGATTCTCCCCTAGAGCGGTCAGGGAGGGCATGGCCCCACTGACACCTTGATCTTGGATTTCTAGTCTCCAGAACTGTGAGGCAGTGCATTTCTGTTGTTTTGAGTGCCCTGTTCTGGCATGTTCTGGCAACCCTAGGAAAGGGATGTACCCCCCTCGTAGGAGTTCTGGCATCTTCCTGCCATTATCAGGCCACCCTCGTGACTGACTGAAAAGGAAGGAAGGGAAGGGAAGGAGTCTGGAATCAGAATTAGAATATAGGCCCAGCCATCTCCAAAGGCTGTGTTCTTACTTAGTTTACTCTTTTCATAGAATAATGGGAGACACCAAAATAAGCCTGTGAGCAAGCAGATCTAAATAAGTTCGATGGTAGGTGTTGGCACACGCTGGCCTGCAGGCCAAATCTGGATTACAGCCTGTTTTTGTTCAGCACATGGGCTAAAAATGGTTTCACATTTTCTAAGTGGTTGGAAAAAAATCAACAGGAAAATAATATTTTGTGGCATATGGAAATTACATGAAATTCAAATTTCAGGGTCCATAAATAGTTTTGCTGGGACGCAGCCATGGTCCCTCACTCATGTTTTGTCCCTGGCTGCTCTATGTTTTACCATGATTGTTGAAACAGAGACCTGTAGCCTGCAAAGCCATATTTAGCGTCTGGTCTTTTATAGAAAGTGGTTGCCGGTTCCTGTTCTGTAGTAGATATTCAGAGCCCTTGATGACAGTATGAGGAAAGAGGGTGACTTTTACCTAGGGTGGCAAGGGAGGGTGACGTTGGCTCTGGGTGGTGAGGGGGGATATAAAATGTTGACGTTCAATCATTTATTTATCCATTCAATAAGCATTGAGCACCTGCCATTATCTAACACATGAAGAGGAGTAAACCCCAGTGCCTGGCCACGTGGAATTCACAATCTAGGGAGGGTGATGTGCAAACCTCTCCCTCTTACACACTGAGACCACCCCCCCTCCCTGCCACCACTACCACAGTGGAAGCATCTCCTGGGAGGTCAGAGAAGGCTCCACAATGGAGGCCCTCCTAGAGCTGGATCTTGGAGTTTACAGAGACTCTTGCCAGACAGAGGAAAAGGGATATCTGGGCCACCTTCTTGGAGGTGAGGGTTTTTGCACAGAACTCATCATCCCTGGGGTCTACTCATTGACATGGCTAGCTAAGGAAGGCACCAGGCAGTCAAGAGGGCCTCCACATAGAACTAGACCCACACCCTCGCTTCTAGGCTCACAGTTAGCGAGAACACCCCAAGGTCACAGCCAGTTAGTGGTTGAGTTGAGTCCAATGCTACCTCTATGACTTTGAGTGCAGTAAGAGATCCTAGGAGCAAATGTGAATTCCTGAGCTTCCTGTACCCTTTCCTGCCCCTGCACACCCCAGCTCCTGGGGCTTGGGGAAGAAAGATGACCAAGGAAAGCTCATCTGTGCCTCATCTCCATAGGAAAGTTGGGGAGATAAAGAGCCTTAACCCTCCCAAACATCTGCTTCTGGCCTCCCTCAATCCCCTGCAGAAACTTCAGTGTCACATCTTCCACATTCTGTTGTAGTTGCTTTTCTCTCTCCCTTTTTAGCCTGACAGCCAGTCAGGAGCAGGGACCATCCCATTTATTCCTTGTTTCTGATGCTGGGAAGTTGTAGATGCTCAACTGATGTCTGTTGAATGGAATGAAACACGGTTGGATTGAATGGAGTGGACAGGATGCAATTGGAGCCCGTGGCACCAAAGATGATCTCGGTAGGACACAGGTGGCCTCCCTACCTCAGTCTCAAACGTCACTGACTCTTCCGATAGCCCCCCAAAGATGATCTCGGTAGGACACAGGTGGCCAATCTCAAACGTCACTGACTCTTCCAATAGCCCCCTTTTTGGGACAAAGTACTGAATTCCCTTTAGGGGTCTTCTCTGGTAATTTATCTATAATCACACTTTAAAAATTGAAGATATCTAAGTGGACTTCCTTCTTTCTTGAGTAACTGCAACTACCAAAACCTCAGGTCATTATCTGCCCAGCACAGCCGTCCCATCCCCGAGGTCTTTCCATAAACAACCTACGTTCAGTACTTCTCACCCTCTTACCTTCCAACCTGCTATTAGATCTGGATTTGTGTGAATTCTGCTCTGGCAGAAACTCAGCCTCTGTGATTCTTGACCCATCCCCTGTGCCACTCCCTCGTCAGGCCTTATTGTGTCTCTAAGAGCTTCCCATCAGACAGTCCTGCCTTGCACCCCTCTCAGTGCCAACCTTTTCTCACGGGGCTGCCGTGTTGCACGACTTCCAAGGACACCATTCACGTTGTGCTCTACGGGGTTGTGAGTGATGTCTCCTGAGCCGTGCAACACAGAGACCCTGAGCGGTCACCACAGTGATCTGTCACTCCTTTGTTCAAAAAGACCATCAGCGCTGGGATTTCCAGCTGACATGAACTCAGGCTGGCAGATTTGCTTAGGACGCTCAATGAACCTACCCTCCCAGCATCACAATTTCCCCAAACCAGATCATTCTCTCCAAGTGTTCTCTGAAATTCATCATTTCCAAGACCTTGAGACATTAATTCCCATTACTCTCTCCTTTGTTTTCAAACTTGAGAGTTTGCCCAAGCCATACACACAATCTGGCTGCCGCCATCTTTAAACACAAAACCCTCCTTTGCCTGGGCTTTCTTCTCAATCCCATCTTTATATTCATTCATTCTTTCATTCAACCAATATTTTTGAACGTGTCCTGGGTGCCAACTCTTTGTTCTAGGTACTTAGGATTTATCGGTGAATAAAACAGACTAGGGTCTCTGTTTTCAGGACTCTTACAGTCTTGCAAGGGAGATACACACTCAACAAGGAACATAATAAATTAACAAAGGATAGAATGCATATAGTATTTTGGAAGGAGGTGAGTGCTATGGAAGAAAGAAGTAGATCTGGACAAGGAATTGGGCGGGCGAGCAGAGGGCAGATTGCGTTATTAAATGGGACGATCAGGGTACATCTCCTTGGGCAGAGGAGATACCATTTATAAAGAGCTTTGTCTACACTCACTGTCACCACTTCTTACCTCCCACTTATCCCTTATCCCAGAGAAATCTGCTCTCTAAACCTTCCTTTTGACAAGGCCAATAAGGACCTCCATATGGCCAGATCTGGAGTCACCTTCCAGCTCTGTGGAAGCAGAGCTCGATGCTATTGAACGTTCTATGCTCGACACATGTTTGTGCCTCCAGGACACGACACTTCTCTGTGTTCTTCTATTTCTCCTTTATCACTTCCTTTTTCTCTGCCCATCCCTTAAGCGATGGTGTTTCCAAGGCCCATCTGTACCCTTGGCTCATCTCAAGCTGTGTTTCCCCTAGAGAGTTTCATTCGCACACATGCTGTGAAGCCCAAATCTGTTTCAGCCCTGACCTCTGGAGAGATCCACAGGCTCCTTTTTGTTCATGAAAGGTGAGGCCTTTACCCTCCTACCAGAAACTTGCTCAGCATAACTAAGGTTCAGGAATCTGGAGGGTCCCTGGGCATAGCAGGAAGAAGGCAGTGGAGGGTTTGGGTTAGGGCCCAAGGTCTGGGGTAAGAGAAGGAACAGAAGGCTTGTGGTGGGTGCAGAGACCCTGGAAATACGGTCACAAGCCCAAGGAAAGACACCATCAATGAGAGCTCCTCGGGCTGAGAATGGCCATTTTTGATGATGCTGGCCTGTTCTGTGCGGACTCGATCTTGGAATTGTGGCAAAGGCAGGATGCCTATATTGTCTTGAGCCCCAGCACAAGATGTTAGGAGAAAGGACACCTTTCTCTGCTTATCCTAGGTTCCTGCCTTCTATGATTTGCCTTGGGAAGCCATCTGGTAGAAGGAGCACATGTGACAGAGCAGACATGGAACCACGTGACTTATTATAAACACCAACATGACCAATCATCAGGAGGCACAACGAATCAGCTCAACCCCAAGTGTGTCTCGGGCCCCAAGCTCTAGTTAGATGTTTGTAGAAAACACCATTGTCTTTGGCCAAATCATGTTGATTTTCTACATATCCTTTGATACACAAGCCCAAAACTAATTATCACCTAATTCACAAGGAAAACAAGCCACCATGGGAGACAGCAAACAGAAACAACAAACAATAGCCATAAATCCCCAAGAACCAAGACTGTGGATCAACCAGATCTTGGATATAAGATACATTCCTGTTCCCAGTTCCAAGAAGGCAGAACTTGATTGGTTTAAACTACTCATGATAATTCTCCTCTTGTCAGCGATTGGCTTAGAAAGGGGCATATGTGGTCAGTCTGCCCAATGAGGCATGTGGGTAAACCTTTCCTTGTGAGGAAAAATATCATTCTTGCATCTGGACATGCCCCCAGGCCTCTGCTAGTGACATCTGGGGCCACCCTAGCCACCATCACCCACATTCTGAGCCGTTAGAGCAGGAGGAGGGGAAGCACATGAGTTCATGATGAGGTTGAGGCCCTGAGACCTGTTGAGATTCACAGGGTGCTGCCCAACCCCCAGGCTCTTTATCTTAAGCTTAGCTACTTTCAGTGTTTTTTTTTTTTTTTTTTTTTTTTTTGGTTGCTTGCAGCTGACAGGGCCTCACTGCACTCCCTTTACATACTATATATTCTTTCCCCTTTGTGACGTCTTTGTTTGTTCCACAAACCCTCCCAGGTCTTCTCCTAGGGTGATGTCAACCAGGCCTTTTCTGCTCAAAGTGTGGTTCCTGGACAACCCCCAGCAGCACCACCTGGCATCTGGTCAGAAAAGCAGGATCTCAGGCCCCACTGCAGACCCAGGGAACCAGAATCCACATTCTAACGAGATCCTCGGGGGATGCGTGGGCACATGAAAGCTAGAGGAGCAAAGGCTGATGCCACATATTGCCTCACCTTGACAACGGTCTCTGTCATCTGTATTTGACTTTTCTCCCTAAAATGCATTTACCCCAGGGCAGCCAGAGTGGAGCATGTGCAGGGTGGCCCTGAGTAAGTTCGTTGATTCTACCTGGCCAGGCTGGAGCTCTGTTCCAGGGCCCCTCACTCCCAAAGGTAGGAGAATGTAAGCCAATCCTCAATTATTGCCTTGTTTTCTGGCCTCATTGTGTCTTTTTTCTCCAAATGAGATCTGTCTGAAGAGCCGGGCATGACTGAAACTACTACACTTAACCTACTTAAATTAAAATCTTGAGTTTATCTGCTTAACTCTTTGATGTTTTCCTTCCTTTCCTATCACAGATTGCTCCCTCTGATCGATACCTGAAACCTGCCCCAGCATTTCAGCGTTTCCTGCCTGGGGCTCAGATGCAACCCCTCTGCCCTGAGACCTCCAGTAGTTCTGCCCCCAACACAGCCTTGTGCAAAGGGGGCCATGGGGGCACTACTGCCGGCCCGTGTCCATCCCAGGGACATCATTTCTCCAGGCCCACTTTCCCCCAAGGATAGATCACTGGGTTGCAAATTGGTCTTTCCCACCTTGGAAGCCTTGTGGCTGGTGTCATAGAGGCACAGACCATGGTTGCAGGTTTCCATGCCTCCAAAGCAGATGCGAAACAAACTCTCTCTCCCCAATCCACTTCAAACTCATTTCATTCCTCTGTCCTTAATTCCCCACCCAGATATCTTTTCCCATCATTAACCCTCACAGAAATGTATGAGATGTGGATCCTGGGAATAACATGTTGACATCTGCCCTACATTGGGCTCTACCTTGGAGGTCTCAGATTTAGAACGTTGCCCACCAGTGACATTCCCCACCCCACATTTCTCCAAATTATTACAATGACCAGTGGGGGGATGTCAACATCTGTGTGGAGGGGTGGTGCTAGGTAAGAACATTTTCAAAAGCAACTACAGGCCAGTCAGTTCCCTCCTGGGTCAAGGCTGCTCACTTAACTTGCTATCAATTACTGGTTCTTAAATCAGGGTTGGTATTTCTTCTTCTAGTTCCCTTCCTGGAATGTTTGGTAAATACAAGGAACTATGGGATGAAAAGTCAAAAGCAGTCACCACTCCATCTACCACTGTTGGTCTCACCAGAGAAAGAATGTTGCTGTTTTCAGTGAAGTATATAACTTCAGAATAAAGAATAGTCCTGGGGCACCTGGGTGGCTCAGTAGGTTAAGCATCCGACTTCAGCTCAGGTCATGATCTTATGGTTCATGAGTTTGAGCCCTGCATGGGGCTCCACACTGGTGGTGCAGAGCCTGCTTGGGATTCTCGCTCTCTCCTCTCTCTCTGCCCCTCCTCCACTCATGCTTTCTCTCTCTCTCAAAATAAAGAAACAAGGTTAAAATTTTTTTAATTAAAAGAAATAAAAACATTTGTCATTAGACTCAGGGCCCACTTGGATAATCCAGGGTGATCTCATCTCAAAATCCTTAATTACATCTGCAAAAACTCTTTTTCCAAATAAGGTCGCATTCACATGTTTTGGGAGTTAGGATGTAAACATATCTTTTGGGGGGCCACCGTTTAACCCACCACACTACGTATCCAGCACAAATTCTTTTATTAGGAATAAGTAAGTACAGACACTTCGGGGGCAATGATGGGTGTTCTTGGGAACCCACAGAGCCAAGCGTTACCGAACTGGGGAGGCAACAGGGGAGCTGCAGGTGGTTGAAAGTCTGAGCAGACCACTGCCAGCCACTCAGCAGCAGCACCTACCACCACGGTGACCACTCCTTCCTTATCTCTGTCCCTATTCCTCCTGTCAGTGCCCATGAGCACCCCCCACCTGATTCCCTGAACTATTATTCATGGTGTCCCACAGCCTCTTCCATCTCAGAGTCTCTGCTGCCTCGTTGTTTATGTCACAGTTTGGGCTCCTCGACAGCCAGATTCTCAGACAGAGTTTGGTGTTTTGCAGGGTGTTTATTAAGATGTGCCCTTGGTGGGGTGCCTGGGTGGCTCAGTCGGTTAAACGTCTGCCTTCCACTCAGGTCATGATCTCGAGGTTCATGAGTTCAAGCCCCACATCAGGCTCTCTGACTCTCTGCTGTCTGTGCAAAGCCCACTTCAGATCCTCTGTCCCCTCTCTCTCTGCCCCTACCCTACTTCCGCTCTCTCTCTCTTCCACCCTCTCTCTCTCAAAAACAAGTAAGTAAAAACTTTGAAAACAAGATGTGCTCTTGGGATCAAAACCTGTAAGAAGGAAGGAGAAGAAGCAGGGGCTGGCAGCAGCAGCTGAGCTGTGATTCTTGATCTAATCATAGCCTCGCCCGTAAGTCTATATTTATTCTACTTTTCTTGCAAAGGAAGTGGTCAAATCCTTTGCCCAAAACTCTGCCCACTGGAGGATTTTTCCTTGCCACTGTTTCCAAGACCATTCCTATGTGGGGCTGCAGTACAGCCACAATTTCCTTTCTGCTGGCACCCACATATCCTCTGACCTATATATGAATCAAGCTTAGTGTTTTCTTCCTCCGTTGGCTTGTCCAACAGGGACCTTCCCACCCTATGCAGGCTTAGCATGAGCTAAGAGAGGAGCATTGGTGCTGACAGACAACCCGTTCATGCAGCTTGCTTATTTTATGCCTCCCAGTCCTGTTCATGCTTGATCCCAGATGGACTGCTTCCATCTGATGATACAATGCCCTGGGCCTGCCCCAGGTGTGCAGGTGTGACTTGGTGTGTTTGACAGAACCCAATTCGTGAAGGCCAGTTGTGGCCACATGGCCATGGGGTGTCCCATAATCAAGCAATGTCTCTGCTAGGGCCCCACAGTGTGAAAAAGATTATTTTTCAAAAAACATACAATTCTTCACTGTAGATGGCATAGCCTTGCCCAGGACTCCAGGGGTTGCCATTATGATATTCTCATTGGGGCTTGCCACATGCACGTTTCCCCACCATGGATACCTCCAGTATCATAGCTTTTGCTGAAATGTCCCTAAAGGGGCTGCCAGTTGAGCCAACAGCATCCCCAGCCCCTGGGGTATGAGTCAATTGACAGGGCATCTCAGTGGTATATCAGTGTCCACCGTGGAGTGGTTTTCAGCTTCTGCCTCACAACCAGATCCTCACTCTCTCACTATGCTTCTTTTGTTCAAGGTCATGAAAGAGAATCAAACAGACTCAGTTAATCCAAATATCACAGGTAGATAGCCAGCTGTGGGTTAGGTTGGCTTTTGAGTGTCAGCTGTAGAGAAGGCATGCTGAGGTTTGACCCCCCTCATGCTCTCATCTGGACAATGGCGACATCACCACCTATTTGCTATAACACTGTTGGGAAAAGTCAGCGAAATTACCTATATAGCATGGCTAGCATATAGCAGACATGAAATGAGCCTAAGCTTTTTCAATTTGTTCCTTCTCTTCCCCTCGAAAACAGGAACGCTTCATTCCAACTCATTTCCTTCCTTTCAGTGCAGTTCTACTCAACAAACACACACCGTGGCAACCAAGGTCTGTTGTATTGTCTACAGGTTTGCCTTAGCTGCTTTCATGATCACCCCAATGATGCCCATCTCCTGAATATTATATTCACGTAGTCCCATCCCACGCTGCGGCAAGGCTGGTCTGTCTGACTGATGGAAGAGAGCAGGAAATGGTGTGTCATTTCTGATATAATAGACACTGCAGTTTCCATCTTGGCTCACTCGTTCTCTCTCATTCTCTCTCCATCTCTCTCCTTATACACCTCCAACCCCCACCTTGATAGATCACTTTGGAGAAGCCAGCTGCCATGTTATGAACAGCCCTATGGAGAAGCCCGCATGACAAAGAGCTGAAGTCGTGCCAGCAAACATATGAACCAACTTCCAAGTGGATCCTATAGCCCCAGTCCAGCCTTCAGATGAGTGTAGCCCCAGCCAACTGCTTAAGAGATCCTGAGCCAGAACCACACAACTAAGTTGCTCTCAAATTTCTGACTCATAGAAACTTTGAGACTATGTTCATTGCTTTAAGTTGCTAAACACAATAGATAATATCTATATTGTTTTCACTCTATTTCTTCTCTTCTAACAGAACCATTATTTTTTTAGGTCTCTAAGAGGATCTCTTGTGCTCAAGGAAGGTGGTTCTTTACTGCAACCCTTAAGAAGAACCTTCATTTTAAAAATAAAATAACGAAGAAGAAAAATGATTTCATAAAGCAGTTCTGGAAGTCTCCTTCTATTTGGGAAGTGATTAGCTTAAGGATGAGTATTTGCCCTGTTTTGACCCAAAACAAAAAGGATGGTCTGTGGAGGAGAGCTCCTCTTTACAAATAAAAAGATCAATTTACAAGGAGATGATCTTTTGCCTTTCTCTTCTTCCCCCTCCTTCCATCATTGAACTTGGACTTGAAGCCTGGAGCGTAGCTATCTTCCAACTGTAGAGCAACAGGAAAGAGGGAAAAGCCAAGAGAACCATTCACACACTGGCCCTGACATTACCAAGGTACTGGACCAACACTGGTATCCAGATTCATTCTGTATACATTCTGAAAAAAAAAAAATATATATATATATACATATATATATATACACATATATATATATACATATATATATATATATATTCTGATTTATTATGAAAACAAAAAAATTAAGCCATTGCAAACTAATACAACCCTAACTGAATAATATATTAAACTCCTACAACTTTTTGGGCACTGTGCAGGACACTGAGAACAGAACACCGAATAAACAGCCATGATCCTGCCTTTGTGAAGCCCAAAGTTTTGTTAAAGACAGAGATAATGAGCAAAAGGATGATGAACATTTCAAAGATTTGAAAAACAAAAAGCATAGCTGCTATGAGAAGCAGATAGCAGGGCTGTCTGGAGATTTAGGGAAGGCACCCTGAAGGAGGTTTCATTTAAACTGAGGGTGGGCAGGAGTTGTTTGGCGAGTGGGGGAAAGTGTTGGATAAGAGTCTCTGAGAAGAGACATTTGAGGAATTGGGAAGAGCAGGGAGTGGAGCCCAGAGAGGGAGAGGGGAAGAATGGGGAGTCAGGAGATGGAGATATGGTGGCAGCTCAGGTTCTGAGGGACTTTGGAACCACACTAGGAATTTGGAGCTTTATCTTATAGGCACTGAGAAGCTATGCGAATTTCAGGCAGAGATTAATATGATCAGATTTGATTTTTAAGCAGGTGGCTCAGGTTGCCATGCTGAGAATAAACTGCGGATGGGGACATCACTGAGCAGGCGATCGCCAGGAGGAAAATGATGCTGGTTGGGACTTTGATGGTGACAATGAAGAGAGAAGAGTGAGTAGATTTGTGGCATATTTAAAGGATAGAACCACAGTGTCTGGTGATGGTAGCCCCACATTTCTGGGAGGGGTGGCTATCAGCCAGGTGGACGGAAGGAGGGCAGCAAGTCTAGGAGAGACGCAGCCTCGGAGGGCAGTTGCTATTGGCCAGTGCTGAGCCCTACACATGGAAGATGGTCTTTCAGGACTTGTGGAAGGAATTGGCTTTCCTGGCAGGAGAAGCTGGTCTGACATCCTGTAGCTGGAGAATTTATGTTCTGAGACCTGATGATCCTACCTCCTCCCTGCCCATGCCCCTCAATGGACAATCTCGGTGGCTTTGCCCTGCACCACTCTTCCAAGGCCAGAAAAGCACCCAACATACATTTCCTCACCAGCAGGGCATTCTGAGCCCAAGATCGGGAACTGGAGATGAAACCCAAATCTCTGCCCTGAAACCACCTGCTGTTTTTCAAGAGTGGGCAAGGTGGTAAAGGAGATACCAGGAACTGAACCGTGTGGTTTGAAGTCATGAGGAAGATAAGGGCCCATCAGCATTTCATCTGTGCAGAGACAGATAAAACAACCGCCCTCGAGTGCGGAGTTGCAGGAAAATCCCTGCCTGATAAGCCATGCTCCCTTCTGAACGATGGGTCTGTTTTTCCGGATAGAAGTGTGCAAAGCTAAGAGATTTCAGGCAATTACCGGTGGCAGGCAGTAATAGCTGCCCAAGAAGAGGGGTGTCCCCACCTCAGGCTGATTACAGTGACAGGGAAAGCAGGTTTGTTCTGAGGGACAACAAGGGAGTCAACAAGGGGGATGGGACCCATGCCTCTGGGCTGGGGCCTAGAAGCAGCAGGATTATGGGGGCCAGTTGGGGAGGGGCAGGACAAGGCAGGCCTCCATCTTGAGCTTAAAATTTTTTTTTTAAGATTTTTTTTTAGAGCAATCTCAGGTTCACATGAAGATTGGGAAAATGCAGAGATTTACCATTACCCCCATACCCCACTCCCACCTCCTCTCCCCACTATCAACATCTTCCACCAGAGTGATACGCTTGTTACAACTGAGGAACGAACTTACAGTGACACATCATTATCACCCAGAGTCCACAGTTTACATTGGGGTTCACCCTTGGTGTTTTACACCCTACGGGTTTGAATAAATGTATAATGATATGCATCTGCTATTACTGTATCATAGAGAATAGTCTCCCTGCCCTAAAAATCCTCTGTGCTCCACATATCATCCCTCTCCTAACCCCTTGCAGCCACTGACCTTTTTACTGTCTCCATAGTTTGGTCTTTCTTTCTTTTTTTTTTTTTTTTTTTTTTTTTTGGAGAAGTTTTTATACCCCTTGTCTCCTTTTAATTTTGCCAGAATGTCCCAGAGCTGGAGTCATACAGTATGTAAACTTTCCAAATGGGCTTGGCTCACTTAGTTTAAGTTTTCCCATGTCTTTTCATGCCTTGATAGGACATTTCTTTCTAGAACTGAATGATATTCCATTTGTCTGGATTACCACAGTTTATTTATCCACTACTGAAGGACATCTTGGTTGCTCCCGAGTTTGGGCATTTATGAATAAAGCTGCCACAAACAACTGTTTGCAGGTTTCTGTATGAGCATACATTTTTTTTTTTTTTACTCCTTTAGAAGAAACCCTCAGACTGCTTGGTGAGCGGCTGCACCATTCTGCGTTCCCACCAGCAATGAGTGAGCATTCCTGTTGCTGCACAACCTCACCAGCATTTGGTGTTATCAGTGGTCTGGATTAGGGTCATTCTAATAGGTGCGTGGTAATACCTCATTGTTGTTTTAATTTGTGTTTCCCTGATGCTATATGATGCAGGCCATTTTTAATATGCTTCCTTGCCATTTGTATATCTTTGGTGAAGTCTGTTAAGGAATTTGGCCCATTTTTAAAATCAGATTGTTCACTTGCTTACGGTTAAGTTTTAAGAATTCTTTAAATATTTTGGAGAACAGTCCTTTACCAGAGGTGTCTTTTGTAAGTACTTTCTCCCAGTCTGTGGCTTGTCTTCTCGTTCTCTTGACACTGTGTTTTGCAGAGCAGAAGTTTTTAATTTGAATGAAGTCCAGCTTTCAATTATTTCTTTCATGGATCGTGCCTTTGGTGTACCTAAAAAGTCATCACCAAACCCAAGGTCATCTAGATTTTCTCCTATGTTAACTTACAGGACTTTCTTAGTTTTGCTTTTAACATCTAGGTCTATAATCTATTTTGACTTAATGTTTGTGAAGAGTGTAAGTGTAAGGTCTGTGTCCAGATGATTCTTCTTCTTCTTCTCCTCCTCCCCCTCCTCCTCCTCCTCTTCCTAGAATGTAAATGTCCAGCCGTTCCAGCACTATTGGTTGAAAAGACTGTCTTTGCTTCGTTGTATTGCCTTTGTTCCTTGTCAAATATCTGTTGACTATATTTATGTGGGTTTTTTCTGGGCTCTCTATTCTATTCCATCAATCTATTTGAATATTTTTCCATTGATACCACACTATCCTGATTTCTGTAGCTTTCAAGAAGTCTTGAAATCAGCTACTGTCAGTACCTTAACTCGTTCTTCAATATTGTGTTGGCTATTCTGGGGTTTTTGTTTCTCCATATAAACTTTAAAATCAGCTTATTGATATCTACAAAATAACATCCTGAGATTTTGATTGATATTGAATTGAATTCATAGATCAATTGAAAAGAATTGATATAGTGACAATATTGAGTCTTCCTATCCATGAACATAGAATATCTCTCTCCATTTGTTTAGTTATTATTTGATTTTGTTCATCAGAAGTTTGTAGTTTTCCTCATACAGATTCTATATATATTTTGTTAGATTTACACCTAAATACTCATTTTTATAGGTTCTAATGTAAATGGTACTATGTTTTTTATTTTAAATTCTACTAGTTCATTGCTGGTTATAGGAAAATGATTGACTTTTATGTATTAACCTTGTATCCTGAAACCTGTTTAATCACTTATTTCCAGGAGATTAAAAAAATTCTTTCAGATTTTCTACATAGATGATCATGCCATCTGCAAACAAAACAGTTTTATTTCTCCCCTCCCAATCTGTATACCATTTATTTCCTTTTCTTGTCTTATTGCATTACCTAGAACTTCCAGTACAATCTTGAAAAGGGGTAGTGAGCAGAGACATTCTTGCCTTGTACCTGAGAAACTTCAAGTTTCTCGTCATTAAGTATTATGTCAATGGTAGGTTTTTGTAGCTATTCTTTATAAAGTTGAGAATCATCTAGAGCTTTTTAGGAAAGGGACTCTGGCATGGAGAGGTATGTGGGAATTCAGCTACCAGGCATAAGTGGGCCTTTGCTCTCAAAAACAAGGCTAGACCCAGGGATGAGAACAGAGTCTCAAGGAGGGTTAAGGAACAGCTGTGACCCTGTGAATCCCTCCTGTCTTATATCAGCTCTAGTCCTAGGGCTGATAATGGATCTGAGCCTCCAGCTGGGGAATGAGCTCCAGTGGCTCAGCCATGGGAAAGGAGGACCTAGGAACATTACTGAGAACTCTGTTCTGAGGGGTTGAAGGCCACACCCCAGGCAAGAATGCAAGGACCTCTGGGAGGCATCTCAGAGAGAGACCTAGACAGACAGATCCTCCTAGTGTGACTCAAGGCCTAAAACTGCCTCTGACTGAGCACAGTCTGAGGGTGGAGGTGCGGATAGAGGAACCAGAAGAGGTGGGTTTAGAGTGCTGGGTTCAGAGAAGGCAGGCTGGGATAAGAACTTGCACAGTCATGGTGAACCTAGAGCACTAGCCCTGGTTGGGGAAGCTGACAGAGAGATGAGAGGGAGCTTGAGGCCCACATGGCCCCTTTCTCCACCCTGGGAATTGCTACCCCACCTGACCATTGCAGGGATTTGTCTGCAACTCATGGAGTTCTCAGACTCTGTTCTCAATTTCAAATGCATCTTCCTTGCATGAGATTTTCCTCCTCTCTAGACTGCTCCCCCCACTTCTTGTGTAACTGTTTCCTTTGAATTGACACATTCTTGAGTATGACAGAGGAAGTGGTGAACATGTGTCTTGGGGTGATTAGTATGTAAGTGGGGGTGCTGACTGGACACACACATTCTCTCACACCGGACAGTCTCAAGTGACGAAGCAGGGAGAGGTCGGGATTTGGTGGGGAGGTAGATGAGGACAGCTGAGTAGATTCAGTCTGTATGGGGTCAACAGCCCTGGGGTCCAGGGCCATCCGTCAGCCCTTGTGTTCAAGGCAATCAGGGTCTCCCCCATCTGGGAGCTGCCCCAGAAACCTGACCCCAAGCATCGCTCCTTCCTTCTAGCCCAGTCTTCTCTGCAAGTGCTTCTTTTGTAGGTTCCTACTCCCTCTGCAGCCTCAGGGGTTCCTGTTTCCCCAACACCCACTAAGTCAGGATGCTTCAAAACTTCCATGATGACATTCTACATTCTTAAGATTTTTGTTTTCCTGATTGTAAGAGAAACATGGGTAATAATTCTGGTTCATTGAGGGAAGTCACAAAGGTTCCAGAACTTACATACACCCTGCCCTTACCCTGCACAGAATGGTCAGTGGTGCCCAGTGATGCTGATTCTGCTTTGATGGCCTTGGGGGAGAATTCCTGTTCTTTTGTTTCCATGAGGAGGAAACCCACTCACCTTAATGATTCTTGAGAGAGCAAGCTGCTAAGGAGGCTTTCCCTCCCCACTTGGCACTGAATTACGGAGAGTGGAAGAAGGGGTGGCTGTCTGGTGGTCCTAGGCTAGTTGGAACTGGTTACCACCTTCCCCAAGAGACCATCAGGGTAAGCCCAACACATCAACTTCCTGGGTCACCCCAGTCATTGCCAGAAGTCCAAGCCTTTATCTCAAAGGGCTCTGTATACTTCCTAATCATACGTCTGTCTGACCCCTCAGCTTTTCTAAACACCTCCCTGTATCCATGGGAACTCATGGTCTAGCAAGGGCCCACTGTCTCTTGGTCTCTTTGTTGACTGTTCTCTTTACTCTTGTTCTGGGTTGGATTGCATCCCCTCAAAATTCATATGTTGGAGTCCTAACCCCCAGAACCTGAGAATGCGACCTCATTTGGAGATAGAATCCATACAGAGTTAGTAAAGTTAGACTGGGGTAATTATGGGTCAAATGGGCCTCTAATCCAATATGACTGGTGTCCTTATCAAAAGAGGAAATTTGGAGACAGACACACATACAGAAAGCACCATTGTGAACATGAAACATGGCCTTCTGCAAGCCAAGAAGAAGAGAGAACAGACGCTTCCCTCACAGCCCTCAGAAAGAAGCAACCTTGTTGACACCTTGATTTTCAACTTCTGACCTCCAAAACTGAGACAATAAATTTTAGTTGGCTAAGCTGCCCATGCTGTGGTACTTTGTTGGGTCAGCCCCAGGGAACTACTATAGCTTGACCTCTGACTCGAACCTCTGACTCCTCCCCTGAGGACATGGTAGCTCTCTCCAGCGGGGGGATGGTTTCTCCCCATTCCTTCCACAATCCCAGTTCATTTGAAGTTCATGACACAGAGTCTTCTGTGCCCTTCTGTGTTGCTGGCATCGCCAGTGCTCCAGTCAACCCCCGCCAATCACTGCTGACTCGAGCACGTGGCTCACTCCTGCCCCCACTGCCTCAGGTCACCATTTCACAAGATGGAACCATCCACTCCTTGGCTCCCTGGCCATTCCTTCCTTTGGTGGCAGAGCTGTGACTCAGAGCCTGTTTCTTTCCACAACACTGCAGCCAACAGTTGAAGCACATGGATTCTGGAGTCACCAACTAGGGAGTTGATTTCTGGCCCTACCACCTAGAGCTCCGAGTCCTTGGACAAGTCTTTTAACCTCTCTGAGTGGGTTTCAGTGTTTGTCTATAAAGTGAAAGTGATACCCGTATCTATTTTATGGCGTTGTTTTGAAGACTAAATGAGAAGTGCAAATAAGGAGTGACATGGTACCTAATACACTCATAATATGTGCTATCTTCATTGTTATTATTTCCTGGAAATAAGGGCAGTTGAGCACAGAGCACTTTGTAACCCAAGAGGATGGGAGCAGAACAAGAGAGGACAATCCATGGGATTGTCTACTTGATCACTTTGTATGTTAGTGGTAGACTTTGGTCTGGAATACTGACGCTCTAAGTGCCAGACAATGACTTCTAGGTCTTATACAGTAAATGTAATTAATATAATAATTATTATAGATTATAGTAATTATAATCCAGAGACAGAGATTACACCAGTTATTTGACCTGAGAGATCTAAACATAGACAATTGTTAATTAAGCATCTGGCTTTATCTGGTTTCATCCTTGGATCACCCCTGACAGGGGAGAAGGCTAGCAGTCATGGTGCCTACCAGATGGCCTCCTTCTTCCCGGGACATAGGGACAAGTGGCGCTGCTTCTGGGCTTTCCCAGGTGTCTTTCTACTTCAGGCTTCAGAAATGCTCTGTCCTGTTGTGAGACTTTGGTCTCTCCATCCCACATTGGTTTTGCTTTGGTATTCTCTGCCCTCCTCTTACCCAACACACACACACACACACACACACTGATCTCCAAAGTTTCTATGATTTGGTCATGGGGATTCTAGGATTCCAACTGCCTAGGTGATAGAGGTTATAAAACTTAAAGATCTGCAAGAACAAACGTTGCTTCTCAAAGGCCCCAATTTCCAAGCAGGAAGGACTTAAGGCCCAAACCAAACATCCCAACTGGTGCTATTTGGGTCCAAGTGTACATTGTTTAAATGTCATATGGGTGAACAAGTCAATCTTGTCTTACAGGAAACTCATGAGTTCTTGTCAGTCATGGGAGGGAAAGCACATAGCTTGTAAAAACCCAGTTAACAATAATAACAGTGCCTCACCATGGTCCCTGGATGGTCTTTGTGTTCCCTTACAGGAACTGTTATGGGACAGGTTGGGCAGGGGGTGCTGGGAGAGTGTGATCTGGCCCCAGCGTCTGGGATTGCCTCCAGCTCCAGCCAGCTCTCCCTGTGCCCCTATTCCCTGCCTTGCCAGTCCCCGCCTCAAAAACTTTGTTTCTCGTTAAATTTCTTTTTAGGTGGTCTTTTTATTAGGTCTGCATTTATTTGGTGGCTGCTATGTGCCAAGCAAATGAACAAGATATATCTCCTTATTCTTTTTTTTTTAATGTTCATTCATTTTTGAGAGATGGAGAGAGACAGAGCACGAGTGGGGCAGGAGCAGAGAGAGAGAGGGAGACACAGAATCTGAAGTAGGCTCAAGGCTCTGAGCTGTAAGCACAGAGCCTGATGCAGGGTACAAACCCCCAGACCAGACTGCAAGATCAAGACCTGAGCCAAAGTCGGAAGCTTAACTGACTGAGCCACCCAGGCACCCCAATATATCTCCTTATTCTCACAAAACCCTGTGACAAAGGAAGATACTATTATTAGCCCATTTCACAATGAGGAAACTGAGTCTCTTGCCCAAGTTACCCAGCTAGGAAGTGATAGAGAGGGGACCCATGCTTTCACCCACATACCACAGGGTCCCCCTCGCTTTCCTACTCTTCACAGAGGCCTCCAGGTGGAGAGCTGCCTCCCTTTCCTTTTTAGCATGAACTTCCCTTCCCCCACCCCCACGGTGCCCAGCAGCACCCGCCCTTCCTTCCTCTACTCCCATTCATCTTTGCCCCTAAAGACAAACCTCTAAGCCAAGGCCATGGTCAGGGTTTACTGCGCTTGCTTGCAGGGAAATGGAACATTGACCAGAACTGCAAAGGTGGAAAGTCCCAAAGTTTTCAGCTTGGGAAGAGCTTTGAATCCCTCCCAGACACCAGTGCTGACTTGGACTCCTGCCCGGCCTTTCTTCTCCAAGGCCAGCCTCCCCAGTCTACAGCCTCCCCCTGCCCTATCTTTCAGGAAAGCCTCCGCTCCATCACACCTGTCAGCTGGAATGTGGAGGAAACATACTGTCGTTCAATATGTTCTTAGATGGCCTATTGCAGCCTTGGGCACTCCCTCTGGGAAATACTGGCATCATCCAACCATTGCAGAGAAGGGAAATGCCATCCTCCCTCCTGACCCATCGGGAGCCAGGAAAGAAAGAACTGATCAGTGTCACGTAACGTCTAAAAAGGTACAAAGTGACCCAAGGCAGGGAGGGAGTGAATGCTCTTAAAATAATTTAATTCACACAAGATGAAGCTTAAGTTCTGAAAGCTGCAGAATATGAACTTCCCATGGAAACCAATTTTTAAACTTTTAATCTAAATTATATCTTTAATGTCATACTTGATGCATAGATAAGAATATGTGTAATGTTTATGTAAGCTATAAAGTATAATATGACAAACAGCTGAGAATGCATTGCTCAAACCCAAGTACTAGAATGTAGTAACAGTCATTTGTATGTTTCTGTCTTCTTCCCTCCCAGAAGTAACCACTCTCCTGAATTTTGTGTTTGCTATTTGTGGTTCATAGGTTTTGAGCTTTATGAAAATAGAATCATATCTTTGGAGACTAGATTTCTTCTTTCAATTATGTTTCTGAACATCATTCACGTATTTAACGTGTGTTTCACCATGGTGTTGTAATTAATGGATGAAGCTACTGTTCTCTCTGGACTGGCGTTTGGGTTGTTTACATTTGTGGGGGTGGTTTGCAAAATCATCTTGCTTATGTCTCCTGATCACATGCAACAGATCCTTTTGGGATCACAAAGCACATGAATGTTCAACGTTACAAACTAATGGCAAACAGTTTTCCAAAGTGATCGGATTGATTTCCATTCCTCTTATTTCTACTCAGTGTCTTTTCATATATGTATTGACTATTTATTTTCTCTTTAGTGGAATACTTATTTATGTTTTTGCCCATTTTAAAATATACTTGTCTGTATTTTTCTTATCGATATGTGGGAAGTCTTTATATATTCTGAACACTAATCTTTTGTCAGTTATATGTCTTGCAAATGTTTTCTAGAATTTGGCTTATGTTTTCCCTTGTGTTTTTGATGAGCAGAACTTCCTAAGTTTAATGTAGTCAAATGTATTAATATTTATTTATTTTTGTTCTGCTTAAGAAATCCTTCCCTACCCCAAGATTAGGTAAATAGTATCCTATATATCTTCTCAAAGTATTGCTTTTCCCTCTTATGATTTAATACATCAAGAATTGCCTTTTGGGATACTTTGAATTAGGGATTTAATCTCTTTTGTGTTGGGTTTCTATATGGTTGAGCAATTTGTCTATGCACCATTTCAAAATTTTGTTCCTGGTTTCCCCCACTGATTTGCAAAAGTACCTCTTTCACATATCAAATACCATATGTGCATGGTATTTCTGGGCTCTCTATTTTGTTCCACCGCTAAACTGTAAATTCCTGCACTAATATCACACTGTTTTACATTTCCATTGCTTTATAAGAAGTCTTGCTCTGTGGAGGGCATGTCTCATCACTTTATTCTTCTTCAGGAGTACATGGGCTAATACAAGTCCCTTACTTTTCTACATAAATTTTAGAATAAATTTATGAAACTTTAAACAAACCAACAAAAACAAACAAAATAATTATTGGAGTGTTTTTTCTAATTGCATTCAACCCATGAATATCTGTGGGTCAATGAGAAGAAATGACATCTTTGTACGCTATTAGCTTCCTATCCATGAACATGGGCTGTCTTTCCACTTATTTTAGTCTTTAATCTTTCAGTTGAGTTTTGTAATCTTATGCATACAGGTCTTGTATACCTTTAGATTTATTTCCAAGTAGCTGAAAGATTTGGTTGATGTTGTGAAATTCTTTTCAGATTGTTTATTGTTGATATGTAAAAAGGCAATTAACTTTAGTATTACTATAATCTACCACATAGATAAACTCTATTATCAGATCTAATAATTTGCCTATACATTTTATTGGGTTGTCTATAAAGACAATTATATCAAATGTGAATAATGACAGATATGCTTTTGCCATCCAGTCCTTATACTTTAATTTCTTTTTATTGCCCTACTGAGTTGGCTAAGACTTCTAGTGTTGCATAGATGGGCAGCAATGGGTGTTCTTGCCTTCTTTCTGTCTTTTGAAGAAACTGCTGCTAATATTCCAATATTTTCATATTAAGAATGATGTTTGCTGTAGGTTTTCTTGAAGACAGGCTTATGAGTTTAAGAAAGTCTCTTTATTCCCAGTATACTAAGAGTTGTGCAAATATGTGAATACTCGTGTGATTTAAATCGTGAATGGATCTCCAATAGTTTCAGTTTCTTTTTCCCACATCTGTTGGGGTGACCATACAGTTTTTGTCCATTAATGTTAGGCAGTGGTGAACATGTATAGAGATTTAAATGCTAGACCTCCTTCATATGCCTGACTTAAACCTAATGTAGCCATTTGTGTTCTCTTTTTTTTCTTTTTTGCACCCTGCTGAATTTCATTGCTAAAATGTTTATCTATATTCATATATGTGATTGGCTTATACTTTTTACTATTTGTACTATCTTTGTCTGTTTGGACACCAAGATAATTCTGGCTGCATAGATGAATGGGGAGGTATTTTATCTTTTATTTCCTGGAAGTTTTTTTTTTTTTCCAAGTAGCATGATCTGCTTCTTGAATGTTTGGTAGAATTTGCCCATTAGCCTGGAGTATATACCTAGTGAGGCACAATACTTCTGCTTCAATTTATTTAACAGTTTTAAGGGAAAATTCAGGCTTCTAGTTCTCCTGAAAAAAAATTTTTTTGCCAAGATATACTATTCTAAGTATTTGTTTTGTCTAAAATTTAAAAATTAGGATTATGGTTTTTGATGGATTTCTGTACGTTTCTTTTAAATCTCTGTTTTATTTGTCATTGTGGTTCTTTTTTATTCCTAACAGTTTTCTTTTATCCCTTCTTTTGCTTTTTATCAGTCTTGCCAGTCTTTCCAAAGAACCCATTTTTAGAATCTTTTTTATCTTTTTTCCCCATCTTTTTTTTTTTTATCATATTTGCTGTTGCTGTTGACGTTGACTTCTGTGCTTATCTTTGTTATTTCTTCCTTTTCTCACAGTAATTCTGTTGTTCCTTTTTTAACTTCTGCTATTGGTAGCTTAGCTTATTAATTTCCAGGTATTTTTCTTTTTCTGCACTTTCTGTATTATTATATTTGACCATTAACATATTTTTAGAGCTCCACATATTTAGAAATTTAAAAACACACTTCTGAGTCACTGATAGCTCAAAGAATAGAATCATAGTTGAATTTAAAGAACATTTACAATTGAGTAACAATGGGGGTATTGAAACTTGGGGGTTATGGTAAAGTCACATTTTTATTTAAAAAAAATTTTTTTTTTTAGCGTTTATTTATTTTTGAGACAGAGACAAAGCATGAATGGGGGAGGGTCAGAGAGAGGGAGACACAGAATCTGAAACAGGGTCCAGGCTCTGAGCTGTCAGCACAGAGCCCGACGCGGGGCTCAAACTCACAGACCGCGAGATCATGACCTGAGCCGAAGTCGGCCGCTTAACCGACTGAGCCACCCAGGCGCCCCATAAAGTCACATTTTTAAAAACCAGAGCCATTTGGGGCTCCTTGTGCCAGTGAGCCAACAGGCAGAGAAAGGAGTCACTGTAATGAGTGGGGCTATTGATGCCTATTGCCTGAGGGGAGATTAAGTTGTTTCTACACAAAGGAGGTGATATCTGGAACTACAGTGATTCGTGTGTGTGCTTATATTATTTCCTTACCCTCTAGTCTTGGACAGTGGAATACTGAGGCAACTCAATAAAGGCAAGACTTCCAAGAACTCAGATCCCATAGAATGAAGTGTTGGGTCATTCCACCAAATAAAGGCCCCTATCTGGCCAGTGTGCTGGCAGAGAGTAAGGGAACAATGAAATGAATAGTGGAAGGAAATAGTTTGAGCTACCAGTTTAGAACCTATGACCTATGACTGTAACAACCACATGTGTGTTATTTAAATCAACACCTCCCCCCCCCCATTTTATATAAAGAATACCTGTGTCAGTGAATGTTTTAGGTTTCAGTTGGGTGTATGTCTGTGTTGATATTGCCCTACAGTGATATTGTGGCTGATGAAACTTTCCACATTCCCCATCCAGGGGGCATGGAATTTTCACCTGGGTGAAGGAAAAGAGAGGCAAAATAGGTAGATTGTGCCAGACATCTTCATTTGCCCATTCCTCTCTACTCTGTGTTCTTCTCTACCCTGCTTTCTGCCCTAGGGACCTTACCTGAGTGGATGATAATAGCCTAGTACTCTGGCTTCCAGGTAGTTCTGGCCATGGGGAAATACTCTTTCTGGGGGAGATCAGAGGGAGGGAGGGAGGAGGAAGAGGATAGGGTATTTATTTCTCTCATTCTTTCCCTGAAGGGTTACTGTGGGTTATGTCCACCAAGCAAAGGTCACTGTGCCTCTCAAGGTGGCCCTCTGCACACAACTCTCTCCTTCCAAGTTTTATAAACACTTCCTCCTTTTATTCCTATGGACCCAGGAATGTAACAGGTCTGTAGTCCTATCTCCGGGATACTGAGCCATTCTTTCTAGTTTCCCACATGCCGCATCTACCTTTGCAAGTAGTTTCTTTATTAAACACTCCTTGGATCATCCTAATTTGAGGATGCCATCATTTTCCTATTGGATACTTGATGAGTCAGGAATAGGATTCTCAAATGAAGAAGCAGCATTGCAATTGATGCTCTTTTTAGTGAGTATCCGTTAACTTCGATTTCTTCCTAAGAAGTCTATTTCTAGTTGGGCAGTTTGCCATTTTACCTTCTACACGTTACTAATTGCAGAATGTTCAAGGCTATTCCCCGATCACAAATATTCACCACCTTGGCAAGGGGCATGATTTCATCTGTGTCCCTCATATCATCAGCACCTTCATGGTCACGGTCAACTCTTATCTGTATGTAACACCACTTCAGGAATTTCCCCATCACGCCAAGAATGAATGATAGATGAACCATAGAGTTTACCATTTCTTTGACATCATCTCCTCGTTACTTCCATTTTAGGCTGATAAACTTCTTGTGCAGGTACGAAGTCTGATATTACTATCTTCTCATCAGTCACATAAAAAGTCTCCCAAGCCCTTATAGGCAGGTTCATTTTTCAAATACCGCTGTAGACAGCAGTTCTGTCGAGTGTCTGGGAATTGTTGATTTGTGATCATCATTGCAAGCACGGGCAACTGTGTAAATAACATTCTTAAGAGTAAATTCTTTTTAAGAAGTCATGGAGTCTTAGGCTCTGTGATTATAACAAGCGCACAGCACAGTCTGAAAACAAAAAGTGTTTATCTTTGCTCTAAAATTCTTTGTACTCGGGCACATCTCACTGGGGAGACATAAAAGCTGAAACAGTGGTTTTCGTGAGAAGCTCAGGAAGGAGGCGTGCAGAGCAGTTTTCCAGAAATGATGATAACATCTTATAATTCTTTTTTTCCAATCTAGAATGCCTGCAGTGAGTTTGCACCCCTGGTACAAAGCCATTACTAGTCAATCAGAAAACAATTCTTTGGTTACCCCTGTTGCCTTGTTTGCATGATAATGAACAGCAAGTTGTATATACTTTTCCAAGATGGCACATGTTGGCTTTTTCCCGGTTAGTTCCAAAAGTATCCTGTGTGTACCTGCAGCCCTTTGCATACCAAGAAAAGTCCATAGGGTGTAACCAACTGGTGGGTCGTCATCAGTTTCCTCCCCACTGTCAATTGATCAAAGTTCAAAGTTCAAAGTGTCAAAGTTCCAGTCAGTTAATATCATAGCAACCCCCCTAATGCAGTTTTCAGCAGCTTGGGTATCAGCAAAAGTTTTTTTACCTCCGATTTTGACATTTTGGTACTTCAGTTAACATAAAGTCAAAAATAAAGGAAAAAAATCACACCTCCTCTCCAAAGCAACAAAGTATACCAGTGTGGCTGGTAAGCGTAGCTATCTGTTTAGGGTCAAGGGCTGTCACTAAATTTATGCAAAAAAAGACTGTGGGTCTGTAGAGACATCCCCTTCCCTGACACTAAGCTGTCTTTGGCTTGGCAGTTGTCAGGAATATCTTCTTGTATGCTTTTGCTTTCGACATTTCCACATCCTCAGATTTTATGTGAGTCTCTCATGTGTATGACACTTACATGGACTTAGTTTTTAAAAACTCTAATCTGACAATCTCTTAATTGGTGCATTGAGTCCATACACGTTTCAAGTACCAAAACGATGTATTTGGACAAGTGGCTTTTGAAATCTACCTCTTTTTTCCTCTTTCTTGTCTCGCTTTTTTTTTTTTTAAGGTTTTCTTTTTAAGTTATCTCCACACCCAACATGGGGCTTGAAGTCACAACCCCGAGATCAAGAGTCCCACGATCCCCTGACTGAGCCGGCCAGGCGCCCCATTTCTTGCCTCTTTTAAATTGATTTCCTTTTTTCTTATTCATTTTGATGTAAATGAAATACATACGTTCTCTTTCTAGTCTTTGGATAATTTTCATTGAAATTTTACCATGCACGCTTAATTTGGCAAAGCCTAATGTTAAACAAATTTTAACTCTGGTTATGGATAGCGTAAGCACCTTGGAACGCTTTAATTCCACCTCTCCCAGTACATGTATGATTATTATCATCCAGTATTTTAATTCTGTCCTTTTTTAACCATGGAAATGAGAAGTTATTATTCACTTATATTGAGAATATTTATTTGAATTTATATGCATGTGTATCTCAGGATTCCATCAGAGAAGCAGGACCACTAGGAAAAGGGTACGAGAGATTTACCTTGAGGATTTAATCTTCTTCAATCATGGGAGCTGGTTAAACCTTAAATTTGTTTTATTTTTAATTTTTTTAACGTTTATTCATTTTTGAGAGACAGAGAGAGACAGAGCATGAGAGGAAGAAGGGTAGAGAGAGGGAGACACAGAATCAGAAGCAGGCTCCAGGCTCTGAGCTGTCAGCACAGAGCCCAACGCAGGGCTCGAACTCACAAACCGCGAGATTGTGACCTGACGAATTCGGATGCCCAACCGAGAGAGTCAGCCAGGTGCCCCTGGTCAAACCTTCTATATGATGCTGCTGTATCTGTGTCTGGTCGAGTGATGAGGGCTGTCAAAGACAGAAGATGCATGTGCCGTGAGAGAAGCAAGGACAAACAGGAACCCAAAGAAACTGGTGCCCTGTGGCAGGGAGCTAAACACACACCCAGCCCGGGATCGAGAACCTGACACTGAGAGTGTTACCAAGAAGCCTGCTGTCGTTTTCAGTGTTGTTCTTTTGTGGCCATTGCAACATTCTCTCACTGCTTCCGGGATCTTCTCTTTGACTTCTGTGTTCTGAAGTTCCAAAGCGTGAAGCAGCACAGAAGGACCCGTGTGCATGAACTGCAGTGGCATCTCTGGACTAAAAAGAAGTTCCTGCTGCTTTGCGCTCCCCTTCTGAATCTCTTGCGCCACGTGTCTTAGGGGCCGCACCGTCTGGATCCACACGGGGAAGGACATTCTGGGAAACACGGTTTCAGCTTGGCTCAGTCAATGCAAGACGAATCCACGATACTTACCGCTGCTTTTGCTTATCATGTGTTCATGCAGCTCAGCCCGTCCCTCGAGGATCCGCTGTCTTCTTCCTGAGGAATGTACTTGAAAGATACTTTGAGGGGCGCCTGGGTGGCTCGGTCGGTAACGCGTCCAACTCTTGATCTTGGTTCAGGTCATGGTCTCGCGGTTCCTGGGTTCGAGCCCCGTGTTGGGCTCCGTGCTGATAGTGCAGAGCCTGCTTGGGTCTCTCTCTCTCTCTCTCTCTCTCTGCCCCTCCCCTGCTTGCTCTCTCTCTCTCTTTCCCAAAAATAAATAAAGATACTTGTATTTATTTTTAAAGTTTATTTATTTATTTATTATTTGTTTAGTCCCCATCAGCTCAGGGGGCAGTGTTGTAGACTTTGTAGTCATCCTTCTGGGTGACATGTAGCTTCCAGGAAAAGAGATGCTTCTGGGAGGGGAGACCTCGGGCCTGTCTCACCATGAGCGCCACATCCTCATCTGAAAGCAGCCGAACGAGGTCCCCCTCGGCATCCCGGTAATTGAGGGCGATGTCCTCCCTCTGGAACTCCTGCCTGGGTGGGAATGGTCACGGTTAATAAGAGGTCCAGCGGCCTTAGGCCGAAGCATAGGGACAGAGAGAGGAGGCTGATGGAGGTTTAAAGCCAGGATCTAAGAATCCGAAGGGGTCAGAGGTTGGCACAGGCCTTATCATCATGGGGTCCAACCTCCCACTGCACAGATGGGGACACTGAGACCTACAGGGGAGAAGAGGCTTTCACCACAAATTCGTGGCACGGCCTGAAGTGCCTTGTGTATAAATGTGAAGAGTTAAGAACCGACGTGAGGCCGAGGGGTGGGTTTGGCCGGGCACACAGTAGAGAGCATAAAGCCCCCAAGAGCTGTGTGCCACCGTGGAGGAAGGTCTCTTGAGGGACTGGGACTGTCTGACGTGGGGTGGACCTGGCTGGCGAAAGTGAAAAGTGATGTAACCTTTACAAAAATATCTTTAATGTTTATTTAGTTTTGAGAGAGAGAGAGAGAGACAGCAGAGCGTGAGCAGGGGAGGGGCAGAGAGAGAGAGGGAGACACAAAACAACCCGAAGCAGGCTCCAGGCTCCGAGCTGTCAGCACAGAGCCCGACGCAGGGCTCGAACTCACGTGATATAACCTTCCTATGGGGAATACGACAAAGGGATGGGAGACCTAACAGACTTGCCAACACCTTAATTCCGAAATTCCACCCCTACACACTCATCCTGAGGGGACTATCGGGCAGATCACCAAACGCAAGAACCACAGCATGATTTGTGGGCGTAAGGAAGCGGGGGTAACATAAACAGCCGAGGAGGGGTGGCTGCATTCATTCTGGCGCACCCCCAGAATGACACCACGTGGCCAGCTAACGCCACATTTAGGGGGTGGCGATGTGCCCTGGAGACATCTGAATGCGCGCCTAATGATGAGCGGAGCGATGCTCGAGATGATTCTGCTTCTTTATACCCTCCTGCCATTTCTGACGTTAATTACATGTATATGTATATATATATATGTATATGTATATGTGTATATGTATATATATGTATATGTATATATGTATATGTATATGTATATATATGTATATGTATATATATACATATGTATATGTATATATACATATATATGTATATGTATATGTATATGTATATGTATATAAATACATATACATGTAATTAACAGGAATGACTCTCATGGTCGGGAATTGACCAATGTTATTTCTATTCTGTAAAAGAAGGGTCCGTGGACACACTGGACCTTGGGAGGTGGTGGTCCTCTCTGCTGGCGGAGGCCCCAAGCCCCCAGGTCTTTTGCCAGCTGGCTCTAGCCGCAAATCCGCACTCACAGGCCGTGTGACCTCGTCTAAGGCCCCGTACGTCTCTGCGGACCCCCCCTCGGCTCTGTCATGGGGAGCTGACATCTGCCCTGCGGGGCTGGGCTGGGGCCGAAACAAGAAGGCAAAGCAGATGAACCTTAACACACTGCGTTTGCCCCTCTGTTCTCTCCTCCGGGGTCTCTGACGCCCCCCCCACCCGCCACCCCGTCCCCCTCCAGCCACTCACCTCATGAGCCGCAGCAAGTCCTTGAATAGCGGAGTGCTGCTGAGGTCTTCCTCCACCGCGATGTCCCTAAGGGGACAACAGGCAGCGGTGAGGGGGCATCAGGCCGGAAGAGGGACATGGGAACGAGGCTGGCGGGACCCCTCTGGGTCTTGGCATCCTGTTACTGGTCATGGCTTATCTGGAGCCCCTGGAGGCTTTCAGTTGGGTGAGGGGAGAGTGCAATGCGGGGGGCTGGGGTGGCGGTGGGGAGGGGCAGGGAGGGTGGACAGGCCACGAACTTGGTGGTGCTGATGGTGTCCTCATAGTAGTAACAGCGGAGCCAGTTGGTGGGGTCGTCTTCCTCCGGGAAGTCCTTGAGGATCTTCACAAACGACTGTGGGAAGATGCCCGTGGCTCCCCGGACGGTGCCCTGAGGAGGGAAGAAGGGGCCGCCTTGACAGTGGGAAGGGAGACAGCAGCGCCCAACTTCGAGCCCCCTCCCCCCACCCGGCACCCTTGTGATTATGCAGACGAGGTCATATGCAAAGGTAGGAGAATAAGTGACCCAGGTCACCGTGCTGTTGACCCCAAGAAGACTTCTATTTCTGTCCCAGAATAGAACAATAGTCAAGATCTCGCTTCATCTGGAAAGCTGCTTTCACCTAATTCGGTCATTGGTTCACAGACGTCACCAGCACCAGCCAGGTGGCACACTCTGGGCACTCAAGATGGATGGTGGGTTCGGGGCGCCTGGGTGGCTCCGTCGGTTGAGCGACCGACTTTGGCTCAGGTCATGGTCTCACGGTTCGTGAGTTCAAGCCCCGCGTCGGGCTCTGTGCTGATGGCTCAGAACCTGGAGCCTGCTCTCTCTCTGCCCCTCCCCCACTCATGCTCTGTCTCTCTCTGTCTCAGAAATAAATAAACATTAAAAAAACTTAAAAAAAAGAATGGACGGTGGGTGCTTGCCCTCCCTCTGGGAGCCACATTATAATGGGGGGTGACAGTCAATGTGCAGGGAGCTTGGTGAGCTCCACGCTGAGCCAATGGCCACAGGTGTTAAGGAGGAAAACAGAACAGAGGAGGGAGATCAAGGGGTGTGGTTCTCTTCGCTCATTCCTGCACGGAGCGCCTGCTCTAGATCAGACTTCCAGAACTCTCTCTCCGGCCCAGGTTTCTCTCCTGAGCTCCAGGCCAAGACCCAGCCACTGCCACATGTTCTCTTAATCTTGACAAGCCTTTGGAAGAGACATCATCCACATCCCGTTTCACAGACATGTAAACTGAGGCTCCAAGTAGTCCCCCTCGCTCCTCCCCTGACCCTCCCCTTGACCTGAGGCCAGAAGTCGGCCAGCATACTCACACACAGAACTTTTCAGAAAACAGGAAGGCAACATTTTCTGGGTCTGGAGAGTGGCCAGCAATGCCCAACAGCTGTAAGAGCCGCTGAGTCCCGAGACACGGCTCCAGGACGGGGGCTAAGATCAAAGCTGCCAAGTCGGCCAGACCAACGGTCCTTGCCCCTGTCTAGCTCCTGGACAGCAGTGACCCTCCCCTCCCCCTCGAGAACCCCCGGGGCCCGTTCCACAATCTCCTTCAGATGCCCCCCGGCCTCAGGAGCCTCGACCAAAGGGAACTTTGTTTAAGGGCAGCAGGATCCAACCGGAATGGCCAGAAGCAGGCCAGGACCTCCCATCTCCATCCACCAATCACCCCTGGGGGGGCCCCACATGCCACCTGCGGGGACGAAGCAACAGTCAAGACGGACTCTGGCGTCAGAGTCTCATTTCACTTTCCCAGCAGCCCCGGCACCGGCCAGATGCCACACGCGGAGGCCCTCTGCGGGCCAAGCCCCGAACAGCTGCGCCTCGGCCGGCCCTCCCAGGACCGCTAGGAAGAAATTGCCAGCTCTCTCCATTTACGGAAAAGGAAACCACAGGGTTGAGCAAGGTTCCCAGGGACGCAAAGCTAGTTAAAAACAACTAGGAAAGGACACCAGGCAGGCCGACCCCGGAGCTTACGCTCTGTATCACTCTCTCTTCTTGCCGCACGACGGTTAGGACAATTCTCCCAGACGACCCACTAGCGCGTCCCAGTGGCGGCTGATTTTGCAACCTCCCCCACCCCGAGCCAAATGTCTGGAGGGATCTGACTGTCATCTGCAGGGGTGCTGCCCGCATCTGGTGAGCGGAGGCCGAGGATGCGGTGGAACGCCCTGCAGGGCACACGATGGCCCCACGCCAATCTGGCCCCAAATGTCAACAGCGCCACGGGGGAGAAACCCTGCGATAGACCAAGACAGTCGGTTCAGTAGGTCAACTGACTGGCCTGGAGCAACTGTCCTTTGGGGTCAGAACCGAAGGCAGGTGTGGTCTCCGGGATCTTTTGTTGAGCTCACACACCTGCCTCCCCGTGGCGGTGTTCCTCGGGCTGCCCCCACCCAGCTGCTCGGACTTCCCGGGTGACCCTCAGACGGCATCTCTTCCCTGGGGCCTTCCCTGACCCTGCCTCCTCTGACCCCCGCCAGGAGACCCGAAACAACATCATCCCCAGCCTCACCCCCAACCTCACCTCCAGCCAGTCTTTATTGATCCGACTCAGAAGGATGATCACATCTCCAGCTTTGAAATTCAGCTCCAGTTTGCTGTTCCCAGTGAAGTCAAACAGGGCCTGGGAGAAGAGTGGAGTAAGGCGGGACGGAGGGAGCACTCCGTGAATCCCTACTACCGTGCTCCACACGCCTCAGGGTCCCAGTGAATGGTTGAGGAGACTGGCTCAAGGAGGATAAGTGACTTGTCTGAGACCACTCATTTGTTCATGGAGGAACCAGGATCAGAAGCCAGGTCTCTCTGACTCCAGAACCTGCTCCTTCCAGACCTGGTGGGATGAGCGCAGACAGGCAAGCATCCAAACTCCCGGGGTTGAGCACCTTCCTCGGCCGCCCAGCGTGGGCCCCAGTCCACACTGTTTCCACATGTGTGTCATCAGGGAGCTGTGAGCTCCTTGAGGGCAGGGCCTTGTGTGAGTCATTTCTGAGGCTTTAGTCCCCACCCCAGACCAGGGTGGGGCTGGTCTGGAGGAGGTCAGGAAAGCTTGCTGAATGGATGATGGATGGCCGCCTTCCCCTCATGCTCCCCATACCAGCTCCTGTCAGCTGGGCCGGGCGCCCTCGGGGCTAAGGCCGAATCCCCTCCTGCTCCCAGCACCCAGCCCCGTCCTAGGCACACAAAGGGCACCCAGAGTGGGGGCACAGTGGCCGAAGGTGGAGCCCAGAGGTGAGATGGGAGGCCTGGCCCCGGGGCCGGGGGGGTTACCTCTGCTCTCGGAGCGGCCATGCGGTCAAAGAGGGCGCCTGGTGGGGACTCACTCTTGCTGTGGAGAGAGAAGGGAGGCCTGTCAGCCCTCCTGGTTCTCTCAGGGCCTGGCTCCCTGCTTCTGTGCCCAGAGGAGCCCCTCATCAGGGGTGGGAAAGGCGGGGGAGGGGGAGGATGTCAAAAATGCAGCTACAATCGCTCCTCTGACCATCACACTCACTCCCTGGTTCCCGCTGTCGCTGGGGGAGGGATTGTATCTCCTTTCGCGGGCCAGGAAACAGAGGCTCAGCAAGGAGGTGGGGAGGAAGACACACATTTGCTTAGTGCTCTAACTTACCAACGCTTTCACATCTGTTCTTCGTACTACTCCCCACCCCCAACCTCTAATTTTTCAACCAAGGAAACGGGTTGGAGAGGTGCACTGCTCCAGGGCTCTGGGGGCAGGGCCGCGCGGCTCAGGTGACATTGAGACCATGCCTGCCTGCGTGCGTGGGGAGATGGCCAGGCACCAAGAGGACACTCAGAGATACCGGCCTGAGGAGGGAGGGAGGAGCTGGGAGGGAGGCCAGGGCTCAGGAGCCCTGTCCCTGGAATTCTTAGCAGCAGCAGAAGCCTGGCTTTCGAAACCCAGCCTTATTTCAGTGGCTTGGATTCTCCATGATTATTTCCTGGTGAGGAGGGGGCTGGAAGGGAGTAGCGGGCTGTTTGGAATCAGAGAGGGAGCAGCAGCGCCCCCCTGGGGACCAGTGTGATACACCAGGAGCTGCAACGGAGTGCGTGTGGGGGGTGGAGGGGGCAGGGCATCCCAGGAAAGGCTCTGAGAAGGTCTGCAGAGAGAGCAGCTCCTCCTTTCCCTCCCTCTCCCCACTCTCTCCAGGCACCTAGAGCCCTGCGGCATCCCCCGTGGGTGCTGTGGCTCCAAACTCTCCCTGTCAGTGGTCCAGCCCCTGTCCTCCGGTCCGCCCTGTCACACACATCAAAATGCACCCGCCTCCTATCCCTCCAGGCCCTGCGCTTGGTTTTCCAGGCTCATCTAACCACCTGAACATCCTGGGGTGTTCAGGGATAGAACTGATCTCTGGTTCTTCTCTTCCTCCAGGGAAAAGAAGTACCTTTGCAGCAGGGGCATCTGGGGCAGAGATCCTGGTTAAGAGGAGGTGGCCCAGGGCTCTGGCCCAGAGAGCACAGGGGCTGGTCACTTACACTTTCCGGGTGCGTGGCCGGAGCCTGCGCAGCGCCTGGGGTACCTGCTCCGCGTCATAGGATGACTGGTAGAAGAAGATCCGGACGTCCTCGTCCATCAGCACCCAGATGGGAAGGCTGAGGAGGCTCTGTGTTGGAGAGAGGAGACAGCACAGGTGGGTGGTCAGCAGAAAGGTCTGGACATCCCAGCCTATCTGCTCCATGCCCGTCCCCCACACTGGTCCCCGCCCCCCCTCTATTAACGCTGGCTCTGCCCAAGCACGGCAACAGGACACATTTCATTTCGTCCAAGACGTGTAACATCTCATAAGCTTTACTCCTGGGCTTGAGATCAGGAGGGGACCAGCTGGCTTGAGAACAGTTCATTCGGAAAGACCTTAAAGGCCTCCAGACACAACAATGGTGACGACAGGTACGATGACGTGGCGGTGACTGTCCAGGAACTGCGCTCAGTGCCACACCACATGGCTTCGCCCCATCTCATAAAAAGCCTGAAAGTTAGTGTCAGGGAGGTTAGCGGACCTGCCCAAGGCCACCTGGCCTGGCAAGCGACAGAGCTGGGGCCCCCAGAGCCATCTGCCACCGACGCCCATCCTCGAGATGAAAATGAGACGATAGTGGGAGGAAGGATGCCTCAAATGACCCAAACCAACCACAGTTGGTGGCATTACAGCCTAAAAAATGCTTTCTGATACTTCATCTCATATCAGAGTTGGGGAAACTGAGGTTTGGAGAAGCAAAGTGCCCGACCCAGTTGGCAGAGCTGGGAAGGCGAGGAGTCGGGACTCTCACTCCATCTGATGCTGGGTACACTGGCCACAACGCAAAGGTCCTAAGGCTGTGAGGACGCAGAGGACCCAGAATCTGGCAGGGTCACCCCCCCCCCCTCAAGCTGGACAACGCATAGGTCCCCAGGAGCTCTGTGGTCAGCTTTGGGTGCCATGGCTCCAGAGGCACCCAGCCCCCTCCCGAGAATCCCATTGAGGCAGCAGGATGGGGAGGGGCCAGCAGGAACCAGGAACCAGGTTCCAGAGGAACCAGGACTGCAGAGCGTAGACAGGACACAGCTGTCACATGGGGAGGGCTGGGAGGCAGCCCAGAGATGGGTTTAAGGGTACAGACACTGAGCCAGGCCACCCCTGGGATCAAGTCCCACTCACCAGCTGGGTGACCCTGGCCAAGCGTGCCTCCATATGCTCATGCATAAAAGGCGGATGCTAATAGCACCTGCCTTGTGGGGGGATGGTGTAAGGATTAAAGAAGTGAACAGGTGCACAACGCTTACAACACGACCGGGCATCTAGCAAGAGCCCCATCAAAGTTGGACATGATCATCGCTGCTGTTACTTCTATCACAACGTAGCACGGAGGGCGAAAGCACAGCCCTGGCGTCCCAGAGACGTGAGTTCAAATCTCAGCCCTCCTCTCTGGCTGCTCTATGGCACCCGACGCGTGGCTCCACCTCTCGGTGCCTCCACTCCCCCGTCTGTAAATAGGGATAATAGCATCCAACTCACAAGTGACTGAGGGAAGTAAATCAGCCTGTTCGTCTACCCTACAAATGTATATCAAGAGCCTCCTGGCAAAGCGCCCCACAGCCTTCCAGGCAGGTGTCATTATCACATGATCCATATTCTTCACGCGGACAGTGGTGAGACAGCGGTGCAAGTTACAAGGAATCGGATTTTTCTAGTAACTGTCCAAGGAGATGAGCAGGGAAGAGTGGTAGTGAGCTCCCCGGCCCTGAACCGTAGCAGAGATTCCTGCACTGATGGGCCCCTGGGCTCTAAGGAACCAAATCACACAGAGATAGGCAGAGAGGGGACCCTCCAGCCCAGGTGTGCGACCAAGAGGCCCAGCTCCACAGCTTCATCCCTCCCCCCCCCCAGAGCTCACCCCTCTCCTACCCTGCAGGAAGACAGGAGCCTCCAGCCACCCTGAGGGAGCAGGCGTCACAGCGCCCCCTTGAGGGGAGATGCCTCCGGTGCGGCAGCGGAGGGGCTTCCCACCCTCCCTCTTCTCTGCCCAGAGCCCAGGATTCCTGCAGCCACTGGAGAGGGCAGGGGTCACCTCCTCCTGCCTCCCACCTCCTCTGCGCTCCTCCTGCCGCTCACTCCGCTAGGAGTTATGATCTCTCACATTCTGGAAGCTCCCAACATCACTCCTCCCCCAGGAGACCAGAGAGCTGGAGGCACCGCCGCATTTCACAGGTGAGGAAACCCAGGCCCAGAGAGGATGAGTTACTTGGCCCAAATCACCCAAACGGTCAATGTCAGAGCGAAGACTGAAGATGCCTAGTTCCGTGCTCTTCAGCCATGAGAGAAGAGGAGGGGAGGCCTCACTGACTGTGAGGGGGCCTCTGTGCTAGGAGGAGGGCTCCCCTCTGGAGTTTCCTAAGGTTGCCATCAAGCCGTGGCTTGGATGCCTTTAGTGACAGGGTGCTCACTACCTCATGAGGAAACCCGCCGCTTTCTTGCACAGCCCTGATTGGTAGAAGGGCTTTCCTAACCAGCCTGGTCTCAGCCTTCAAGATGTTTCTTTCTCTTTGCTTCCATCTCCTAGGGATGCAGACAATTTAAAGGTTGGGGAGTATCCAAAGGCACCTCAGCAAGGCTCATGAATGCAGCTAACACAAGCCCGTGCCTTGGCAAGGGAGGGCCTTTCTCCAGTTCATACAAAGGGGTCATGTGAGAGAGCTGGGGCCCCGTCCCTCACGCCTCTGTTACACAGGCCACGGTTCTGTGCTTTTGTGACCCACCTCTCCGTGTCCCCCACTGGGCAGCAGGTACCTCGGGGGCACACACTCGATCCTATTCAGCTCGCTATCAGGACACTTGGCACAGACATCAGATTGGTCGATTCACAGTGCGGTTCCTGTACCTTCTCCACTGCCTCTGCCCCACCCCCTGGAGCTCTGAGAACACAACCTATTTCTCCCCCCAGGCCAGGCCTTTAAGGATTGAAGATGGGGGCCATTGGAGCAGGAGAAGCAACCCCACAGCTGTGCTCAGGGATGGTACATGGGCTACTTCCCTCTCTGTGCTCTTCCGGATGCTCTCCCAGGTGCCCTCCCAGGTGCCCTCCCTGATGCCCTCCCAGGTGCCCTCCCTGATGCCCTCCTAGGTGCCCTCCCAGGTGCCTTTCCAGATGCCCTCCCAGGTGCCCTCCCTGATACCCTCCCAGGTGCCCTTCCAGATGCCCTCCCAGGTCCTCCCAGGTGCCCTCCCAGATGCTCTCTCAGGTGCCCTCCCAGGTGTCCTCCCTGATGCCCTCCCAGGTGCCCTTCCTGATGCCCTCCCAGGTGCCCTCCCTGATACCCTCCGAGGTGCCTTCCCAGATGCCCTCCCAGGTCCTCCCAGGTGCCCTCCCAGATGCTCTCTCAGGTGCCCTCCCAGGTGCCCTCCCAGATGCCCTCCCAGGTGCCCTCCCTGATGCCCTCACAGGTGCCCTCCCTGATGCCCTCCCAGGTGTCCTCCCTGATACCCTCTGAGGTGCCTTCCCAGATGCCCTCCCAGGTGCCCTTCCAGATGCCCTCCCAGGTCCTCCCAGATGCTCTCTCAGGTGCCCTCCCAGGTGCCCTCCCTGATGCCCTCCCAGGTGCCCTCCCTGATACCCTCCGAGGTGCCTTCCCAGATGCCCTCTCAGGTGCCCTTCCAGATGCCCTTCCAGGTCCTCCCAGGTGCCCTCCCAGATGCTCTCTCAGGTGCCCTCCCTGATTCCCTCCCTGATGCCCTCCCAGGTGCCCTCCCTGATGCCCTCCGAGGTGCCTTCCCAGATGCCCTCCCAGGTGCCCTTCCAGATGCCCTCCCAGGTCCTCCCAGGTGCCCTCCCAGATGCTCTCTCAGGTGCCCTTCCTGATGCCCTCCCAGGTGCCCTCCCAGATGCCCTCCCAGGTGTCCTCCCTGATACCCTCCGAGGTGCCTTCCCAGATGCCCTCCCAGGTCCTCCCAGGTGCCCTCCCAGATGCTCTCTCAGGTGCCCTCCCAGGTGCCCTCCCAGATGCTCTCTCAGGTGCCCTCCCTGATTCCCTCCCTGATACTCTCCCAGGTGCCCTCCCTGATGCCCTCCCAGGTGTCCTCCCTGATACCCTCCGAGGTGCCTTCCCAGATGCCCTCCCAGGTGCCCTCCCTGATGCCCTCCCAGGTGTCCTCCCTGATACCCTCCGAGGTGCCTTCCCAGATGCCCTCCCAGGTGCCCTCCCTGATGCCCTCCCAGGTGCCCTCCCTGATACCCTCCCATGTGCCCTCCCTGATACCCTCCTAGGTGCCCTCTCAGGTGCCCTTCCAGATGCCCTCCCAGGTGCCCTCCCTGATGCCCTCCCAGGTGCCCAGGCGGCACGGCCCCACGGTTACCTTCATGTAGGCGTTGAGGGCAGGAATCCGCATCTCAGCGATCTCCTGTTTCACACCCACGTACACTTTAGCTGAGGAAGTGCAAAGAGCTGTCCTGGGAGCCTGGCCCGAGCACATGGTCTCTGGGCCCCGAGCTGCACCGCCCCCCCCCCCCCCGCCGAGGCCAGGAACCCTCCCCACTGTCTCAGCGGCGCTCAAGAGGCCCCTCCAGTCCACACCTTTCAGCTTGCTTTCAGCTGGGTTGCACTGTTTCCAGCTGATATTTTACTTGTTTCTTTACTGCCTGTTCCTACACACACACACACACACACACACACACACACACAATTCCTGGCTCCAAGAGAAGGGGAACTTTGCTTAGTTCTCAACTGGATCCCACGACCTAACACAGGGGTCCTCAACCCAGGCTACACATCGAAGTCACCCGAGGAGCATTTAAGAATCTCACTGTCATAGGACTCACCCGGGATTATTAAATCAGGGGCTCCGGGGGTGGGACTTGGGCATCAAAATTCTTGAACTTTTAGGGGGCTCCTAAGATGCCAACGAGGCCCAAATCAATCAATATTTGTTGGGTAGATGAAGGGGTCTTTCCTCAAAAGCAAGGCAGCGTGTTTAGGGGGATCGGGAAACAGATGACGGCTGACCCAAGACACATGTCCTCTCCAGGCGCCTTAGGCGGGGCCCCCCCGGTAGAACCGTCTACCGGAAGAACTCCCACCGGAAGGTGAATGTCTGGCTCCTGCCACCCGTGAGATGGGCAGGAGCTGGTGTCCAGCTAGTAGTAGGGGGACAGTGACTGAGGTCTGGGGTCGGGAGGCGGCTGGGACTCAGCAGCAAGAAGGGAGCAGTTAAGGTCAGAGTTCAGATTACCTGGTTCGGGGGAGGGTGTCTGGAGGGGAGATGGCACCGCACAGAAGGCCCACCTTTCAAGGGGCAGCAGGGGGGACAGATTCTGTAAGGAGCTGGAGGAGCAGGGGTGAGGCTGGAAGTGAACTGGGAGAAGGCGAGAGTACCAGGAGGCCACGGATATGCTGTCAGGGGAAAGCCACACACAGAGAGGGGGACAAAGCGTGCTGGAGCCTGGGGGGGGGGGGACGGGAGCAGGAGGGTCCCTGTCCCTGGCAGCCCCAGAGAAGTGATGGGCCAGGCGTGAGCAGAACTGGCTCTGAAGGAGGAAGAGAGAAGCCGGGGGGGCCCCTGGGGGACAGCACCCGGCACCCTACACCCCTGCAGGGCTCAAGAGGGCAGGTGCTCCGTGGCCGGAGATTTGCGCCTGTCCGGGGTGCGGGGTACGGAGCCGGAGCCGGGAAGAAAGGCCAGGAGGCGAGGGGGGAGGGGACTGTCCAGAAACAGCGATGAGGCGCCCACGGCCTCCGGCCTCCGGCCTCCGGGAGGAGAGGGGAGGAGGAGGGAGCGGAAGCTCCGGGAAACCGGCCCCAGAAGGGGCCTGCGGTCAGAGGGCAGCTCTCGGACCGGGCGAGAGGGGGCGCTCGCGAGTCCGTGGGATGGACAAGGCGGGGATGGCTGAAACAGGGTGGCCGCGAAGTCATCGGAGCACAGGAGGGCGAGGGCCGTGAGGCCGGAGGGGGCAGCCCGCGACTGCCGGGAGGGGCCTCGGACTGAAGGGTTTGCGTGGGGGCTAAATGGAGCTGGAGGGATCGGCGGCGGGTGGCGGCTGTGTCGCGGGGCCGGGCTCGCAGCTCCGCAGCCAGGGGCCTACCCGGAAGTGTGGGCAGGCTGCAGGTGAACGGGCTGGTCTTGTTCTCGGGCCCAAAGCGCTCCTCCAGCTTGCTCTGCAAGGCGTAGAACTGGCGGTAGCGGCGGTAGATGAGATACTTGGATCCTCCTTTAGTCTTCACCTCGATGACAAAAACCTGGAGAGGACACAGGCCAGGGTGGAGGGCGGCCAGGGCCAGACTGGGGGGGAGGGGGGGCGGGGTTCGAAGGTGCTAGGATCAGAGCAGCGTTGCTCAACCTCGGTATCACACTGGGGGCCACCCTTCTCTGGGGGGGGGGGCTGTGCTGTGCACCCCAGGGTGCTGAGAGGCCTCTCTGGGCTCCATCCCGCCGGTGACACCCCCCCCCCCACAAGTGGTAATCATCAAAAATGTCTCCAGGTATTTACTACCAGGGGCGCCCGGGTGGCTCGGTCGGTTAAGCGATCGACTCTGGGTTTCGGCTCAGGTCACGATCTCAAGGTTTGTGGGATCGAGCCCCGTCCCCGGCTTTGCGCGGACAGCGAGGAGCCTGCTTGGGATTCTCTCTGTCCCTCTGTTTCTCTCTGCTCCTCCCCTGCTCGCGTGTGCGCACGTGATTTCTCTCCCCTTCTCTCTCTCTCTCTCTGTGTATGTTTCTCTCTCAAAGTAAATAAACTTGAAAAAAAAAAAAAAACTAGTCTTACAAAAAGACATTTACTACCAAATGTCCCCTGGAGGCAAATCACCCTGTTGCAAAGCCCAGGGCTAGAAGTTAAGGGATGAGAGTTGGAGGTTTAGAGGTCAGAGGCGGAAGGTCAGGGTCTCTCTTACAAAGTAGCTGGTGAAGCCCCTCTTCTCCTCGATGTCGGCGATGTTGGCCGAGACGGCTACGTCATCGGGAAGCTGTTCAAAGTCGCTGAGGGAGGCGGGAGGGAAAGAAAGCCTGGTTACCACCTGCAGCCCGCCGGCCCGTCGCCTGTGTCAACACCCCTTCCGGGACCCGACCTTGAGAGTGAACCCGTTTGGAGAGGGGACCATATGCCAGCAGCCGTATCATAGTCTAGCAAATTGCTCTGTGGCTGCGCTATTCATCCAGGAGCCGCACATCGAGTCACGTCCTCCGGGTCTAGGCCCCGGGTCACGGGAGGAAACAAAGTCAGCACGTGTCCCACAGGGAGAATGGTTCATCCTGCCCAGCCTGGGGAGGAGGTGACGTTTGAGCCAGGTCCAGAAGGTCGTTGAAGAGAAGGTCGAAGGGGAATCCACCAGGGGAGGGCCTTCCAGGCAGTGGGAACAGCATATGCGAAGGTTTCAAGGCCCGAGGAGTGGGCTCGGGGCTTCTGTGGGTGGAGTCAGCTGTGTGGAGAGGAAAAGGACAGAGGCCGGAGGGACAGAGCACCACTGTGAGGCCCTGCAGTGCCTCGGTGCAATGGAGAGACGATGGCGACAGAGCCAGACAGCGGGGACAGGCAGAAAGAACAGTCGCAGAGACACGACCCTCGGCAGACGCTGTCTCATTGCTGTGTCCCTTGCTTCCTCCTGCTAATCAAGCCCCAATTCTTTCAGGTGGCGGTGGGCCTGGCCTCAAGGTGACAGACCATGATTGGTCTGAGCCGCACCTCATAACCTCCTTCCTATTTTCCCAGCCTCCCTTGCAGCTGAGACCAGCCACGGGACCATTTCTGGCCAATGAGACCTAAGAGAAAATCTGGGGCAGGGGCCTCTCAGAGAGCGTTCACTTTCCTGATCCAGAGGAAGGGACGGGCCGGCAGGGATTCCTCTCCTTTCCCCTTTGGCCTGCCCTAAACACAGATGTGCCATCTGGACCCACAGCAGCCATATTGCATCCATGAGGCAGAGACCCGAGGAGACCGAAGGAATTCTGGGAGGCTGGTGCTGGGTCACCGAGCAGCTGTGGCCTGCCTCTGGACGTCTTGTCACGTGAAAAAAAATAAGCCCCTGTGTGTTTAAGCTACCCTCAGTTTCTCTGTGCCCAGCAGCCTCATACATTTCTAACAGACACACTACCAACTCGTGAGTCATTCCTGGCATACGGCCAGCAGGGTTTGGGGACTACTTGGATGCAGAGGTGAACGAAAGGGCAGGGTCAAGAGTGACACCCACGTGTCACCCATATTCTGACGAGGATGAGTGGGAGGGGAGCAGGGTTGCTGGACTCAGTTCCGGGCATGCTAACGCGGGACTCTCTTGGGCTCCCAGGTCAAGGTCTGGCAAGAGCCGCTGTGGTTCCGGAGCTCAGGGGGCTTGAGCGTGGGTCTCTCTCTGCTGCAGCGGGAGAGGTTAAGAACCACGTGCCCGTGACTCGCGGTAAAGATCCCCCTGGAAGAGCAAACCGTGAGCAGAGGGGGCCGACAGGGACGTTGGAGGAAGAGAAAACAGCCAGCCAAGGGGACAGAGAAAGCAGCCAGGGGTCACAGAGTTCAGAGCAGCTGGGAGACAGGGTGGGAGTGGGGGCGGGGCGACCACTTCCGACGCCCTCAGAGGAGGTCAGTTTCTGAGTCTGCACACCCAGTCGCAGCTGCTGCTGGTCCCCATGGGGCCTGGGCTGCGTGGGACCTCCGGCTACCTCGGGACGCTGGTGGCTGCCATCGGGGATGGGGGGGGTGACTCAGGGTGACAATGGGCAGGCAGAGGAAATCCCCACCACTCTCTGAGCAGCTCAGTGACCCCTGGCAGCCCCTCCCCCCCACTCACTTTCCACACATGCCCCCCCCCCCGCCCCCGCGGCCAACACCCTTGGGAGAAGCTGCTTCCTCCACTTTCTCCCTTGAGGCTGTGTGCTTCACGGGTAATTCATCTGCAATGCAATGGCAGGGGGACAGGAAGGAACCAGAGCGTAGAAATGGCTCTGGGCAGCGAATCGGGAAGGTTGGGTAACAGTTACTACACTTAACTGTTTCCTGAGCGTGTGCTACGTGCCAGATGCTCTCCTGACACCTTTTTACAGACAGGGAAACTGAGGCACACACAGAGGCTACGGAACCTGCCCAAGGAAATCGAGAGGCTGGGATTTGAGCCTAAGTGGTGTGGCTCTAGAATTCTGTTCCCAAACGCCGCCACCCTGCCCCTCATTTGCTGCCCCCACAGCTCGCTGCAGGCACTTCGATAAATCCCAGCCCTCCTCCCAGCCTCAGTTTCCCCGTCTGAGGTACTAATCACAACAACAGCATCAGCAACGATAATAACAGCACATCCTTGTCGGCATCTAGGGGAGCTCAGACACTGTCCTAAGCACGTTAGGACGTGGCTTCTGGCTTCTGGGTCTCATGGACCCAGAGTTGGACGCGGAACGAATGATGATGTCATTTCAATGGTCAGAGAGGCCGGGAAGGAAAAGCACTCGGTGTTTTGAGCTGTAACAGAGCCGGCCATTATTATAGTCCCTCCGAGAATCGGCAGGGAAACAGGCAAGAGAGCTTGGCAAGCAGGTACTTCGAAGATGGGACTTACGTCCACCAGAGAGAAGAGCAGGGCGCTCTACCCGTCGGAGGGCTCGGCTCGCGCAGACCGAGGGTAGTCAGGGAGGGCTTCCCAGAAGAAGTGGGGCTGGGCCAGCGGGAGACGAAGACCACAGGCAAGCTACAGGACCACAGGCAAGGGAAACTGAGTGCAAAGGCTCTAGGCAGGCAGGAGGGGGCAAGTTCAAGGAACTTCGGGGCGGGGGGCAGTTTGAGCACCGTTGGAACGCACAGCGAGAGGCAGAAAGGAAGGAGAGACGGAGCGAGGGAGACAGGCAGGGCCCATCATGAAGGCCCTGTGCCTTGCGCTGGGGGCGGGGCGGTGGGGGCAAGGAAGGGGTTACACTGGGACAGCATGGACATCAGAGCGGGAAGGCGCGGGGGAGAAGGTGACCCCCGAGTCCCTGCTCGGCCATTGCCAGCGGGGACCTTGGGAAGACTCCCCTCTGTGCCTGGGCTCCTTCCTCCCTCTATTAAACGGGGACCCCTGGAGGGTCAGGAGGTCTCATCTGTGACGAGCCCAGCCTGAGAGTCCCCACGAAAGCAGGGACCCTACTCGCTGCTGCACAGGGCCGCTCCCGTGTCTGTGTTTTAGCAAGTGCCCTGGGGGTCAGCATGGGCGTGACCCTGCTGTGTGTGTGTGTGTGGGGGGGGGGGGGGCTGAGCCAGGAAGCTGTGCACCAGGGCAGAGTGGGGGGGCGGGGAGCAGCGATCCTGACTGGGAGTCACCTTAGAAAACCTGCTCCCCCGGAGACGTCAGCCGGGACCCCTCAGAGCTGAAGTCAACCCAGGGCCTTCTGGGGCCGGGGGATGCTCTGGGTTCATACGCACTCGTGTCGTTCGCGAAAAGTCCACTTTGGATCCCGGATGGGAGGGGGCTGAGGCCTGGACAGACCTTCAGGGGGCAGCTAGCTCGGGTTTTGTGGCTCCCGCACTCAGGAAGTGGTTAAAACATGTTTGTTGGGACCCATCTCACTACCCCAAGGCAGTCCTCTCCAACTTTGGATGTCTCAGGTCTTAGAAAGCCCGGCTGTACCCTTGCTTTCCCTTCGTGTCCTCTGCTCTGGCCTCAGGCACAGCACGTCCAGGGCATCCGAGGGGCAGGGAGGCCCAAGACCTGGCTCCATGGCCCCGAGAAGGGAGGGAGGCGGGTGCCCCTTCGTCCTCTGGGGAGGGTAAGGGTGGCTGGACAGAAACAGAGGATGGGAGGAAGGGAGCACAGTCTGGGGGGACCAGCTCTTTGGGGGGCGTCCTGTCTTCTGACACACGCACCCCAAGAAACAGGAAGTGCCACGAGCTTCACGCTGCAGCCACTTCCTGTGTGTTCAGCTTCCTCTCCAGTGAGAGCCGTGGAGGAAGAATCTGGAATCCGGTGGGAAAACCCAGCCCTTGCACCACCCTCCAAGCCCTTGCTTCTGCGACCCCTCCTTCAGCGCACACACAGACAAGCTTTCTTCTGACCTTCAGCCTTTGGAAATTCCACCTGTAACCCCAGACGCCGCCGTGGACCCTTTGCTGCCCGCTTTGACCCCAAATAAGCCCGCCCCATCACCGCCACCCAGCGTGCTTTTTTTCTGATGTCACCTGCTGCTCCCATCGAGGGCAGGAGCCACGCCCTGTGTCCTCGGGTCCCCCACAGCTCAGAGCACAGGCTTGCTGAGAGATGAAGCTAAGCCCTGATGAGGCCGGGCTCCATGTGACCCTGAGTAAGTACTTTATCCTCCTTAGTCCTCATCTTTTCTCATCTGTGCAATGACAGCACCTGGACCCGAAGGATCCCGGGACATTCTCCAGCTCAAAGGTGGTACATGCTGGGGATAGGGCAGTGACCAGGGGACAAATACTGTCACGGAGCCTGCTTCTAATGGGGATGCCAGGGAGACAGAAGCAAATGAGTGAGTGTAGAATGTCCTTGCAAGCAGTTTAAGGACTGTGCGGAAAAAGGAAACCAGGCCGGTGGTCCGAGAACAACGAGGGGGCTGTCAGAGAAGGCTTCTGGCATTTGAGCCAGGCCCTGGGTAAAGAGGAAGAAGCCAGATTCTGTGATTCTGTTTGAACAGAAGATGAAAAGCCATGCAAAGCAGTGAGCCCGGCCTGGGCCCCAGGACACCTGATCCTGTCCAGATGCGACACTCCTGTGTGACCCTGGGAAAGTCACTTCCCCTCTCTGGGCCTCGGCGTCTTCATCTGCGCCTGAGGGAAGTGAGCAAAAACTGGAAGGTTCCTTGAAAAACACTTCTAAGAATCTGCGTGGCCGAGCACTTGGGTTCTGACTCAGTTTCAGCCTCCTAACTTTTGACCTTGGTAATAAAGGGCTGCAGGAGGGTCCGCCTCTGTCCCCCAAGGCCTGCGAGGAACAGCGAGGAGGCCCGGGGAGGGCTCTGCCCCTGCACTCACCTCTCAGCCCGCAGCTGCTGGGCCACGGCCATGGCCGCCAGTGTTCCCGGGGCGTGAGTGGCAAGGGTCTCTCACCCAGGCAGGCCCAGGCCGCGTTCACCTCTCTCGCCTCTAGCCACCCTGTGTCTCTGCTGTGGTCCCAGGCGGTCCCAGGAAACGGCCCTGGGGAGGCCTCGCCCCTGCTTCTGTCACTTAGAAGAGGCTCCGCCTCTGGGCTCTCTAGGTCTGGCCTGGGGCCCACACTTCCTCTTCCCCGCCCCATAGCTTCACTGCAGTTGGGGAAGTGCCCACCCTTGGATGCTGCGTTCGCAGGAATCCACTGACTCTGGGGCTTTGAGAACTTCCTTGATAGGATTTCTTGGTGCCAGGCCTCCATGGGGCACCGGAGCGCTCCCTTCCATCAGAGACAGGGTCCCGGCGGTGACTCAACCACCAAGGGGCCTCATGAACTTGGAGAGTGACTTCTCCTCTGGCGTGTCACACCCAACCCTCTCACCTTCACTGCCAACCCTTTGCCCAAACTATTCCTTAGGCCTTGATGCTGGCTTCCACCTTGCCTGCCATCCCTCAGGCCCAGGGCAAATGCCACCCCCTCCAGGAAGCCTCCCTGGGTTCCCCCGCAGAGCACACACTCACAGTTACCTGTCCTCTAGAGGGTGAGTGTCGGTTTATGCTTCTGTCCTCTCCTTCCCCGGGGAGCTCTGGGCTATACTTCCCTCATCCCTAGATCCCCAGGCCTGCCACAGCCAGCCAGTCCTTTCTGGATCTGCCAGCCATAGTGAGATTTATGTTACCTGATCACGTCTTTCCCTGCTTAAACTCTTCAACTCCTTCATCTTGCACTTGAGGAGAAAGTCTGGACTCCTGGCCCGCTCTGCCTCCCAATCTCTGAAGGCCTTGCTGGCTTCCCGGTCCCCGCTCCCTGGCTCTCTCCTTCCCACACGCCCACGCTGGAGCATCTAGAATGCTCCATGGTGGCTGCCCCTCAGGGCCTTCGTGCATGCTGTTCCCCTCCTGGAATGTTCTTCCCTGCCTCCTTTGGAACTTGCCTTGGAAGCCACCTCTTCAGCGAGCGTTTCCCTGGCTCTTCACCTAAATTAAGCCCCTCGCATCATATTCTTTCCTACACCCCTGTCCTTTTACTTCAGAGCATTTGGAACGATTACGATTTCGTATTTACTTGCGTGTTTATGCATTTAACGACCGCACTCCCGGCTAGCACGGCACCAAGCACGTGGCAAGCACTCAGCGGATATTCAGGGGACGAATGGAAAGCTTCCAGTTGGTGATTCTGTGGCTCCTCTAACAGGTGTGGCTACTGGAGTCTGAGGGGAGCTCTCTGGGAACCCCAGCCTGTCCCATACACACACACTCGCATTCACGCCCAACGCTCACTCATGTGCTGCCAACACAAAGCAGAAAGACAGCAGAGAGGGGGTGTAGATGGGAAAGGGACCATGCCTGGCCATCCACGGGCATCACAGAATGGGCCCTTCTGACTCCATCTGTCCCAAACCCATGCCACATCAGGGCCCCTAGGACTGCGACAGGGGTCTGTGGGGGCAGAGCCATCTGCGTGGAGCCCAGAGCCAGGATCGTCTACAACAGCCCCTTTGTTACCTCCCAGACAAAGGGACCGGGGACAGGAGCCCTTCTCAGGATCCCAAGTGCTGTCTGGCTGCTGCAAGGGAGGGCAGCTGGTAGCCTTGAGCCTTCCTCTGAACCTTGTCCCTGCCCCACCCAGCCACCCCAAGGGACCTTCTGCCCCAAACAGAGCTCAGGGCGGAACCAGAGTCCCCAGGAGGGAACATGCTTTGGGCCCAGCTCCACAGCCCTGCCTCAGTGAGAATCTGCCTCCCTTCATCCAGCCAAGAGCTCTTCTGAAACCAAGGTCCCTTATGGACTGCTTGGGAGGCAGGGGCAGTTGGAGGATGACAGAGGAGAGGACAAGAGAGGGAAAAAAATAGAGACGATCAACAACGATTTATTGAGCGAGGCATTTGGAATAGAGATAAGATCGCAGAATGAAACCAAGTTGAAATTTCCCATCCTACTCCAGACATATGAAAAAGGCTGGGGAATACTTTTTTTTTTTTTTTTTTTTTTTAGTATTTTAAACATATGGAGCCCAGCTCAAAAGCAAGAAGGTGTAATGTTCAGGTTCTAAGAGAGGAAGTAGCTACGTCAGAGAGAGGGGCTGGTGCCTCCCACTCCATGGGAAAACTAAGGGTGGATATGGGTTATCGGGGCGGAGATTTTAATGCCTGATCTGGGACGAGGTCTGGGCTACATTTCCTGCTGTTACCAAGAAGTCAGATCTGACTAGTGTGAAACCAGGTGTCAGAACTGATTCGAGGAACAGAATTGCTCAGCTCTCAGGGGCACCGGGTTAAGCATCGGTTGAGCGTCCGACTTCGGCTCAGGTCATGATCTCATGGTTCGTGAGTTCAAGCCCCACGTCGGGCTCTGTGCTGACGGCTCAGAGCCTGGAGCCTGCTTCAGATTCTGTGTCCCCCTCGCTCTCCGCCCCTCTCCCACTCACGCTCTGTCTCCTTCTCTCTCAAAACATAAAATAAGAAACATTAAAAAGAAAAAAAGAATGTCTCTGCTATCAGCCTGGGGTCACCCTAGGAATAGAGATACTCTCCCAGGTCATGGGTCGAACGAGGGATACGTTCGCCAGATCAGAGCCTCAAGCCGGAAACGTGCACCGGCGTGAGGCCCAGAGCCAAACTCCCCACCCGGCGTGGAAATCCCAAGCTGAGGCGTTACATCATAATATTCTGGAGCCCGTGAACCTGTAGGAGCAACAACAAAACTGCCTGTGAGCTCACAGATCAAAAGTACAAATTATGTAAAGAACACCTACACTGCGAAAGACAGCTTACAGACTCAACACACGGAAGAATTCACACCTGCGGAACTAGAAATAATATAAACAACGACTTCGACCCAGGCACTGATGTCTTAGGGCTCCTGGTCCGCGGGGTAAAACAACTAAATGTGAAGTGGGAGCCGGGACGGGTGTCTGTAAGCACCAAGAGCTGTAAGCATTCAGCCATGGCTGAGGTCAGAAGGAAGCTGGCCAGGAAAGACGGGAAGGGGACCATTTTAGCAAGAAAGTGCCACACGGCACTGGCATGATACCTGTAGGTATCATCACGTGTGCGTGATGGGAGACACACAGCGTTGCCTATGAATGTGTATGTAAACGCACCCAACTCCGTGTAGGGAAGTGTGAGTGCGTTTATGTCGTGTCCACACAAAAGCACGCAGTGTTGTGGCGCCTGGGTGGCTCGGTCGGTTAAGCGACGGGCTCTTGATTTCAGTTCAGGTCATGATCTCACGGTGGGTGTGTGAGTTCGAGCCCCACGTCAGGCTCTGCGCTCACAGCCCGCAGCCTGCTGCGGATCCTCTGTCTCCCTTTCTCTCTGAGCCTCCCCCACATGCTCTCTCTCTCTCTCTCTCTCTCAAAACTAAATAAATTAAAAAAAAAATTTTTTAAAGCATGCAGTGTAGAGCATAGTAGGGAGATTATATGAGAGGCTACATAGAGATGATGGGATCTAAGTGGGCACATAATGAGCACAGACATGAGTGCATTTGTAACACATGAACTTGGGCAACGAATATGTCCTTTTGATCTTCTTTACCCATCTGTAAAACAGCCTTACTGAACAGGGTGGCATTAAGTATTAATGAGAAACATGTATGAAAAGTACATAGACACATGGGAACTTCTTATTCTCGTTCATAGTTTTCAGCGCGCGCGCGCGCGCGTGTGTGTGTGTGTGTGTGTGTGTGTGTATGTTTGGGTGGGGGGTGTGTTTCAGGAAAGGCAAGCCCCTCAAGTTCACTTTCCCAGGTTTCTCAAGGTCTTGGCTTCCCATGCCCCACTCCCTCCACCCCAAGAAGCCTTCTGTGGTCCTGACTCAGCCACTGGGCAGCAGCCTCTGCATTTGGGGGGGCAGGGAGAGGGAGGGCAGTGGAGTGGCGGTGGGGGGGGTGGGAGACTGTCCAGGGAAGGCCCCGGGGCTGTGGGGGGCCAGCTCTTCCCGTGGTTCTGCTGAATGTGGGTATTTCTCTGGCTCCTCATACATTAGCTGCTAATTTTATGCCCGAGCTCTGATCCGGTGTAATTTGAGGCCAGACATTCTGTCAGCACTAGGCTCCCGTCCTGCTGCAGGGGTGGAGAGCGGAGAACGAGGCAGAGGAGTAGCCAGGAAGAGGGAGCCAAACGCTTCACACATTCCATTAAGCAAGTATTTATGGAGCCTTGCTGGGGAGGTACAAAGAAACGCCTGACCGTGACCTCTCGCGTATCCACAACTGACTTCTGATAACCTCCGCTCCCCCCACAGCCCGTGCGTAAACAAACCAGAGTCATTGAACCATCCAGATTGGTAGCCTCCCGCCCCGGGCACCGAAGCTCAGATATTTCATTCCTAGAAGAGAGCAGCCACGGGCCTTCCCTCCCCCAGGTTACTCTGGGAGCAAACCCAAACCTAAACAGCCCCGAGATTCTGATCGGGAAGAAAATTGCTGGGGGCGGTGGGAAGCAAATGACAGTCAGGTGACCGTCTGACAGTGACAAAGAGGACGAAATAAATGCTGGAAGAAAGCAGCTTCAAGAACTCAAAAACAAACGGCCGGGGCCTCTCCAGAAGGGGCGTCGCTGCCTTACGAAAGACGGCCAGGGTTCCCTTCAGATCCACATCTCCAAGGAAGGGTTCAAGACACTCAGGCCACCCCCGAGGGATTCCCAGAGGACTGGATGGGACCCAGGGCTGGCTCTAAAAGTCCCAAAAAGCACAGCACTCCCAACCATGACGGATTCAAGTGCTGGCGTCTACAGGATAAAGCATAGCCCTCGGCTTAGAGACGAGGCACGCCTCCTCCGAGGAGCCGTGGTCAGGCCTGAGAGCTCTGGGCGGTGGGAAATGGGGCACAGTGACAGCCAGGGGCTGGGGAGGAGGCAGGACCAGGAGCTCTTGAGGGGAGCTCCGCAAATGCCCGCTGCCTGAGTCAGCGGCGCTCCTAGGGAGGACAAGGAAAATCCCAGATTAGACTGAGCGAGATTCCTGGGGATCCCTCACGCACTGAATTCCCCACTCTTGACCCACATGTGTCTCTCCTTATAATTTATGAGGGGAGCTTCACTGGCCCTCCTCCCTGAGCCACGAATAGCCACCCCTGGCAGGCCCTGGGGAGAGGTATTTGAAGACAGAGGGTGTGGGTGAAACCAATCAGACAGCAAGCTCCCTGAAGGCAGAGGGTTCCGCCTTCTCTTTGGCGCAAAAGGGCTGGGTCTGGAGCTCAGGTGCCCTGGCTCTGGCCTGTGGCTGGCTGGCAGTTCATTTTCCTAAGTGGAGACGACACCGGCTTCCTAGGATTGCTCCGTTAATCATTTTTTTTCCGAACGGAGTGAGCCCCTCTTCCGCGCCAGACTCCTAGCGCGTGCCTGGCTCCAGATAAAAGTAATTGTTCTCGTGATACACGCTCTCTGGAGGTGTGTTCCATAAGATCACGAATGCCAAGTGCTTAGTCCAATGCCGGCACGTAGGAGGTAAATCCGTAAAGTAACGACTGTTAATGTTGTTATTATTGGTGACAATGTGCTTGGTACGGATTGGACCCCTCTTGGTCTAGCTCTCCGTGCGCACCTTTGCTCCTTTGTGTCTCAAAACTTATCACACTGAATTCTAGTTTCCCGCCCCCCACGTTCATCTAACCCACACCCTCGCTGCGCTTGACTTTAGGGAAACGGCTTTGCAAGTTAGTCGAAGTGTTGACGGAAACGGACCACCAGGGGGCGCCGCGACCCAACATCCCGGTTCCCGCTCTGCAGCGCCACCTACAGGAGAAACGTCCAAGGCAGCAGTAGAGGGAACCGAAGGTCAAATTGTGAGCGAGCCGCGCGAGCAGCGCGCGCTGCGCGCCGGGTCCCGCAACCCTCGCCGGAGGGACCCATCGGTCGGAATCCGAGCAGGACTCAGGAGAAGATACCCCCGGAGGCTAAGGATCCGGAACCTCCTCTCCACTGATCAGGAATATGCACTGAGATGCCCCGAGTTTACGGTTTACCCCTCCGTCCACCCTAAAATTGCAGGACATGGGTTAGCCCTTGCGAAGCACCTGGCCCGAAGTCCGGCTCGGGACACATCAGCTCCGGTTATCTCTGCTTAATCCTCACACCCACCCCCATAAAATAGGTCATATTTTTATGCCTGGTGTGGAGATGTGGAAACCGAGGTTTCTGAATTAGGAGACTGAACCAAAGTGACTTTGTGAGTGGCTGGCAGGGTGAGATTTTGACCTCAAATCTGGATGACTCCAAAACATACTGTTATTCGCAGCCCCCACCCCCCCCCCACCCCCCGGGTGGCTCAGTCGGTTAAGCTCCCACTTCGGCTCAGGTCATGATCTCGTGGTTCCTGAGTCGAGCGCCCTGGTCTGGCTCTGTGCTGACAGCTCAGAACCCAGAACCTGCTTCGGATTCTGTCTCTCTCTCTCTCTCTCTCTCTGCCCCTCCCCTGCTCGTGCTCTGTCTCTGTCCCTCAAAAATAAACATTAAAAAAATTTTAAGAAACAGAACACACTGTTATTAACTGTGTTACACTGGGCAGTCTTTCCTTTGTTCATTCCATGGGCATTCAGTTAGCATCCACTTTGCACAGGTATAAAGGATACAAAGAGGAATCTGGTGCAGTTGCTACCCTCAGGGAGCTCACGCTGTTGTTGAAATGCACACATAAACACTATGCATGCCTACACACGTGCTCACACACAGACAGCACACACATGCAGGCACGTGCATGCACACACGCGTACGCGGACACAGGCATGCATACACACACATGCCCACACACGCACACACGCACACACACATACATGCCTGCAGATCAAAGCACAATTTGGGGAGAAGCTGGGAGATACAGAAGAATCCAGTTTCCCTGGCTCCGTGCCCAGCGCTGTTTTCAGCCCCCAGGGGGTTACAAACGCAAATGTCCCCAGAGGCCTAGCAGGGACCCTTACAGGTTCAGATGGAGCGGGGAGGTGGGGGGCAAAAGAAGGAGGGGAGACTGTGGCTCAGGGCTGGCCTCTCCATGCCATCCCCTCGGGCACAGAACTCCAAGGACCCCATGAAATTTTAAATTTGAACCTGGCCTTCCAGCTTTTCATGAGACTGTGCCTGTCAAGGTAGGACGGGACTTGTAGTGGTGTTTCGTGGCTTGATCTCAGCTTTAGGTGTTTAGAGACACCGTACATGGGCCTCCATTTGTTCCATGGCTCTGGTCCCTGCAAGTGTCGGGGTCCGTAAGGAGGACGGAGGGATGCGGGGCCCACAGTAATCCTCTGGAATCTGTTCAAAGAGGAAAGAGAATCCATTTACAGTGTTTAAATAAAGAGTGTGGTAATCTGATTAACCTTTTTTAAAGATCTTTTTTAAAGATCTCTTTGCTGCTTGGGCCGTGGTTCACAGGAGGTAGCATTGGGGGTAAGTGCCCCCTACTAAAGCTTTCTGATTCAATTTTTTTAACTGTTTATTTATTTTTGAGAGAGACAAACAGAGCACAAGTAGGGGAAGGCAGAGAGAGAGAGGGAGACACAGAATCAGAACCAGGCTCCAGGCTCTGAGCCGTCAGCACAGAGCCCGATGTGGGGCCCAAACCCATGAACCGTGAGATCACAACCTGAGCCGAAGTCGGACGTTCAACCGACTGAGCCACCCAGGGGCCCCTCTGATTCAGTTTTTAAGAATCAGCTTTATCAAGTGTCATTTGCCCATGCTAAAACTCACCAACTTATGGTGTACACGTCAGTGGGTCTTGACCCTGATGTAGCCACCACACCTTGATGTAGGTCACTTCCGTTATTCCCACGGGGACACGATTCGCGCCCCTTGCAACATTCACTCTCCTCCCTTCCCTGCCCTGGGCTCTGGCAACTACCGATCTGCCTTCTGTCATTCTGTGTGTCATTTCCAAAATTTCATACAGAGGGAACCAGACTATGTGGTCTTCTGAGTCTGGCTTTTTTCACATAGTAGAAGGCCGTTGAAATTCATCGATGTTTGATGGGTACATCAGCAATTTATTCTTTTCAGTGCCAAGCAGTGTTCTATTCTATGGCTATGCCACAGTTTCTTGTCCTTTTCACAAGCTGGTAGACATTAGGGCTGCTTCCAGCTTCGGGTTATTAAAAACAGAGCTACCACGGGGGCGCCTGGGTGGCTCGGGCGGTTAAGCGTCCAACTCTTGACTTCGGCTCAGGTAACGATCTCACAGCGCTCGTGGGATCGAGCCCCGCATGGGGCTCTGCGCCGACAGCTCGGGGTACTGCTCGGGGTTCTGTCTCCCTCTCTCTCTGCCCCTCCCCAACTTGCTCTCTCGAAATAAATTTTAAAAATAGACTTAATAAAAAAACCACTCAAGCCTTAAGGCTTGTGTGGACGCGCGTTTCATTTCTCTTGGGCAAAGATCTAAGAGTGGGGTGCTGAATCATATGGTAGGTACGTATTTGACTTTATAAAGAAAACTCTTTTCCAAAGTGGATGTACCGTTTTATGTTCCCACCAGCAGCTGTGCTTAGTTTCTACGTCTACACTGGCTCAGAGACAGTGGCTCCAGGTCTGTAAACACTGAGGGTCTAAATGCAGTTGTGGCCTCTGGGCTGGTTATTAAACTATCTCGTCTCAGCTCTGGACCTTCCGTGCTCAGCTTCCTGGTGCTGGCGTTGGGCCTCCAAATGACATTTCTGCTTTGTCGACTGATTCCCATTCATTCCTGCCAATCGTGGCCACTACCCGGAGACCAGAAGGATGGAGAGGAGGGAGGCATTCGCTCCTTTCTATTTGCTCACTGTACCCAACAGCACTGCCCTGGAAGCCACAGTGGGTTCCAGTAACAATTCTAATTTTTCCACATCCCCAGGATGAGCCTTGCCCCACCCCTTCCTCAGAGGGCGGAAGTTCTGAGTCCCAACTCCGTGAGGGCCCTTCTCCAAACTTCTGAGGCACCCATGCCAACTGAGCAACAGCCTCTCCATCTGCTCTTCCTTCAAGCTTCTAGGTTGTGATAACCCCACTCTCTTCCTTCTGTTCTCATAGCCATAGGAAGCTGTTACTGTCTCTGGTGACCTCAATATCCCCTTTTGCTTCTCAGTCCTTCAAGATCTATTCAACCAATCCCCTCTATTAAATTCTCACTGCTAAAATAACCTGTGCGCTTTCTGTCTTCCCAACACCCAGCCAGCCTAGCTGGTCACAAGGCCAGCTCTGGGCTGGGGCGTCCCGAGGGCAGCAGGACCACCAGGCAGGAGGAGCCCATGCTGGGAGCAGAAGGATGGGCCCTTGGGCAACTCACCCAACCACTCTGACTGGCAGTATCTTTCTCTGTAAAAGGCATCCAGCTAGAGCCTGATATAATTGAGGACTCAGTAAATATTTACAGAAGGAACTGAGAGAAGGAAGCATGCTATTACTGACACCCGCTCATTTGGGACACGTTGCAAATTTTATTCCCAGAGAGAGTGCAAATTCCTCCCCCTCCTCACTCCATGCTTTTGTTCTTCTTGACCAGAGACTGTTAAACACCCCCTAGAATTCATGCTCGCCATGTTCTTTTGATGATAGAGTCCCAGAGTGGTGGTGGATTTGTGGGCACCCAGCTAAAGGTAATATTTCCCGATCTACCTTGCAACTCCATGTTGCAACTCCATGACTGCATGACCAAGCGCTGGCCAGTGGGATGCGAGGGGACGCTGTGGACCCAACTTCCTGGCTGCATCCTCAAAGAGAGAGGGCATGTTCTCCATCCTTTGGTTTCTTTTCTGCTGACTTCAGAGGCCAAGAATGGAGAACAGTGAAAACAACAAAATAGAGGGACTCTGACCCAACCCCAGATGACTTACATTCAGGTTGTTCGTGAAAAAGAGAGAAATCTCTTTTGTGTTCAAGCCACTGGTATGTTGACCTTTGTTACAGCAGCTGAAACTGTGCCCTCGTCCATACAGTAGAGCACGGGTTGGCAAATGTTTCCTCTAAGGAGCCAGATAGTAAATATTTTAAGCTTTGCGGGGCATTGGTCTCAGTCAAAGCTACTGAATTCTGCTTTGTAGCATGAACGCAGCCGTAAACAATAGATAAGTGAATGGGTATGGCTGTGTTCCAATAAAACTTTATTTATAAAAATAGGCAGCAGATGTGGCCCTCAGCCCGTAGTTTGCAGACCCCTGAACAAGAGTTAAGAGCCAAGAGTCCCCCCCGTAACAATTCACAGAGACTGTGGGTAAGAGAGTCTGTGAGGAGCTCAGGAGGGTGACTCCTTGGTGGGGATGACACTGAGCCACTGGCCCAAGGTTATCTTCTCCTTGGGTGGCTCTACCCCTACTTCTTAATGCTACTATGATGCCACTGCCTCTAAAACTCTGCCCTGGGAAAGGAGCCCATCCACCCCCCCACCCCCCGACTGCAGTTTGCACAGCCTAGACTTGTCAGAACTTGACTTTCCTGAAGGCACCAACAGTGGGAGGTTGGGGGGTAGGGGGTGGGGCGGGGATGGAACCAGCAGAAAAGCCGTGGCTCCAGGGGCCCCGTGTCTGCAAAGGGCTCTCTTTGGAAACAAGTTCTGCCTCCATGTAGCAACTAAAAGGGAATGACAACCTTCCCGTCTCATAACCCCCTTCTCCTCCCCCCTCCTCGCCACCCTGCAGCCGCTCTGTAGCCCCTCCACACTCTCCCTCTAACCCCGGCCCCCAGGGCATGACTTCCTCCTCTCTCCTGCCTGTTCTTGATCCCATAGATCAATGTGGCCTCTCTCTCTCTCTCTTTCTCTCTCTCCTCTCTCTGCATCTCAGTGCTTTCTCCCTGCTGTCTCCCCACTTTCACGATTCTATGGGCTTTCTTCACCTTTTGGATTCTCTGCACCACCTACATGCGGAACTGGTCAATGGCTCTTTGAAGGCTGGGGTTGGCCTCTAGATTGTATGGGTTGGGAGTCCCCATCAGAGCGTCTTCTAGACTTTCTACCCCTTCCTGCTAAAGGATTATGTACCATGAGCACTTGTGAGTCAAGGACTGCTACTTTCGTCTATGAATCTCCAGTGTCCAAAATGGGACCAACGAGTGTTGGTGGGGGGCGGAGAAAGGACACAGAGAAGGGGGCAAAGCAGGTGAGTGGGCTTGTAGACTGCATTTCCTCCTCAGGGGCTCTGCCCCTCCCGGGTAAGGAAAGAGCTTTCTCTCTCCTAGACCACAATGAGCAGTAATTGCCCAGAACGCCCCATAGCCACGGAATTGCACACCCAGGAACCAGAGAGCTTTGCAACATGAGATCCTGGAAATTCTGTAATTTCCTTTCCATCCTGTCATCCTTTGGCAATCTGCTCCCACCCCCGAGGCTCTGAGACCTCCTGCCCTCCATGCACCCGGCCCCAGCCCGCCCCTGGGGGACCTTCTCCAGCCCCAAGCTCCACTGATGGCTTCAGTTCCCCCATACCACTTGCTCCCCCGTTCCCCCTCCACATCTGGGAGCCCCTTCCTGGGCTCCTCTTTATCTACTTCCTCACCCCCCTTTGCCGCCCCCCGCCCCTACGCTCTCCATGGCTGCGCGTTTCATCCACTCCTATGTCTCCATTACCAGCTGCACCCCAATGCTCTCCCAGGCCCGTATGTCCAGCCGCCTCCAGGCCCCCCACTGCACCCAGATGCTCCCCAGCTCTGCAGAGCACCCCTCCTTCTGCGTTTGCTGTCTCCACCATCATCAGAGTCAGAGACCTGGGAGTCACTGCGGTCTTCTCGCCCTCAGGAATGCGTTTCACCTCCAAATGCTCCCCCCGCCTCCAGCTGCCCCCTCTCTCCATCCCTACAGCCTGGCCATAATTCAGGCTTCCCTCCTCTCTTGCCTTCCCTGCTCCAGCAGCCGCCTAACCGGTCTTCCCGTCCCACCTCAGCCCTACAGGCTGTCTCGCACACTGGCTGCAGGCGGCCCTCCTAAAAATAACCAACTCTGAGGCCTCTAACCCTCCAGGCCGCCAGAGAACCAGAGTCCAGATCGTTCTCATTTAAGCCAGGCTCCAGGCTGACCCCAATCCCGGTCCTCTCCTCTTCCAACTCCAGCCCATGTTGGAGGCCATGATGCCCACCTTGTTTGCTTGACCAACTCCTATTTGCTCCTAAAAGACCACCTACCACCCTCTGGAAAGGTGTCACAGGATTGAAATATGTTATCTGCCTGGCACACAGTAGGTGCTTAAGACCAGCAGGTTATGTGGGAGCCCGTAGAGCCCCAGGGGACACCAGCCATGATCAACGTGTTGCTTTCATGCAGGCCTCAGGGTGGGCTTTACCCTCATGATGGCATTTGGTGCTCAGACCACTCAGACCAGTGTAGCAATGAGAGGAAGGGACATCCTGTCCCATTTCACTTAATAGAAGGATCTAGACTCTCTCCAGCATCCTCTTTCCTCTTGTAAGAGGAGGAAGAGGGGTCCTCTCTCCTCTGCAGCCATACCCTCCCACTGGAACCCCCCGGCTTCCCTGAGTCAGGCAGCATGCCACGGGGGGCATGGCCCCACCCCTCAGTCCTCCCAGATCACATTTACAGACTTTCAGGGGAGAAAGAAGGAAGGAAGGTGGAAGCAAAAGGGTTCTACCCATTCTGGCTGCAGGAAACTGCTCTACAGGGGCACCTGAGTGGCTCAGTCGGTTAAGCGTCCGACCCTTGGTTTGGGCTCAGGTCATGATCTCATGGTTCGTGAGTTTGAGCCCCACATCTGACAGTGCAGAGCCCTTGGGCTCCTCTCTCCTTCTCTCTCTGTTCCTCTCCTTCTCTCCCCCTCCCACCATCTCAAAATAAATAAATACACTTTAAAAAATTCTAAAATAAAAAAAAGAAACTACTCGCCAGCTTTGGACTCAAAGCACGGCTCATTACACGACCCTTCCTTTCCAACTCTTCACCCTATCCAATGGTTTCAACTACACCTGGTACTTCTGTTTGCTGACTTGTCCGGGTTTGAATAAAAGGCGTAGGCATTTGGTTCGCAGCAAGGAAGAGGAGTATTGAAAAGCTCCCACCCCAAGGGAACTACTTAAACCCCTTTCATTATTTCCTCTAAATTCGTCTGTATTTCAGGACACCTGGGTGGCTCAGTCAGTTAAGCATCCAACTTCAGCTCAGGTCATGATTTGACAGTCCGTGAGTTTGAGCCCTGCTTTGGGCTCTGTGCTGACAGCTCAGAGCCTGGAGCCTGCTTTGGATTCTGTGTCTCCCTCTGTCTCTGCCCCTCCCCTGCTCATGCTCTGTCTCTTTCTGTCTCAAAAATAAATTAAAATTAAAAAAAAAATAAATTCCTCTGTAATTTCAAAACAAAAAACTTATATTGCTATATTTGATTGATTCATTGATTGGTAGATATGCATTGGTTTCCTCTTATTGTAAATGAGAATTCAGCATTCTTATTTTTGTTGCATTGTATTAAATATTTTTTCTTCTTTGGAAGGCGTTGGAACCCTCTCTATCTCCAGTCTTCCGGGGTTACATGATGATGTGTATTTTGTGGATTATGTCTTGTTCATTTTAGATGGACAGTCATGACCTTCAGTTTGGGGAAGTTTTCTTGAATCGTTTTTTTTTTTTTTGAGTAATTTTCTCTGTTTCCTCTCTTTTCAAAAAATTTTCTAAGTCAGATGTGAGACCTCCTGGATGGTTGTTCTGTTTCTTCTCTTCGTATTTTCCTTCTTCATTTCTTCCTATTAGATCCTTGAAGATATTTCTGTGACATACTTTTCAAATCTGCTGCTGAAATTCCTATTTTAACTACCTTATATTAAATTTCCAAGACCTCTCTCTTGTTTTCTGATTATTCAGTTGTCATAGTGCCTTATTTTTGTTTTTGGATTATATCAGTCAGCTTTTGCTGTGTAACAAATCACAGAAATCTCCAGTGGTGCACAACAGGCAATTTGGTTTTGCTCATGTATCTGTGGCTTGAATAGAGTCATTCTGACCCAGGTGATTCATTCTTGAGTCCAGTCGAGAGGGACAGTGTTTCTTCCAGGCTCTTCATTTATCTTTTTAGTTTGGTATCTCTGTTCCACACTGGCAGCTTTCCTTATGTGTCCAATGCTCACTGGTTGTTCACTAGTATTTAAGACATATGTACAAAAAAGGCTGATCAGATGCTCTGCAAGTGTGGGTGAGGGCTTGTGGATTGACAGGTGTCCATTTAAGTGTTGGGACAGAAAAGCAGCTATGGTGTTGGGAACTCCCAGAAAGGATAGCAGGCATAAGTCTTTTTCTCTAGTAAATTCTCCAGCAACTTATCTGGCAGCTCCCATTCTGCCCTCTGGAGCAGGCTAGGGGGCACTGACTGCAGGAGGGCCAGGAAGATGTTCTGACCATTTGGGATGCCGACTTCCAATTAATACCCTGTGTTCAGCCCCATGTCTAGAGGCTCACTCTGTTCCCATCTCCTCCGTGTGCCCCTTTGCCTTTGGAGACAGTCTTCCTGTCTGACCTTGTGGACACCCACAGGCTGGTGCAAGGTCACCCGGCTCCCAGTCAACCCAGGACTCTCTCAATCCTTGCAACCTGGGCAGCAACACCCTTTGTTGTCTAACGTGGTTACGAAACTCATCTCAAAGGCCAATGCAAATTGCAAGCCTATTTAGACGAAGGTCTTGGGTGTCAAATTGCTGTGCATGCTGCCCCCTGTTCTTTGTGTAGCGTGTGTTGGGAAAGATGAGAAGAGTGGGCTGAGTGCTCCCTGTCCTCACCCTGAGTGTGCACCCCTGGGATGAAGGATCTTTAAGCTAAAGAACCAGGCCAGATGGGTGTCCACAGTGCCATGTGGGGAGGGAGCCTTTCCAAGCCCTGTGGACAAATTCTGGGAAAAACGGGTCACCCGGACCCTGAGCAGACTTCAAAATAAAAGCCTCTGAATAGTGATGTGCAGTGGGTTGGGGGGGGGTGGGCACAGCCATAAGACAAGGCCAGGGAGGCTGCAGAGAGGGGAGGGAACAGGGCCCGGGGATGGGGAAGGAGCTTTCTGGAGAAACAGGCACAGCTGTACCTTTGCTGAAATATTGAGATGCTTCTACCAGTATCTTAAAAAACCCTGCTCCTTGGTGCCTGTGCCTCCCCCCCTCCCCCTGGACGCCCAGATCCTCCTCACAGTCCATCAACTGAAGGGTTAATGCCTGGTACATCAGGAGGCCTGCAGGACACTACTCACAAACCCGACAATTGTGTTTACGGATTTTGAATATGACCCCTGGAAAAAATAATGACATGAACTGACACTGATGCCAGGCTGGCTTACTGAGAACTCACTTGATAGGCTATCCCACCAACATATGTATCAACCAGAGCTCAACAGCACCCCTGCTGGGTACCAGGCCTTGTGCTAGGCCCTGGGGTGGCAGGCAGGAGGCAGGTAGGCTCAAAGTCAGGTGAGGCTCAGAGATCTGGGAGTTGGTTCATTTTACTGAAAATGGAGTGAGAAGGGGGACAGGAGAGGAGAGGAGGATAGGTCAGTAAGGGACAGATCGAGGAGAGCCTGGCAGCCCAAGAGCAGCCCGGGAGGATCTGAGCAAGGGAGGGACCAGATCAGGTTTGTGTTTCCCTGAAAACAACATGGAAGCCAAGGGGAAGATGGGTTGGAGCAGAGCAAGACTAGAAGTTGGCAGATTGGGTAATGGGGTGAGTATGTATCCAGGGGAGGGTTGATAGGGTCTGAAGAGTCGGGCAGTGGAGACAGACAGAGGTTAGGATCACAAAATGCTTGGCTGTTTCCATAGAACCACACTGTGCACTGAGCAAGGTTCAATATCACCCCCATCTGGAAGACTGGGGGTGTTAAGGTTGCAGAACAACACCAGTAGCCCACCTTTATGGAGAGTGTGTTCAGCACTGCTCCAAGGGGCTTTGCATGTAAAGTACCCAATGAGGTCTACATTCCTATGATTCCCATTTTAAAGATGAGGAGAGGCAAAGAGTAGGCATGTAACCGTCCAAGGTCATGCTGCTTGGAGGTGGTAGCTCCGGATGATCCCAGACAATATGAGAGAACTCAGAAAGAGACTCGTGCTGGTTTTGAAGAAACATAGATTCCTTCTATGTGTCTTTAAAAGGAAATCCCAAGAGCAAAATGTGGAAGTGACTAGAAGCAAATGCCAGCCCAATGTAAGGAATTTTCCAACAATCTAAGCAGCCTTGTGAAGAAGTAAGCTTTTGGTCAATGGCAGCTTGCAAGGGTGAGGCTGTGCCCCTGCACGGTGAACCACCTGGAAAAGAAGGGCATCCTTAAGAGAAGAACTAAGAGGTTTGGATAGGAGGGGGGCTCTGGAGCCAGACTAATTGGAGCCACATCTCAGATGGCTACTTACCAGCAGAGTAAGTAAGCAGAGTGACATGGGGATAGTCACTTAGCCTCCCTGTGGCTCGGTGTTGCCATCTGTAAGATAGGGTTAAGAATAGTGTCTATCTCATAGGGTGGCTAAATGAGTTAACACATGAACTTACCATTATCAGCATCTTTGTCACATACCTGGAGGCAGGTGACAAATGGCACTGACTCCATGGAAACAGGCCAAGAGCTAATCAATGAGGAAAAACAATCTTTCTCTGGGTTCTCTGGAGGGGCAGGCTGCAAGCATGTTCCAAATCCTAGATGGTGAGCTGTGCAAGGCTTGCTTAAATTCATGCCCTCTTTGTGCGAATTCTAAGATGCCCTCTTTTAGGGTTTATGAAACTCTTTTGACAGTTTCAGGTTGATTCTACCACTCTAAGGATAAATGTAGGAAGGAGTTGGTGGCATCAAAACTCCAACATCAAAAGGAAACATCAAAAGGATGTAGGGAACATCAAAAGGAAAGCAGTGACCCCTTCCCAGCCCTTGAGGCCAGAGTGGAGGTGCTGGGAGGGGTCAAATCCAGACCCCAGGGAAAGTCTGTCCATTGCCTACTGGGACACTGCACTTTCCAGGCTCTACCTTTGCCTCATTATGCTCACACCCTTACCTGTCAGGGTGGCAAAAACAGAAAACCAAAACCAAGAGGTGGGAAATAGCTCAGCAAGTCATATGAGAACATCCGTCTCATTTCTTCCTGGTGAAGCCTTATATCTGGTGCAAAATGCAAAAATCAAACAACCTGATCCTTCTCTTTTCTTCCCCAAGACTGGAGTCTAAAGAATAGTTCCTGCCCCAAATCAACTTTACCTTGTGCATCAGCCAGGGTCCAGCCCCAAATAAGAAAACACACCAGTGATTTTAATAGAGAAAGTTTGCTATAGGTGGACAGGTGTTGGAATCTAGAAGTTCAGAGATGGGACCCCACAGAGTTGGGATCTGGACTTCTTGAGGAGGGGACACTACCCAACTGACTCTGGGACATTGAGGGAATGCAGTGGGGCTTGGGGGGTGCTGGAAAAAATTGAAGATGGTTACCAGGTGCTGCCACCAAGATGAAGGGTCATTGCTAAGGTGAAGAAGTGAGGCTGGGTGCTGCTCAGGAGAACCGCAAGCGGGAGGGAAAGGGGAAGGCCCTCTTCCCCCCTCCAACCTCACGGTCTCCCTCTAGTGCCCACTAGTGGCAGAACCTAACAAGAGGCAGCTGGCAGCACAGAAATGGATTTGCAGAGTCCCAGCCCCGGTGCCACATCATAGAAAAGGGGAGTCTTAAGGAGTCTTGGCACCAAAAAGATATTCAAGGTTACATGTTCAAATGTTGGCTCTTTATCAAGAAAAAAGATTACAGGCCCAATGCTGGCTTGATCATTGCCTGGAGGGTGGCCTCAGGTGAGTCACAATTCTCACTTCTATTTCCTTGATCATAAAATGCACACAAGTGGTCACCTTATGTGTAGACCTCATGGCATAATTAGAAAAACTGCATGAGCTAAGGAATATAAAGTACCTGCATATAGTGGTCTCCAGCCGGTCCTCCCTTTCCTCCTCCTTTTCATTCTCCCCATCTTGGTCCCTCCTCTGCTCCTGGTCTTCCCTCTTTTCCTCCTCTTCTACCAATATCTTCTCTTCTCTCACCATCACCATTATCATCATCATCACCATCACCAACATCACCAACATCACCATCATCATCACCATCACCAACATCACCATCATCACCATCATCACCATCATCACCATCATCATCATCATCACCATTATCATCATCACCATCATCATCATCATCACCATCATCACCATCACCATCACCACCAACATCACCATCATCATCACCAACACCACCATCATCATCACCATCACCATCATCATCACCATGATCACCATCATCATCACCATCACCAACATCACCAACATCACCATCACCAACATCACCATCATCACCATCATCATCATCATCATCACCATCATACCATCACCATCACCATCACCACCAACATCACCATCATCACCATTATCATCACCAACATTACCATCATCATCATCACCATCACCATCACCATCACCACCAACATCACCATGATCATCACCAACATCACCATCATCATTACCAACATCACCAACACCACCATCGTCATCACCAACATCACCATCATCATCACCATCACCATCATCATCATCACCATCACCACCATCATCACCATCACCATCACCATCACCATCATCATCACCATCATCGTCACCATCATCATTATTTGGCACCTCTTACTTAGATGGCTGTGTTAAATACTTTACATGCATTATTTTTATTTACTCCTCATAACAATCCTATAAAGTGAGTAAATTATTATCCATATTTTACAGATTAAAAGCCCGAGTCTCAGAGAGTAAAGTCACTCATGCAAAATCATTACAGAGCAGGAACAGTCCTCCCATTTTACAAATGAACACACTGAGGTCCAAAGAAATGATACGTCTTACCCCAAATCATCACACAACCTAGCATGGCAAACTCATTCAGATGCAATCTTCAGACTGCTTGTCTGGAATTTGGCTTGCCCCAAGCCAGTTGCACGTTTTTGTATTGTTTTGTATTATACATAATAGGGTGTTTTTAAAGTCAGAAAATAACGTGGGTTAATCACCCTGTGACTTAGGTTAACCTCATAAACATTTTTAATAAAAATAATTTACATATATGGTAAAAAAGAAACAACTCCACAGTATATATCGTGGTATCCATAAGTGTCTCCCACTAATGGAAATTTAAGTTGTTTATGGTTTGTTTTTGCTATTACCAAAATATTCTGAAAGAAATATTCCTTTTGGAGCATATTCATAAAAATCCATAGGGTAACCACCCAGTGGTAGAATTTCTGGATCAAAGGGCTTACGCATTTTTAATTTGCATGGAAATCACCAAATATCCCTCCCAACAGGGAAATTTATGTTTCCTGTTCTCATTGCCATCAATGGATATGATCACACTTTTAAGATTTTTGCCAGTCTGACAAGTAAAGTATTTCATTTTGATTTGTGTTTCCTCGCCGCTGGATGAGGCTGAGCATAGTTTTATACGTTTATTGACCCCGTGTATTTCTTTTCCTTTTACCCTCCTGTTATGTCCTGGCACCCTTGTTTTCTATTGGATTGTTCCTCATTTTCTCATCGATTACGAGCACTTTATAAACCAAGGACAGCTGGCACTTTTCTATGGTGTGTGTGGCAAATACGTTTCTTTCCATTTTGTTGTTCGCTTTGGACTCTTCTGATGGATTTTTTTTTTCCTAGCAGAAGTTTTACATTTTCATAGGGTCACATTGGGTGATCTATTTATTTATGATGTTTGGGAAGCCCCATGGCTTGAAAGCCGTCCCTCTCCTTGTCAGTGGGTTGAAGGGATTGCTCTGGGTTGCTGGGCCCCTCAGGAACGGGCTGTGTCCCTGGGTTCGCCCTCATCACCCCTCCGGCACGGGGAGATGCCAGTCCCTCAGGAGGTTCAGCACGCGTGACCTTGTGCTCTGCTCCACAAACAGTGCCTCCCCTTTCAAGGCCAACTTCAGAATGCGCCCGGCTTTCCTTCTCCCCTGACATCCAGCTCCTTTTAAGGAGCTATGCATCTTATACGTTCCCTAATCCTCCAACTAAATTTACCAGCTCTGGCTTGCAGCCAAGACATCAGCTAAATTAAACTCAGTGTATCAGATGCACCTCTTTGAGGAGCGGTGGGAGCAGCCACGCCCCGTCTGTCCTGAGGGCTGGGGGTCAAGTTCTCCCTGTCCTTCCCAGCATCTCCCTTCCGTCAGAAACGCCAGGATGCCACTGACGCTGAGTTCCTCCCACCCATCTCAAGGATTCATCCGTCCAGCAAACATTTACTGAGTGCTCCATTTGCAAGGCACTGTGTTGGGCGTGGGGGAACCGTTGAGGTTTTCTTTCTGGTGGGGGAGACGACTGATGGACAGGTAAGTATGTGATCCCCCGCTGAGCCGCAGAAAAGCCTTGAAGGGAGCAGAGCAAGGAAAGGGAAAGACAGAAGTGGAGAGGAGAAGGCCTCGATACCGCTGAAGACATGGAGGCCAGGAAGGCCTCTCCCAAGAGGCAATCTTTGCATGGAGCAGTAGAGACGACCAGGAGCCTAGATATCTGGGGGAAGGGGGTTCTGGGAGGAGGGGAGAGCTAGAGCCAAGGCCCGGATGTCAGAACACGTACGGTGTGTGGTGGGATCCGCAGGCCGTCAGGGCAGAGCGCGGTGAAGGAGGAAGCGTGGGGTGGGCAGTGAGGTCAGAGGGAAGGTGGCTGGGATGCCCGGAGACTTGTAGGTGCAGGTCGTGGGAGAGAACAGCCATTTCCTTCCACATGTGACAGGGAGTCACGGAGCGTTGAGAATTGGGAGCAAAGTGATCTAATTTCCATCTTCATGGGGTTTGGCCTGCATTCCCCCTCTGTGGCGGCCTGCGTGCAGGAAAGGCCAGGGATGGATTCTTGCTAAGGGGACTCTGGTAGCTACACGCAAGCTCTGATGGCGGTTTTGCAGGTGCCTACCGCCACCCCCGTTCTGTCTTGGGGACGTGCATGAGGCCCTCCTTGCTCTGAGCACAGTCACATGCAACAGGGTGCACCCGGCCTAAACCCGCATCTTCTCTCAACTGCAAGGAGGAAGTCCCTCCATTGCAACTGGGGACTCAGGCCCAGCAAGCTCCTTGCATGGGCCCTGCTGCGAACTTGCACCCCGGTGCTAGGCCCCAGCCCCTGTGCCTAGCCTCTGAGGACAGGGCAGGAGTGGCGGGGTGGGGGGGGGGGGGTGTGACCGTCTGGTGCAGACACCACAGATCGGGCCTGGCCCTCAGGGCTGGAAGGCTCCAGAAGTGGAATGATCGATCGGCACCCCCAGAGCTGAGCCAAATGCGCAGGCCAGTGTCGGCTTGCTAGGCTCACAGGAGGAGGGATTATAAAGTATGATAGCACACCTGCCCCCTCCCAGCTGTCTCTGCAGTCATGACAGGTGAGGCACACAGACCCCTCTAGGGACGGCTGAGACAGGAGTGTCGGGACCAGCCCAGGAGCCCGACTGTAGCTCACCGACTCGACAACCTCACGCACACGCACACACGCACAGAGTCCCCTCCATAGAAATAGGTCCCATCGTCCCTTTCTGCAGAGGGAGGGCCCCCAGACCAGGTATCACCCCAAGGATTCCATTGTTAAGCCTCACATTCCACTAGGACATCCCACCTGGACCACCGCGCTGTGCACATATGTAACCACGGCCAAGCCTCACACAGTGTGGCTTTCTTTGAACCTACGGAGCAGCGTTTGCCATTCAAACTGCCTCCCAGTCACTCACAGTGTTCCGATGAATCCGGGGTAGAAATTTGGTGCCAGTTTTGGAAACTACTGCTTCCTGGGGGTAAATCGTGGAAGCTTTCCGTGTCTAGGTCCTACTTGTGAAGCATCTGGAAGTGCCATCTGTGCAAATGCACCTCTTCGTCGATCCAAACATAAACACAACCCCGGCTTCTTTCGATGAGTTCTTTTATCTTCCTGCAGAAATCTTCCTCCACGCAAAATGAGCTTCGCAAGGAGAAAAAGAGCATCCGTCTCCCGTGTCCGCCGTGGGCTCATTCTTTTTAGTTACTGGGATGATGGCAAACATGAGAGAAAAGCTCTCGGAAGCCGAAATGATGGCTCAGGACTGCCGGGGCCTTTTGAATGTAATCAAAGGAAGAAGCTGGAAGTTGACACATCCCTTGACAGAGGATCCTGTCATGTCAGGGGAATAGGCAGCAAGTCTGTGCAGGTTCATTTCTTCCTGGCATAAAATATTCCTTCTGATCATAAAGAAATCTGCTCGGAAGGAACTCCAGACAATCAGAGAACAGTTACAGGACAGGTGCTGAGTGACAAATCACAACTTTGATGGTGACAAAAAAGAGAAAGAGTGAGCGTCTCTGGATTCAACTTTGTCCTTCCCTGTCATCCTTCGAAAGCTAAATCCCCAACCCTCCCCCCATCTCCGCCAAAGAACTATAAGTCTCTCACAGCCTGGTATGAATTAAACTATTTGCGACCAGAAGTCATTCCAAGAGACCCTTCTAGAAGAGCCCTCATAGTATTGAAAAAACAAAAGCTTTATGAAACACCTGAAACACTAAGATGAAAATATTTCCATTCTAATTTTTAGCTGATGGTCCCAGAGAAGAGCTGCCACCTGTTTGTCACGTTCCAAAGTGGGGTTTTAGATTGTCAGTATTCTTCTTCAAGGGCCAGATATAAATACTTTAGGCTTTGTGAGCCATAGCTCACAATCTTTTTACTTATTTTTTAAATTTTTTTAGATGTAGTTGGCTGGATTTAGGCTATAGTTTGCCAACCCCTGTACTAGACCCCTTAGGCTGGTCTTACAGACATGAGAGAGTCAACAGACAGTTTTGTGACTCCTGGCCTATCCCCTGGAAGCTCTAAAATGGTTAAAGTCAGAGAGACAGAGAAGTCGAAGCTTGTGGATTTCTTTTTAGGGGAAGTGGTTGGAGGGCCACATGCCCCAGCCCCAAAGAGTAAGTGTTGAGGTGTGTTTTGATAACCCATGACTGTGGAAAAAAAACATCTCAAAACTTAACCTTCAATGATATGCTATTTCTAATGAGTCTTTGGGTTGGGTAGTTGGTAGGTTTTTTTGTTCCATGTGGTGTCATCTGGGGTCACTCATATGGCTACACTCAACTGGGATTATGGCTGCAACTACAAGCCCAAGGAGACTTCACCCACAAGTCTGGGGTGGATGGATATGCTGGGCCTCCATCCTTCTTTCTCTCCATATGGGCTCTCATCATTCACTGGTTTGACTCAAGCTCTATTACGTGGTGGCTGGACCCCAAGAAAGCAGAGGTGGAAACTGCAACATATCTTGTTGCCTAGGCTCTGAAACTCACAGAGTGTGTAGCTTCTGCCCATTCTGTTGGTTGATGCAAGTCGCAAGGACATCCCAGAGTCAAGGGGATGGAGAAATAGATTCCTTTTGATGGGAGGAGTAATGCACACATGCAAAGATGGGGGAATGGTTGGTGGCCATCTCTGGAGATAATCTACTACAGTCTTCCCTCTGGAAGCTTACAATTCTCCAGCAGGCAAAGTACACCCACTCTCTCCCAAGATCCCCCCAAAGTATCATCCAATCTGGGGCATCCACTCAAGGCCCAGGTACAGATGAGGCTCCTTAGATACATCTCTTCTTGATCTGGTGACTGAAGAACTCAGTGGATCATTTATCTGCACCCATCTTGTATCCACACACACCCAACACAGAATGGTGACACGGGAATGAGATGGTTGCGACGGACAGTTTCATTAAAAAGTGAGAAGAGGGGCGCCTGGGTGGCTCAGTCGGTTAAGCGTCCGACTTCGGCTCAGGTCATGATCTCGCGGTCCGTGAGTTCGAGCCCCGCGTCGGGCTCTGTGCTGACAGCTCAGAGCCTGGAGCCTATTTCGGATTCTGTGTCTCCCTCTCTCTCTGACCCTCCCCCGTTCATGCTCTGTCTCTCTCTGTCTCAAAAATAAATAAACGTTAAAAAAATTTAAAAAAAAAGTGAGAAGAGAATAAACAGAGGGTGCATGGCAGCCAATGGGCCATGGTGGTTTGAAATCCCACTAGGCACGTGTTGCCAGCAGAACCGATATTCACCTGAGTTCACATCCCACTTCTGGTACCAACCTCTGTGTCAGTTTTCTATTGCTGAATAAGCAATAAACCCAATAAGCCCAACATCTAGTGTGTTAAAACAACAGCAACTACTCACATGTTCATGATTCTGCAACTGGGCAAGGCTTGGGGGAACAGCTCATCTCCGCCCTGTGGGGTACTGGCTAAGTAGCTTTGGCAAGGGCTACTGGTTCCAGGGTGGTTTTGATAGCACGTCTGGCACCACAAAGAGAGATGGCTGGGGCTAGCTGGGCATCTCTCTCCCCCTTGATGTCTCTCACCCTCCAGGGTCTCTCACTGCATCCAGCAGGGTGATCAGATGTCTACACGTGGTGATGGGCTTTTGGCTGCATTGTGTTGGTCAAAGCAAGTCATAGAACAGCCCAGATTCAAAGAGAGGGGAAATAGACTCTACTTCTTGAGGAAAGGAGATGCAAAGAATTATTGACTGTCTTAATCCATCCTAGTCTGACCTTTGGCCAGAAATATCCACATGCGAGGCACGCTCCCTCTCTCCCTGGACCCCAAATTCTCAGGTCATTTTGACATCAGGCTTTCAGCCCAGGTTCTCATGGTCTCAGTCAGGTCCAAGGACAGATGAAGGGCCTCAGAAACAGCTCCTCAAGTTCAGTTTCCTCTTGATTCAGAGACTTGTGAACCAAAACAAAACAACTTTCCTGCCTCCCCTCCCCCTACGCAGCATACAATAGTGAGACAGCAATGAAATAACCACAGTAAACACCCTCATTCAAAATGGGGAGGAAAGGGAAGCACACAGCAGTCACTGGTTCATAGAAAATCTGGAAATCCAGCTGGGCACATGCTACCACCTTCCCCTAACCCAAGGCAGGAAAGGCTACCTCACTAGGGACAAATTCCCTAATCCACCTTTTCATTGGCTCTCGGTCTACCCTCTGGTCTCTTAGCTCTACTCTCTGAGTCATCTTTCCTTTTCTAGAAGAAATGGACCACATCTGCAGCAGAGTAGCTTTCTCAGCTTGCTTCCCAACTATGGAAAGTTGAGATTCCAAAGACCTCTTTTCCACTGGAACTGTGTCTCTGAGTTCAGGCTACTGATTCTCTCACCAAGCACTTTCCCTGAAAACGTTGTACATTTCCCATGAATCGTATTGGCATTTACTCTGCGCCTGTGAAAGATTCAGCCGTAGTTCCTCCCAAGACAGAGTTCTTCTACTTTGAACATGGTGGGCTGTGTGGGAAAGCACCCTTAAGATTTTTAAAACCCTTTGTCTACTTGAGAGGGTCTCTGAAGAACAACTTTAAACATTTCAAAACATCTTAAAAGAGGTCTTACAGCCTTGATATGATCTCTATCCTATGGCCGTATTTTACTGGCAGGAACCCCCTGCGTTTTATCTTTGTCCTGAGACTATTTCTTACTTTGAGAAGTTTTTGCAGAGACTATCCTGGGTCCTCAGTTGCCTCAAAATTCTACTGGAAAGCTGGTCAGTTTCTTCTTTAACTTATCCCTCTCTTGCAATCCCTTGTTGTATATCGCTAAAAGAAGCCAGCTGTCCCTTTCAACATTCTGCCTGGAAATCTCCTTAGAGGATCCATGCATTCATGAGTTATGTGTTCATCATCTGTATTATTGGAGGGAACAGGGCTGCTGTAACTTTTGCTGGTACATAAAAGGATCTCCTTTCTGCAGCCTCCAGGAGCAAGTTTCTCTCTGATCCTGTAGTCTCCTCCCCGCCCTCCCAGCTCCACCTGCCATGGAGTCCCAAAGCCAATGTCATGTTTTTGAGGTTTTGTTTCACCCACTTCTAGGTACCAACTTCTGTGTCAGTTTTCTAATGTAATTAGTGCCTTAAAACAGCAATGTATGATGTCTCATGATTCTGTGGGTCAGCCGAGCTTTGCTGGGCAGGTCTGTTCCACAAGGCGTCAGCCCCCCATGCCCACCCTGAGAGCTGAGGTAGTTGGCATGACAGGGGGCAGCCGGGCCTCCCTTTTGTCGTGTGGTGTCTCATCACTCAATAGTCTAGCCTGAACTTCTGTACATGGTGACTGGATCCCCAAAGAGCAAAGGTGAAGCCACACGGTGTCCTCAGGGCCAGGCTCCAAAACTTGCACAATTTTTCCAAAAAGTTTATTTATTTATTTTGAGAGAGAGTGAGAGAGACGGTGCATGTCAGACGGGTAGAGAGAGAGGGAGAGGGAGAACCCAAGCAGGCTCCAGGCTTTCGGCGCAGAGCCCGATGCAGGGCTCGATCTCACAAAACATGAGGTCATGACCTGAGCTGAAATCAAGAGTCAGGTGCTTAACCAACTGAGCCACCCAGGCACCCCCAAAATGTATACAAATTGTGTGTACCGTCTCAACTGGTCAAAGGAAGTCACCTGCTCATCTCCACACGTCAAAGGAGCAGAGGAACAAACTATCTCTTGCTGAGATCAACAGTGTGCAGGTACAGATGGGAGGAATTATTTGTGGTTGTCTTTGCAGATTAACCCACCATGGACGGCTTGAGAAGCTCCTAGCAGACCAATGCGAAAGGATGATCCAAGTATCCTGGTTACGTATGGCCTTGTGGATTGCTGTCTGACGTACTAAAAAGGCCAGGGGTAGAGAGCACAGGACTCTGATTGGGAAGTCACTGTGCTCCCAGCTACAGAAAGGCTTATGCTGTCCAGGGAGTTTATTTCCTACAGAAGTGGCCACATAGGAGAGTGAGCCAGCATGAGATCATCTTAGATCCTGCCATTGGCCACAGCCTGGAGGGGTGAAGAGGCCGCAGCAGAAAACGGCTGGAGAGGTCGAGCCAAAGGCCCAGGGATCAGGAGGGGACTGTCCTTCCTGAGAGGCCTCACCCGCATAAGGGGGAGCATCACTAGCAGTGAGCACAGCCAAAGAGCCCACATACGGGTCTCCTGAAAGACAGCTTTGAACACCTGCCAAACTCAGAAATAGCCACTTCCCAAGAGGGCCAGAGAGGTAAGAAGTTCCCTGCCCCCTCCCCTTCAATGCTTGGCAAGCTGGGGATGAGTGGTAAAGGTGAACAGCGGGGAACCAGAAAAAAGTGGGCCCTGTCCCTCCACCCTCTCCCCCCTGCGCCTTTCCCACAGCACACTCTAGCTGGAGGAGGGACAAAACTTTCCCTCTGAGTCAAGCTTGGAGTTTTGATTATTAAGTAAAACTGGATATGCTAGTTACTGAACTGGCAGATTGGAGGTGACCACCAGTCAGAGAGAGCTTTTTGTCACCTATGAGTGGGACGATGTCCTCTAGGAGCAGGGCAGGAACTAGTCCTGTGGCATCAGGTTGGGGTGGGGGGGGGCAGAAAAAATTGCTTTCTGGTTATACCTGCTCAGTTGACGTGACAGTTATAAATCTGTTTCCATCCCAGGAGACACTGCTTGGGAAAGAATCTTCATGATAACCAACAGGACACCCTGGAACCCCATTAACACCAGCAGGTCCTGGTTCACAGGGGGATAGACGTGCTCATTTCTGGATTCACTTCGGACACTCTCCACCCTGTCCCGTGGACAAGGTACCGGAACACCTCATCGATCCTACATGGCTCTGACGCAATGTGGTGTCTCATAGCACAAGATTTGGGGGGTCAGAAAAACCTGGGTTTAAATCCTAATGGTGGGGCGTCTGGGTGGCTCCATCAGTTAAGTGTCCAACTCTTGATCTCAACTCAGGTCTTGATCTCAGAGTCGTGAGTTCAAGCCCTGCCTTGGGTTCTACGCTGGGTGTAAAGTCCACTTAAAAGAAAAAATCCTAATGCTGCCTTTTATTAGTCATGGGATTTGGAAAAGTTCACTTAATTTCTCTGCACTTGAGTGTTCTCATTCATAAAACAGGGGTCAAACGCCTCCTTGACAAGGTCATTCATAAGAATGAAACAAGGTTATACGTGCCAGGCATTTAGCTGGAAGTCCCCAGCTTAGAGGAAGTCCCCAAGGTGTGTTTGTATGTACAATGAACACTCTGCCCCCCCCCCCCCATTAACAAACATCGGGAAAGACTCCATCTATCTGGAACTGCTGTTGCATAGACACAAAATATCTCATGAAGGACAATGCAAGAAGGTGGTGACACTATTTGCCTCCAGAGAGGGGACTGGGTGTCTTGGACAGGGAAGAAGTTACATTTACACTGTGTTAAAGCATCTGTACCTTCTGAATTTGGAAGTATGGGAAGGTAATAACTATTCCAAAAGTAGATTTAAATTTAAATTTTTCCAACATTTTACTGTGAAAATTCGCAAACGTACAGAAAAGCAGAAGGAATTTTACAGGGAACACGGTGTACCCACAGCTGAGAATCTACCCTTCCCATTTTGCTACGCTAGCTTTCTCTCTTACCTGTGACATTGTTTGAATACAAATGAATCCATCTCAGGGGCCTGGGTGGCTCTGTCGGGTAAGGGTCCGACTTCGGCTCGGGTCACCATCTTGTGGTTCGTGAGTTCGAGCCCTGCGTCGGGCTCTGTGCTGATGGCTCGGAGCCTGGAGCCTGCTTCAGATTCTGTGTCTCCCTCTCTGCCCTTCCCCTGCTCTCACTCTCTCTTTCTCTCTCTCAAAAATAAATAAACATAAACAAATGTTTTCATCAAAAATAAATAAACATTAAAAAATGTTTAATGAGAAGCATGGGGTATTCACTGTTATTCACAATGCCCAGAGCTTACCTGAGAGGTACAGCTCTTAGCCATCTTGCCTGTATGTCATAGGCGTTTAGTGCGGGAAGCTCCCTGACCTTGAGAACACTCTGCTGTCACACATGTGACCCTCCAGTGGCCCTATGGGTACATGGCCCTGCCCCTCTGGGATGAGCGGCCGAGGAATGAAAGAGGAGATACCCTTACTACTCACTAGCATTTCTGATTCTCCTCTCCTTTCAATGAAATGTAAGTGTGTCCCTTTTACGGGAAAGAGTTTAAGAGCCATGGTAGTATTCTCCACGTCCCGTGGTCCTCTCATGTGCCAACCAATAAGCCTGTATTCTGGATGGTGCAGCCACGGGGTGGTGGGACCTCCCCCAGCCTGAGTCGCTGAGTTGCTTCAAGGAGATTTATGTGCCCTAGAAAGTTGTCTGGCCCTCAGTGGCCCCTAGACCCTTTGGATTGAATGCTATTTGAAGTATGTTCAGATCAAACAACACAGACTAAGGGCAAACTGTGCATAAGACTCTGGGCTTGGCACTTTCCAAATGCCTCCCCTTGACATTCATTCATGCCTTCATTGAAACCGACATATGCCAGGTCTTGTGCTGGTTCCTGGGGAGACAGCAATGCAGACAATGCATTCGTTGCCCTCGGTGAGCTCATGATCTAATCTGGGCAACAACCATGTAATCATAACAAGAAGGAAAAGAAGAGTTGATACTTAATAAGCATTTCGCACGGTGCTGAGCAATTTACACGCACTGTCTTGCCTTATTTCTGACAATAACCCTGTGAAGTAGAGGGTTAGTCAGCCCTTCGTTTATCTGTTGCTGTGTCACAAGTTCCTCCCAAATACAGTGGCTTAACATAACCATCATTTTTTCACCTCTCCAAAGGCTGTCATCTGAATGGGACTCAACCGTACGGTTCTTCTGCTCTTGCCTGGGGTCAGGCCGTGTGGCTGCAGTCAGCTGAAAGGGGCACCGGGGGCTGGACTCCGCTAGGACACCAGGAAGCTGAGTTTCCGTCTCTCTACGTGGTGGCTGGACCTCTCCCTCGTCGTGCGGCACCTTGACGTGCTCTCTCCGACGGGGTACGTGAACTTACAGGGCAGCTCAGGGCTTGCAAGAGTGCAGAAACCATCAGGCCTTCTTCAAGCTTAAGCCCAGAACTGGTAGAGCGTTACTTCCGTCCCATTCCACAGATTAAAAGCAAGCTGCAAGCCCCGCCCTGTTGTCAAGGGGGAAGAGCAAGACAAGGACATGAATAGTAAAAAGCGTGGTTCGTCAGGAACCATTCATACGACAGAGCATCGCGATGCTTTCTGGCCCAAGCAAAACCAGCTTGGCTTATGCTAACTCAAGTTTAAAAGAAAAGGTGGGGGTGGGGGGATTTATTGGCTTTTGGAACTGGAGGCCCAGGTGCACCTCTCTCTTCAGGCACAATTGGACCAAGGGACACGTATGATATAATCAAGGCTTCCTTTTTCTCTCTATTCCTCAGACAGACTCTCTCTATGCAGTGGCTAAGACAGCTGCCTACCTTCTAGAACTATACCCAACATGCTTAGCAACCCCTGCGTGGAGAGAAAATCTCTTTCCATTTTGCTGCACAAAGTTCCAGACGGGTCTGGATTAGCATGACATGAGCCTCATGCCCATCTTTAAAACCCAGGGAATGGAGCACTGTTATTGTCCAGGTCCGGACACAGGGCCACTGCTGTAGCCCTTTCAAACCACATGGAATAGATTCCTTAGTTAAAGACACGGGGAGGGGAAGGAAGGAAGGGAGGAAGGGAGGGAAAGGGGGAGGGAGGAGAAGGGAAAGAGACAGAGAAGAAAAAAGAAAGAAAGAAAGAAGAAAGAGAAAGAAAGGAAGGAAGGAAGAGAGGGAGAAAGGGAGGGAGGGAGAGAGGGAGGGAGGAAGGAAGGAAGGAAGAAGGAGGGAGGGAGGAAGGAAGGAAGAGGGAGGAAGGAAGGAAGAGGGAGGGAGGAAGGAAGGAACGAACGAATGAAGGAACGAAGGAAGGAAGAGAGAGAACGCATGGGAAGAAAAGGAAGGCTCTATTATCGGAAAGAGTTAGGTAATGCTGGGAAGACAGGTGGTATGAGAATTCTGATGTTCAAAACTAGTGAAGGGATCGGTCCAAGTTCATAAAACCAGAAGATGCTACAGCCACGACCGGAATCTAGGTCTCGTAGATGTTCCTGGGCTCTGTGGCCAAATTCTACAACAGCGTTTGCAAACAAACAATGACAAGACCGTGTAACGTGACCCATGATCGAGCACCAGCCATGGTGCGGAAACGATGGAGCAGAGCTATTTGCTGGGTGGTGGTGGGGTGATGAGTCAGGGAGGACCTCCCAGGGGAAGCGACGCTTGAGCCGGGTCCTTAGGGCAGGTCAGGTCACTCCAGGACAAGGGGTCAGCATGCTCAAACATGCCTCGGGAACCTGTAAGATCTTGGAAGAGTGGGAGAAAAATGGTTTCTGAGCTGAAGGCTAAAGATCTTTGCGTCCATGGATGTATCATAAGAAGTCTGGGAATTTATCCTCGAATCCAGCCTGGTTTATAAACTGGATATATATATATATATATATATATATATATATATATATAAATATATAAAATGATTTATCAATATCAATATAATATCACATATAACAATTTATCAAATATATTTCAAAGCACTGCTGAATTCATGGTAGCTTGTTGTTAGATGTCTCCTCGATGAGGGGGGAACTAAAAGTAGACCCGTCACCCTGCTTGGTTCAGGAATTACTTTGATGTTGTAAAGGAGGCTTTATACTAAAAAACACCGAGAGACATCGATCGCAAATGCGAGTTACGAAGGGGCCACTTCTACAAACGAGGCAGGGGAGGGCAGCAGAACCTGCCCAGGGGGGTTCACAGCCACCCCAAAGGCAACTGGAGACCCCTGGAGGGGTTTGAGTGGGGAAGGAAGGGTTGATTCAGACCAAGCAAAGGTTGGGGCTGGAGGGGCTGATTTGGGGGCTGGAGGGGCTGATTTTGCGGGTACATGTGATTCTGCGCATCAGAGGCGGCTGTGGTGAGGGTCGAGAGAGTAGAAGATATAAAGCACGCACTCTGGGGTCGACTCCCTGGGTTCAAATCCCAGCTCTGCCACTTAACTGCTGTGTGACTTGGGGCAAGATACTTAGCCTCTCTGGTGCCTTCACATGCCTATGTATAAAAAGGGAATGAGGATGGCTTTAGAGGATAAACGAGTTGAAACACGCAAAGTGGTTGGGATCGTGTCCGGGGTTCACACCACGGGAGAATATTGTCACCTCACACGTGTGCACGTGACTATGTGGATGTTTACTCTCGTGGCCTAAGACAGACGGGGCAGCGGCCTGGACTGCGGAGCGTAGAGAAAAGAGTTAGAGGTATGTACATATTTACATCTGTGTGCAGCGTTACACGCGTCCACATCCGTTCCAGATCCCATGTACGATGGTCTGTACATTCCCTGAAGGCAGAAACCCCGTCACAGGTGTCTCGCTCAGTGAATGCCTGAGACCCCCAGACTCCCCTCGGGGACAGAAAGGCCCTGGGGTCTGTCTTGTCTAACGCCGTAGATGAGAATCAGGACAAACACCAAGAAGATTCCTTTCTTCGGCCCAGGACGGGTGGGCGGCTCGTGGACCTCTGAGGGTCTGTCACGGGAGACAGGTGAGATCCGAGCTGGGCTCGGATCTCCTATTTTCTCAGAGCCCGAGAGTCGAGGAAAACCGGGAACAGACCGGGAGGGCTGCCGAGGGAGGCCTGAATGTTCTCCAGAGCCGGGTCAGCTCCCCTCAGCCTCCGACTCAGCGCCTGTAGGGCTCGGGGGACCGAGGGGTCCCACCTCTGCCTTTACAGTTTCTCTCAGCAGGATGCTCCCCCGTTTTCCAGATAAGGAAACTGAGGTCTGGAGAGGTGACTGCACGGGGTGCGAGGGAGAAGTAAGAGCGTGCATGAGGCAGACCCCGTACTAGGGACTGAACTGAGTATCTCAGACGGGAATCTGCTCACGTGGGTGGACTGGGCCCATTTGACAGGTACAGAGCCCGAGCTCGGATAGCTGGAGCCGTTCCCTTGGGTTCTGGGGTACACCTAAGACTTTCATTTCACTCCTGCTCTGGAATTTGGAGTCTGGGGAGCCTCTTGTTCCAGCCTCCTCGGCTGGAGAGGGGGTCCCTGCCTACCCTCGGCTCACCCGCAGAGCAGAGGGGTCTCGGCCCACACCTGCAATCTGACCGAATTCAAGTAGGGGCATCACAGGGCGCCTGGGTGGTTCAGTCGGTTAAGCTTCCGACGTCGGCTCAGGTCACGATCTCGCGGTTCGTGGGTTCGAGCCCCGCGTCGGGCTTGCTGCTGACAGCTCGGAGCCTGGAGGCTGCTTCAGATTCTGTGTCTCCCTCTCTCTCTGACCTTCCCCTGCTCACTCTCTCTCTCTCTCTCTCTCTCTCTCTCAAATATAAATAAACTTAAAAAAATTTTTTTTAAAGTAGGGGCATCACTTCCTGTCTCTGGCCTCTCCTGCCCCTGGCCTGCTCACCCTTCCAGCAGCCAAGACTGGGCACCAGCCGTGCCAATAGGAATGGAAGCCTCCTTATCTGCTTGTCTGCAAATCATCGTAAGAATGTGGGTAGGAGACTGGGGTCCTCGAAAGCTCTCCTACTAAAGACTCTGTGCAGAATCCAGCAAAGAGTTGAGAATATTTCTATTCTGTTGCCCGGCGTCATTCTCCCCCGTAGCATGCAAATTACATAAGCCGGAAGTCATGCGGATAAGCTTCGTACCTGCGGTTGACTGTTACCTCCTACGACCTAGTCTCTCCATCAGGCCAACCAATCAGCGCGTTCATTCTGTCCTCACCCCACGTGAGGGAAAAACTCCCACGACTCTCCCTTTACAGTGGAGGAGGAGGCTCAGAGAGGGTGAGTGTTTGGGCCACATCACACAGCTAGAGTCAGCAGCTCCACTTAAATGTCCTTTCCTGTCGACCAGGCGGCAGCAGCCGTCATCACTGTCCCCACGCCCTCGGCCGGCCACACGCCTCCTCGCTGCCTCAGCAACCCAGGCTCACCTCCTCCTGTGCCACTGCCATCCCCCCTCCTGGACGTCATGCTGCCCTTTCTATTGTCCATATGGTAGTGAGATGGCTTGGAAATATTCAGAAAAGGCTGAAACTTCAGGAGGGTCTACAGCAATCTAATAATAAGGAGGAGGAGGGGACGTTAAAAGTCTCACCAGACCTCTTGGCACAACCCTCCAAAGAAAACATCATCTCCGTTGTTTGGATGTGAAAGGGATGTTCCTGAAGGTTAAGCATCTTGCCCCAAGGTCCCCGAGTCAGGCTTTGAACCCAGGTCCATGTGGCACCAAGACCGACGATGTAATTTTCTAGCCATGTGGGTGGCAGGAAATCGGGGAGAAGGAATCAAGGAGGGCTTCTGGAAAGAAGGGATGCCTGAGCCGAGCCACGAGGGCTGAGGCTGCAAGAGAGAAAAAGCAAGAAAACGCCCAGAGAAGGGAACACGGTCACTTCCAGCCATTTCTACCAGCCCTGGTGATGGTGGGGGTCGGGGTCATCCCTCAAGGCACAATGAAGGTAATGTCTCCCTGAGCGTGCTTCGCGCGACTCAATCAGTAAAAACAACTATCATCTGATATTTTGTCACCTATAAGATTCACTTAATAATCTTGTGAAAACATGTTTTTTTAACTGAGGTAACGCACACATAACAGAAATTAACCATGTTAAAGCGAACAGTTCAGCCATATTTAATAACCACCGCCTCCGGCTAGCTCCAAAACATGGTGTAACCTCGTATTAAAACCACTTACCATCGGGGCGCCTAGGTGGCTCCGTCAGTTAAACGGCAGACTTCGGCTCAGGTCATGATCTCACAGTTCGTGGGTTCGAGCCCCGCGTCGGGCTCTGTGCTGACAGCTCGGAGCCTGGAACCTGCTTCGGATTCTGTGTCTCCCTCTCTCTGCCCTTCCCCCCACTCGCACTCTGTCTCTCTCTCTGTCTCTCAAAAAGGAATAAACATCAAAAAAACAACAACACTTAACCCGTTAAGCAGACACTCCCTATGCCTGCCTCTGGCAACCACCAACCCAATTTCTGTCCCGGTGGATTTTGGGTATTTCATATAAACGCAATCATACAATATGAGAACTCTGGTGCCTGGCTTCTTCCCTTAGTGTCACGTTTTCAAGGTTTCATTTCACATTTCACAACTCTTCTAGGTGAGAAGGAGCCAGCAGAGCTCAGACTACGATCTAAATATGACCCGGCATCGCCTGCCCAAGCCTGGCTCTTCCCTTAGACGTGTCCTACCCTCCTCCAGGGGCCCAGAAGGCGATCACAGGCCCAAGTGTGAGTCCTCACTCAGCCATCTCCCTGACTCAGTCTGCCCCTCTGAGCCTCGGGTTTCCATCTATACACCAGATGGTTGACCCCGCAATGGGAATATACTTAACTCTCCCAGACAGTAGGCTGTTAAAGGGCTAAAATGGCACGTTTTGTTATGGGCTCTTATCACAACTTTTCAAGAAAAAGCATGATGAGGGAAAACAAACAAACAAAATGAGACGGTTGAATCCATCAACGGATCACTCAGGACCCTTCGATCCTAAAGAATTGAGAATTGAGAATCAGGGAGAAGAAAGGCCAGACAAAGAAACAGAAAGGAAAGGAGCAATCTGGCCAAGGAAGGGACAGGGGGTGGGGAGGAGGGAAGGAGGGAAACAGAGGGAGGGGAAAGGAGAGGGAGAGAAAAAGGGAGAAGGGAGGAAGTGGGAAGAAGAGCGAGGGGAGAGGGAGGGGGAGGGAGAGAAAGGAGGAGGGGAGAGAGATAGAGGGAGATAGGGGGAGGAGGAGGGAGAGATGGAGAGAGGGGCAGGGGAGGAGGAGGGGGAAGGAAAGGGGGAGGGAGAGGGAAGGAGAGATAGAGGGAGGCGCAGGGGAGTGGGAAGGAGGGGGAAAGGGAGGGGGAGGGGAAGGGGAAAGGCGCGAGAAAGGGGAGGGAAAGGGGCAGGGAGAGAGTGAGAAAGGGAGAGGAGAAGGGACAGGAGAGAGGAGGGAGAAGAAGAAGGAGGGGAGAGGGAGAAAGGAAGGGGAGAGGAGGGCTGGGAGGAGGAGGGGGATGAAGGAGGGAGAGGGAGGACCCTCCCGTAGTCCCGACCAGCGGTCCTTCTCTGTTCTAACCTCCAGCATCATCTGCGGGGGAGTCTACACTCCTGGAGCAAGATGGCCACCGTCTGGTTTCCAAACTGACTCAGCTTCTGTCACGTAAACTTTTTTTTTCCCCCAAGAGAATTCGACCCAGAATTGGGATGAAAGCAATAAATATTTGATAAGAAAAAGCAACGCTTCAGCCACGTCCTTAAAACACATCGGTCGCGTCGCCAAGGACTTTCGCACCAGGGGTCAATGTCAAGCCCCCCCCCCATTAGCTGAAGGGACACCAAGACATGTGGGGACCACACATTCTAGATTTGCTTCACCTGGTTTCACATCTCCAGTGCCCCGTTCCCCAGAGCACCCGCTCTCGTCAGAACACGAGCCGCAATTTCAGGTCAGGAGGAAGTCTGGAACCCCAAGGGGAGGCCACAGTTCCTGAAAGACTAATTATACACCGGCAGTGGCCCCTAAAACGCAGGTGAATAAATGGATTTAGACAGCGTTATAAGTAGCAGTCCAAAAATGGTTTTGAGAACAACCACTGTCCACATACAACCAAAAATAAAAACATCAGCTTGATTTATTCTCCTCGGAGGCTCTCGGAGACGGAGGCTGGATGCCCGTCTTCATGCCTCCAAGTCCCACCTGGAAAGGCGGCTGGAAACAGAGTATACACAGAATGATGGGGCCGTTACTGAGGCAGGGGTGCAGGTAAATGCAAGCGCTAGGAGGGGTGTGAGGCCAGGGGGAAGAAACCCAGGAGGGCTTCCGGTAAGGGGGGGCACCCAAGCTGAGTCATCGAGGGTGACCCCCGGGAGGCAGGGTGACCCCCAGGGAGGTGGGCCCACGGGAGGAAGAAGGCACAAGCCTCCGGATATGATGACATTACCCAGCTGTGCTTGGGGAGTGATAGATTATTGGTGACTCTCTCCCTTTAGACCCTCTATTTCCATCCCTTCCCTAAGCAGTATATGTCACTTAAGAAAATTCTTTTTTGTGTGTGTATTTATTTTCGAGACAGAGCATGAGCAGGGCAGGGGCAGAGAGAGAGAGAGAGACACGGAATCCGAAACAGGCTCCGGGCTCCGAGCTGTCAGCACAGAGCCCGACGCCGGGCTCGAACCCACGAAACCTGGAGATCGTGACCTGAGCCGAAGTCGGACGCTCAACCGACTGAGCCACCCAGGCGCCCCTATGTCACTTTTTAAATAAAAGTTTCTTGTTTACATTTTTTTCCATTTCACTTTATACTTACAACTGACAGTAGGAGTTTTCAATATTTTGACAGATTTTTAAAGGTCGCTTTCCCCATCGATTGTTGAGAGTGTTTTTTAAATGGCCATTTTTAGGGTCTGACGCTACCGGGCAAGGCAAGGACCGCCTGCAGCTGGGAACAGTGCCAACTTTGGGGAAAATTAGCTTCGATAAAACTGGGCAGTTGAGTGTTAAACTATTCTGGAAATAATCCACGTACCTCGGTGCTAAAATGCTCCTTCTCCCTACTTACCCTCAAAAAAAAAAAAAAAAAGTTAAATAAAAAAATTTTTAAAGAGAGGAAAGGGAGCCATTTCAAGGGACCTGGAGAGTTGTCCCAAGAACGTGGTCCAGCCTCTGAGTCGGTGGGGGGAGGCTTAGACGACAGACATTTACTTCCTCACAGCTCTGGGGGCTGGAAGTTCGAGACTGCTTCTGAGGCCTGGCTCTTGAACTTGCAGATGACTGCCTCCCTCCCCCGCCCCACCCCATGTGTTCACATGTCTCCCTCCGTACGTGCCTGTGTCCTTTCCCTCTAAGGACACCAGTCACCTCGGATTAGGCCCACCCTGCTGAGTTCGTGTTACCTTCACCACCTCTGCAGAGGCCCTATCTCCAAATACAGTCCCATTCCGAGGCCCTGCGGGGTAGGATTCCGACAGATGAATTTGGGGGCCACACTCGGTCCACGATACTGGGGTACAGATACATGTCTCCAGATGAGTCCCTTGTTTCTCCCGCTGGCTATGAGAGAGTTCCGGACATTCGTATTTGGCTGATTTGGCCGCAAAATCAGGATGCTGGAGAGCACATGTGTGCATTGTCAGAGCCCCTCGGCCACCCAAGGCAGCGCCGGGCAGCGGCCATCCCGAGAGGCAGGAAGCAAGAAGGGCTGGTCCGGGGTCCCACACCAACACACGGGGACTCATCACCCGCCCCCTGCAGCTACCGACGTGCCCATGTGCACCCGCACACACATACACATGCAACCACACACATACACACACACATCACAGGCACACGCACCCCTCCGACAGTCATTCTGACTCTGCTGTGGGATGTGGGTTGTGATGGAGCCAGGAGCCAGGAGAAGCTGAGGAAGAGACGATACTGTGAGAAAGCCCATTGCCTGTCTCATCTCAGGCCGCCTTACTGATCTGAGCTGGGCGCAAGGCTCCATGCCGTCTGCTCCCCTGATTCCAGCGGGTATCTGGGAGCCAAGAGAACCCTAACAACCTCGGTAGACCATCCTCTGTCTGCTTCTCCGTGCACGTCACCCGGCACAGTGCGAGAAGGGAGAATCCCAGAGTCCGCCCGTCACGTATTTCCCCCAACTCTTCCAATTTCCACAGCCATGGCCACGGGGTGTCCTGCTCCCCTCCACACAGGGACCCAGCCCACACAGGGACCAGCTCCAGCCCACACAGGGACCAAACTGTTCGCTGGTTTCCCCTGAGCACCACTGAGACGGGATGGGGTTTTCAAGAAAAGGAACCAAAGCCAGGTGGCCAAGAGCCACAACCTCCTCGGCTCATGGGCTCAACCCTGGCTCACGTTCAGATCCCGGCCTCATCCAAGATGGCACTGGGGGAGGGGGGGACACCCCGCTCGCAGCCCCTCCCGCCCTCCCACTCTGCGTTCTCCCCCTCCTCCGAGCATCTGTGGCTCCCGACTTCCCCAGCAAGGCCCTGCATCCCCGGGGTCAGAGACCGTCCCGGGAAAACCAGGGAGGGGTGGTCAGGGGCTGGTTTCTTTCCATAAGGCCACTCCAGGGTCCCATCATCCAGCGGCAGGACAGGATCAAGGGTACGTTCCTCACAACGATAACCACCCTGATTGTCATTGGTGTAGGATAAGCCCTACTCCGGCGTGATCTCATTTAGCACTTCCTCTTCGGCGTCATTTTACCCATGAAGGAACTGAGGCCCAGAGAGGTGAGGCAGCTGGCTGATGGTCACACGGTGGGTAAAGTGGCAGTGCCACTGTCGGGACCCTAAGTGCCCTTACGACCCTTAGGACCCCCTACTGCTTGGCCTCCGTCTCGGTGGCGAAACTGTGCTTAAATACAGGCGAGAGGCAGGAGGGGAACAAGGCCACAGGCACAGGAACGGGGCCCAGATTCCTCCGAATTAATACACGTCATATCACAGGGCTGACCTCATAAATATGGTTAGATCCTGCCGCGTCCACCCAGCCTGCCAGGGCCCTGGATGCGACGAACTCTGTGTCCTGTTCCCGGCCACAGCAGGTGGAAATAGTGTGAACGAATGAAATATCACCAGCGAAGCGAACAGCTGAATGCTTCGTCTCCTGGCAGACAGCAGCCAAGAGACTGCTGACCCACGCGCACGGGGCCTCCTGCCCTCCACCAGCTAGGAGGCCAGAGCGGGCTTGGGGGAGAGCACTGGACACTGGACGGGCGTGGAGACAGACAGACCAGGCTCCGGCCCTGGTGTGCCTTGGGACCTGTCTCTGAACCTCAGTTTTGCCATCTGTAAAAAGAGGATCATGGGATCCGCTTCGGAAACCTATACGGGGACGGGTCCAGCTGAAGGCCCCGCACAGTACTGGGTCCCAGAGGATAGAAGTGGAATCAGCATGGGGATATGACAGCCACCTGTCCATCGGGCTGCCTCATGGCTGTTCACAGTAGGAAACAGCAGCTAGGGGGAAATTCCACTGGGTGGGGTGGCTGTCTCTAAGCAGATGCCCAAGGGGATGGGAGTGGCGGCCTGTCAGTCCTCGATGAGGGGCAGGGGATCTCAAGGCCAGGAAGGCCACTTTGGGCCCCAGAGTGAGTCATTACAGAAGGTTAATGCATACTGTTATCAAACTCACCGAGGACTTAGGGCCCAACCTTCCCTTGCGCCTGGCTTACTTGGTCGCCTCAGAGACTCACCCAGTGAACAGTTCATGGGCTTTGACCACCTGAATCCCTTGCCCCTCGGTCCAGGGACAGGCCCCCTCCTCTCGTAGGTCCAATGGTGTTGACATTCTGCGCCTTCCAGGCTGCTGCTTGGACTGCTTCAGGGACGGTGTTTGACCAAACCAAGATAACCATAGCCACTGACACTCAGTGCTGGGACTTTCGACCAAGATCTTGGGTCAGCGGACTCCCCTGTCCCCGAGGGACTTGGACTGCAAGTTTATAGCACCGCAGGGGAGGGCCATCTTGTAACCCTCAGGGGACACAGTCAGCCTGGGAAGGTGGCCAAGTCGTAGAGCAAGGCATTGCTGGGAAAATAGACCTCGCTGTGTGATCTGGGAGAAGTCACTAAAGTTCTCTCAGCATTTATCTCTTCAAACCTCTGAGGATCATAATGAGGGTAATAGAACAGCACGCATATAGCACCGAGCTCACCGTAGGTTCTCAACAAATGAACCCCCACACGATGGTCCACCCCATGTAGATCTGCTTGATTACAGGCACATGAAAAAGACACGTGGGGATAGAGAGGAAGGCCATCCTGGCTCCCAAGCATTCAGCCGTGATGGGCTCTGACCCCAGCACGTATCTTCTGTTAGTCTTTTCAAGGAGCAAGATGGTAGAGGGGCGCCTGGGTGGCTCAGTTGGGTGAAGCGTCCGACTCTTGATTTCGGCTCGGGTCACGATCTCACGGTTGGTGGGATGGAGTCCCGTGTCGGGCTCTGTGCTGGCAGTGTGGAGCCTGCTTGGGATTCTGTCTCCCGCTCTCTTTGCCCCTCCCCTGTGCTCTAAAAAAATAAATAAAATAAATAAATATTATTTTTTTAAAAAGGAAGATGGTGGAGTAGAAAGGAGCAAGGGCTTTGGGGTTAGAGACACCTGGGTTTAAGTCCTAGCTCCGCTGTGTGACCTTAGGCAAGTCACCTAACCTTTCTTAGCCTTGTTCCCTCATTAGTAAAACAGGGAAGGCAAAGCCAAGGGTAAGACCAGGTTGCCGTGCACACCGTGATCAACATGGTGCTCAACAAATGAGGGTGATGATTTTCCTAGACTCCAGCGAGGGATCTCCCTCAACATTCAGTCCTTAAGACTCTGTCTCATTCCTGCCTTGCTGAGCTCAGCCATACCTGTGACCTCAAGCCCTTGACCACCACCCCCCCCCCCCGCCTTTGATGACCACCAAAGCCCTGTGACCAGCCCCGACCTCTCTCCGGAATGCGGACCTCTGGGCATCTCCACCAGAATGTCCCCCAGGCATCCCAGATCCAACGCGAGGTCCTGGCTTGTCCACCGCTCTCCGCGTGATTTGGGTCTCTCGCCTTGGCTTTGGCTTCTTCACTTTCCCGTGAGCAGGTCGGAGTAGATCACTATGGAGCCTCCCTCAGCCCTCACATACTAAGATTCTCAACTCCGCGTCATCTCCCCAGACTAGCCACCTTCCGAGGCCACACCTCCATCGCCCAATGAACCCCCGGCCTGCAAACTTGGGTTTGTCCGTCTTGTTCGACACGGCCACCAAGTCAGGGAGAGTCTCCTCCAAGCTGTTCCCTATCTCCTCGGTCCTCCCCACTGCCATTACTGTCATGCTAGGCCAGAGTCCAGACCCCTCCATCAGGACATGCTGGATGGACTCCATATCCAGGCTCTAGCACCGGCTTCCCCAGTCAGTCCAGCCTCTGCTCCAGTGATTAGTGACGGTCAGCCTCTCTCCCAAACAGACTTTGCATAGAGGCCAGCCCTCCTCCCGTCACTGTTAAGAACGGAACTTCCCTGTGGATGATGTCAGGGCCCTGGAGATTCTTTTCAGGTCGGGGATGAGGAAAGGAAACTTTTATGGTGTTCACACTAGATACTCAATCAGTAATTTGCTAAATTCATTCATTCACCCATTCATTCATTCGTGCTTTTCAAAACACACCCCGTAGATGGTCATCTCCGATGCCAGACAGATCATGCCAGAGATCCCTTTGACCGTCTCATAAAAGCTGTGGGCCTTCATTTCACAAGAACATACCTGCATGTGACTTTCCGCGTATAATCTCAGGGCGGTTCCTAGACCCGCCCCCTCCCAAGCCCATCTACAGAGTGAAGTTGGCACCTACTTGAGCTCATTTTCCAGATGGGGAGACAGGAATGCAAAGAGAGGAAGGGGCTTGTCAGAAAACACCCAGAACACACATCTCCAGGCACTGGATCGTGTCCCGAAAGTGCTGGGCCCCACTCCGGGATCCAGGGCCCCAGGTTCATGGCTTTGGGTAGTGACTTCCCTAACACCTGACGTCTTTGTGCCATTTCCTCGTCCACGCAGACGTGACCAGGCCTGGACAGCAAGTCTGTGATGCGGAGATGATGTATATACAAGAACCGAGCCCCGCCCTGTGCACAGAGACTGTTCCTGTTTCTTCATCTGCCCACTTCTTCTCTTCCTTTCCTGCAGGATTCTGGAGGGCCGAGACAGGGCTTCCATCTAAAGTGGTCGTGGAAGTCTTCACGGAGGAGGCGAGCCCTGCCCGGGCCTCAATGGTGGGTGCTGGAGGGAGGCAGGGGCCAAGGGTTATTAATAGGCCTGGCTTGATGGAACCAGGGAGGGTGAATGTGATACAGACACCCAGCACCGTAGTTGGGAAGTACCTGACACCAGAAGGGGAGGGGGCCGAGGGCTGGGGGTAGCGCCACCTCCCAAAATAGCCAGAGCAGAAGCCTATATAGGTGGCCACCACCCCCCCACCAGGCTCACTTCCCTGCAGGACCTCCCACCGGCCCAGCCTTTCAGCGAAGGTTCCAGCCCTCCACCCCCACCCGAGGTGAGTGGCAGGGACTGAGGTTGGAGGAGGACGGGGGGCTACCGTGGGGAGGAAGCCAGCTGGACGGGACAGTCACATTGCCCCTTCCCACAGCCACACGGGGCTGGGAGGGGGGTGCTGGAAGGTCCGCCGCTGTGGGGTCCAGGGCTGAGAGTACGAATTCCTGGGCTCTCCAGCCTAATGCCTGGTGTGGCCTGGGGCAGAGCCCTCCCCGTGGCCGGGCCTCAGGCTCCCCACCTGTGGGATGAGATGGGTGGAGCCAGACGTCTGCGGACTCTGGTGATGCCGTCAGAGGAGGCCCATGAGTGGGCAGTGGAGGCAGGAGGAAGGGGATGGAGGGCTGGCAGGCCGGCCCAATAACATCTGGTGCTCTGGCGGGTGGGCTCCGGCCCAGAGAGGGTGCCAAGTTGTTGGAAGGCTTGTCTAGCAGGCAGAGATAGGGGAAAGGAGGGAGGATGGGCCTGCCCAGTGGCTCCAGCCTTTGCCACAGGGGTCAGTGTTTGGGCGTGGTCTGTGGCACACTCGTGGGACTTGACAGGGCTGGGTCCTGGGCAACGGGGAGGGGCTCCAAGGACAAGGGTCACTGAATTCCAAGCCAGCAGATCCGGGAGGGGCTCCCTCTCTGCCACTGCCTTGCTGTGCGTCCTTTGGCCATTCACTGACTTGCTCTGGCCTCAGTTTCCCCACCAGCATAGCATGAGGCTCCTTCAGCTAGGGAAACAGACTCTCCAAATAGGCCCCTGGAGTGAGCTGAGCCTGAGGGCCGAAATGATAGCACAGAAGCCCAGCACATCCACGTTAACAGCTCGTCTGGGGGCAGGGATGGCGGGGGCAGTTGAGGGGTCCGCGGAAGACCTGGCGGCAAGAGACAGCATGTCGGGAGCTGCAGCCTCTGCTCCTGGGAAGCCGGCTGGAGGGCTGTCGACTGAAGGAGCTGACTCACAGGCAGGGGGCAACCGGAGCGGTGTTGTCCTAAGGTTTCCAGGAAGGGCAGCCGTCCAGGGCTGAGCCGAGGGAGACGGTGTTGACAGCCAGCGTGCCAGAACTCCAGCAGCTGGACAGCTCTCCCCGGCCGCCCACCAAGTGTCACCAGCCTCAGCCTCTGAACACCCGCCTACACCTTCCGCCGGAGTCTAAAGATCCCACCACAAGGGACCATCAATACCACCAACACAGGGAGACAGAAGACCAGAAAAGGGGAAGGTCACTGCCCAAGGTCACACAGGCACTCAGCACAGCCGCAGATCCGGAACCCAGGCATCCTGACTCCCCGTCCAGCATTCTTCACACTCTAGAGGCAGCTGGTTGCAGCCCGAATCCTTGGGAGACTGTGGGAAAGAATGCAACTGGTCTCTGGCTGCCTACGATTGGGAAGTGTCCACATTTCCCAGAGGTGAAGTTCAAGCCATAAAACCTGCTTCGCTTGTCTCCAAAGTGTGGTCTGAAGGTAACCACCTTCTCCCCAAATGTGAGTCTTCTGGTCTCCAAGTGGGGACAGGGGACATAAAGATTTCAAGTAGCCTCTCCCCGCCCCACCCTCTCCCAAAGGGTTTGCGGGGGCAGCAGTCTGAGCCCCCACTGTACTCCCATGTTCAGTGGCTCAGGAGACCAGAGAAGCCGAGTAGTTAGTGGAGATCTGAAAACAGTTCTTTGGAAAGTCGGACTAGGAAAGAAAGAAGAAGAAGGTTTCAGGGCATCCCTGGCCAGATGTGGGATGGGGCACCGGGAGGAGGGCCTGAGCAGCCCCGCCCATCCCTGCCACCTCCTCCCGGCCATCCCCTGTGGGGTCAGATTTCCAGACCTCAGCGCTCAGATTTTGCAGCATAAATTTGCATCCAGGACAGACAAGAGCAGAGGCTGAGGTAGGAGCGGAGAGAGAATGGGAGCAGGGCCGAGGGACCCACCGGGGTTTGGGCTCGCCCCCCCACCCCCGACAGTCCCGTATCCTCCCCGAGGTGGCGGGACAGCCTCCGAGGTGCACCGACCCGAGACGCTGCGCTGCACCAGGCTGGCGCCTCCTGCGCGCCCTTGACGGCAGGCGAACCCTCCAGCCCCATAAATTCCAGAGGTCGCCCCCTCCCCGGGCACCCTGGCCGCGCGGCCCCCTGGGATCGCGAGGACCCCGGCGGGGGCGGTGCGGGAGCGACAGCGGGTCCGCGCGTCTGCCCGGCCAGCGCGGCGGCGGGACTGAGCGGCTCTGGCTGCGCGCCCAGCCCCGCGCCCCCTGGCTCTGCGCCAGGCCGGCGGGCGTGCGCCCGGCGCGCAGCACTGCAGCGCTGGTCATATGAGCAGAAATGATAAGAAAAGCACTTTTTAATCTTCTCGCACTTGCTCTGCCCGCTCCAACAGTTGCAGGATGTCGATGACAGACTTGCTCGACGCTGAGGACATCAAGAAGGCGGTGGAGGCCTTTACCGGTGAGCAAGCGCGCTCCCCTCCCCAGACTTCTCCCCGGATCCACCACCCTGGCCCCGGCACCCCCGCGGGAGGGCCAGTGCTCCCGCGCGCTCCTCTGCCCACGCTTCCTGCGGGGCGCTGGCCGGACGGAGCAGGGGGCTCCTCGCCATTTCCCAAACTCCTCTCGGGCGGCACTTGGCGCAGGGAGCGGGTGGGGAGGCCCAGCGAAACTTGCCGGGTGGCCGCGCTGCTGCGAGGACTCGGGATCCGGGACCAAGGGCAAAGACCGGGGTGGAAAGCGGGACCTTCGGGTCCTTGTGGGCGCTCGATACCTCCCGTTAAGGCACTTGGAGGGGTTGCAGGTGCGCCCGCCTTCTCTCCAAGCAGCCCCTTTCGGAGACACCCCCCCCACCCCCCGTTTAGAACAGGACTCTTCCGGCTTGCGGTTGTTGGCTCCCTGACTGTCCAAGCCCCTCTCTGGGAGTCAGAGCACCCCCCAACAGCTCCCCCCAGCCACCTCCACTGTCCCGCGAGCGGGGTGACCTTCCCGCAGCTGGCGCTCTGCTCTGCCCAGCCCTGCGCACAGCATCCTCAGCGCTTCCAACTTCCAGCCTCCTTAGGCGGCCAAGGGCGGGGAGCAGGCAGGCATCCCCACCTCTCTGAGCTGCCCTGGGCTTTTGAGCTCTTAGCTGCTACCTGCCTCCTCTCTCCCCTCACCCAGGTGGAGAAACTGAGGCTGGGAGAGGGCCAGAAACTTGCCCAAGGTCACCTAGCAGGGCAGGAGGGGGATTAGAACTAAGGTCACCTTCCGGTCTCGGTCCCCTACTGGAGTGGCAGAGGTGGACAGAGCAACTTCCCTCGGCCAAAGGCTGAGGGGAGAACGTGGCTCTCAGCAGGACCCCTCCCTGCCACACCCCCAAATTACCCTCTCTAGGGTCCTGAAAGGGAGCACAGGACATAGAAAATTGGGGAGGGGGCCTCTCGTTTCCTTTCTGCTTGGTGTCCCTTCCTCAGGGTAAGAAGCTCTGGGAGACCACGCTCCTGGGGTACTGCGATAGCCCACCCTCTTCTCCTTGACCCACCTTCCCCCTCTGAGAAGGAACTTAACTGGGAATTCCCAGGGAGACTTCTAACACGCCCCCAACTCCCGCTGGGATGGATATCTGCAGCAAAGCCACCATTTCTGGGGCCTCCCCCCTTCCTCCTCCTCCTCCCGCTGTGTGACCTTGAGAAAAACTTGTCCTCCCTCTGTCGATTTTCTGGCAACACCATCTGTGGCCGGAAAAAAAAGGCTGACCACCGCCCCCCACCAAGATACACCACACCGTGTTCACAACGCCTCCCATTCCCCTCCCCGCCCCCGTTCGGCCACCACCCAAAAGCCTTCATGGAACCCGGGACGCCCCGCTGCCTTCAAAGGCTACTTCTGCCATCAGCGAAGGGTAGGGCGGAGCGTGGGGGCAAATCCACCTCTTCCACCTCCAGCCGCGTGACCTTGGGCAAAGCACCCGTCCCCTGGTCTGGGCTCCTTCAGCCCTCCCACCCAGGTACACCCCTCTCTCCCCCCCAGCACCAGCACAGGGAGATCAGTCGGCAAATGCTGTGGCACCTCCATTCTCCTGCCCTTCCCTCCCGCCCCTTCTTTGTCATTTAACCCGCTGCTCTCCACCCCCCACAGCTGTCGACTCCTTCGACTACAAAAAGTTCTTCCAAATGGTCGGCCTGAAGAAGAAGAGCCCGGATGACATAAAGAGGGTGTTCCGCATCCTGGATAAAGACAAGAGCGGCTTCATCGAGGAGGAGGAGCTGGGGTAAACTGAGGCCTGCGGGGACGGCCCCGGCTGAGGGGGCGTGGGGGGCTGGGATTCTTACTGCCGAGTTCCCATCAGGGCTGCCCTTGTCTCTGCACCGTTGGCAGAAAATAACTCTGCCTGACCGCCGTTGCTTCCGGAGGAATAAAATCCGCAGCAGAAAGTGCAACTAACTAGGTTAAATTATAGCCACTTAATATGGCTAACGGAAGGGTGCTACTTAATAATTTAATACACGTGAAGAGGCAGGTTTTCTGGATGCTTCACACCACACGCAAGACAGGGAGCGCTACCCCGAGTGTTTAGTTCGTTGATTGTCATTTGCCTAAAAGGCACCCTCCACCATCCCGCAGACCCTCCCCACCCCGCCCCCTGCACTTCTGTAACAGTGCAGCTAAAGCAGTGTCCGGGCAAGGTGGGGATGCAGAACCAACTTTGGGGGTCAGGAGTCCTGGGAGCAAAGCGGAGGAGGGGAAGGTCATCACTAGGAAAACGCACCCGGCTCGTCGCTGCCCACCAGGCTCGTCTTACGTCACTCTCTGGCCAAGACTGCCTTGGATTTCGTCTTCAAGAGAAGGGGGATGGTGTGGAGAGAGGCCTCGCAATAGGGACTTCCCTGTCCATCCAGTCTCAGTCTCACCCCAGATCATCCCACAAGGGTACCCTTTGCCTAGAACCTTCCCCTTCTACCCACCCTCCCCCCCCCCCCCGCCACGGGCTGACTTCTGCTTGTTCTCCAGATGTCACCTTCTCCCGGAAGCCTCCCTGACTCTCCCCCTCACCCCAGGTGGGATGGATGCGTCCTCTGAGCGCCCTTCTCTAGTTCCTCACCATCGCACCCATCACACCGTGCGGTCTTGACCTCCGCCTCATTTTTTTAGGTGCCTTCCTGCTCTGTGCTCCCACTTTCCAGCACGGCCCTGGCACAGAGAAGACACTTTTGCGTTTGTGGTGTTGGCCGAATAAATAAACAAATGCAGGTGCCCTGCCTGGCGTGGGGTCCACATTTTGCGGAGGACAGCCTGTCCTTCTCTGCACACCCACCCGTGACGCCCAGCCCAGCTGCATACGTGTCCCCCGCTTGCTGCCTAGCCCGGTGGCCCGTACCTGTCCCTGCAAGGTGACCTCCACCTGACTCCCTCCCTGGCTTTTCTCCCCAGATTCATCCTACAGGGCTTCTACCCAGATGCCAGAGACCTGTCTGTGAAAGAAACCAAGATGCTGATGACCGCTGGCGATACGAATGGGGACGGCAAGATTGATGTCGATGGTGAGTAACCATGACCTGGGGCCTGAACACATCATGGATCTTGGGACGTTTGGATGCTAAAAGCTTGGAGCTATCGCTGTCCCGTGAAGGGGAGAGGAGAGGTAGTCCTGTACTCCCTGGGACTAGAAGGAAATGCATTGGGTCTGAGAGCTCTGTCATGTAAGCCAGGCACACACACACACACACACACACAACTGGTACATTTTTTCTAAATTTGAACAACCCGAAAGGAACGGATTCTCTTTTTTTTCTCCCTGCTGCATAGGGAATCAAGGATGATTTGGGATTTTGTTTTTCCCCTGACTTTTGCCTGCAACTTTTGCCTGAGTTCCGGTCCCAGCTCTGCCCCAACTGGCTGTGTGACCTTGGGCCGTCTCTCTCCTTCTCTGGGTCTCAGTCTCCCATCTGTAATCCGAGGAGATGAGGCCAACTGATCCCCAAGGGCCCTGTGGGCCCTCCTGTTCTCAAATTCCAGAGATGGAAATTCCTTATCTTCCATCCTCCTCAACATCTTGTCCTGGTATCCTGTAACTTCAGGTTTCAAGACCTGTTCTGGCTTTGCCCAAACATACCGTTCCGGCCCTGAAGGGGAGCCAGGAAAAAGAGCCAGCCAGCAATCAGCTAGGAATTAGGAAAAGGGATATCTGGGCCTTGCTTTTCAAGCTTTGCTTTCAGAACAGGCTTCCAGAGAGGCTGGTGGTCCCCGCATGCTTCTCCGCTGAGGTGTAACGTGCACCCCCAGAGCACCCCCCAGCAGCGTCGCCTTCCTTAGCATCCCAACAGCCTTGAGAATGATCTCCGTTTTGCAGATGGGCAAACTGAGGCTGAAGGTGCTTAGCCTGTTCAAAGAGCTAGGACATAAGTGGGGGAACAAGGCTTTGGAAGAACTCTTTCCCACAAGCTGTGCCCGCAGCTCGTAACGGTCCAAGCGAGATGCGTAGTTTCATCCTAGGACCTGCTCGGGCTCGTTGTGAAAATTAAGTGGCTGTCAACACAAAACTGCTCTGGGAAAGTTAAGACGCTTCCGAATGTGCGTGTAGTGTATTAAAGTTTTCTGTCCGCGACCAAAATGGAGACAGGGTCAGACGCAGCCGGGCGCCTGGCTTTCTAGTCCCAGCTGTCTCTCCCGTGGCTGCAAAGGAGGGAGGTGACTTGAAAGGAGCCTGAGCCGAAAGTGCGGGAGAGAAATGGGTGACTGGTCTTGGTGCGTTCCGGTGAGTGGCACCTGTCCCCACACCCCCTCCTCAGCAAGCCACTTAGGTGGGGGCGGGGGCCCCAGGGTTGGCTGTTCTGGAAGAACCTACATGATAAAGAAAAACCAGGCCAGATCCTAGGCTGCTTCCCTGCCTGCCTCCCTCCCTCTCTCCCTCCCTGCCGAACTCATATTTTAAAGAAATAACTCAACTTTTGCAACTGATCTAACAGACATTTCCCGAGTGCTAAGCCTGTGCCAGGCTATCAGGGAGGCAAAGATGAATTAGACCCTACTCCCAGCGGCGCTATTTGCTGGCTGGGTGCCCCGGAGCAGTGGCTCAGCCACCCGGAGCCCCAGCTGCCCATTGATAAACTGGGCACGGACAACGCATGGGTCACTGGCATTTGTGAGGATTCCGTGACACCGTGCACGTTGAGTGTGGGGCCCAGAGCATTGTGAGTACTCGGCAAACGGTGGCCGTGACTCTATTTCCCTTCCATCCACATGTCGCTTACAGCTCTAGGTATAGGCGCACGAAAGAACGGCGACACCAGGGAGGTGCAGAGAAGCCTTTTGGAGAGGGAGGAACGGAGGCGTTTCGGCAGATTGGAGGCTGTGGGCAGGAAGCCACAGGCTGGAGTCTGGGGTGGGGGGCCGTCCCTGCGGAGCCCCGGGCAAGGCGTCGGGTTTAGCAAAGGCGTAAGGCTGGGAAGTTTAGGGGTGTTTAGAAAGGGGCAAGAAGGTTGGTTTGCTGGGGGTAGGAAGAGCGAATCGTCACCAAGGTGGCAATGTGTGCCCGGCCCAGTGCTGGACTCTGAGCACACGTCACCTGTGACAGAGGACGGAGGTACAGATGCGGAAAGAGAAGGGCCAGTGCCTAACCGCCCACACAGTTCAAGCTCAGGACGACCTGGTGGAGGCCCGACCCCCAGAGCTCCCGAGTCCTTTGGCCTGGAGTGGGGCCCAGGTGTGGGCCTTTCCACCAAGTTCCCAGGTGGCACTCCTGCTCCGGGGACCGTACTTTGAGAACCACTGCCTTACAAAAATCCTAGAAGGCAGGTGCTCTCACACTTCCCCCTTCTACAAATGAGGAGACAGAGGCACGGGGAGGTTACGTGTCCAGGGTCGCTCAGTAGCAGGGGCAGGACCCCCGCCGCCACCCTGCCTCTCACGAGGACGCGTCCCCGGCCTGGGTTCTCCACTCCCAATGCCTGCCCGTGTGGACCGTGCAGGCTGACAGGACGAGTGGTTATCACCCACACAACACCCACACCCCCCCCCCCACACACACACACACACACGCCATCTAGTTACCGGTTCCCTGGAACCCGACACTGTGATGGGTCTGTTTCCTATGCTTCCAGGCTATTCCAGCTCAAGAGCCTGTGGTTTGCTTTTTTGCTTCGGTGGCTGAAAAATTTAGTCTTAATTATCCCTGGACCACTGCAGTCTGCTCCACTCATGTGCCCCGAGGCATCTGCCTTTTCTGCTTCCTTCTGGCGAAATCTGTTCTCATCCGTAAGCAGCCCATTTGACGTGGTGGGCAGGCGGGTGCCCTTGGGCCGAAACACCTAAAGTCAGGCAGAAAATACGACCTGCGCACCCCGCGAGCAGTGTGGACGGCCAAGCCTTTTTCTCTCCCTGGCCATCTATCTCCTCCTCCCAGAGTGGGGATAAAAATACCCATCTCAAAGGGCCGTTGCTTGAATTAAGTGAGTGTTCTGGAAACGACCCCTTCCCTCCTATTTTGTATGTGTGCTTTCTCTCGGAAGCCTCCTCGAAACCCTTGCGGAACGAACACCAGCCCTCAAAGAAGACGAAATGGGGTCTAAGACGGGAGGAAAGTGAGAGGGACGGAAGGAGAGGTCGGGATTTGATTTCCAGGCAAGGCCGGATGAGCACCTCAGGGCCAGCCGCAGTCCTGGTGGTGGAGCCCTAAGGCGGGTGGCGTTTTGTCCCGTCTCCCCGCGTCGTCACATCAGCCCTATAAGGGGGCGGGGGAGACAGAGTCTGTGATTCCCCCACTGAGAGTTGTGGAAACTGAGGCCCAGTGGGCGTTAAGCGCCAAAGTCACACAGAAATCCGTGGCGGCAGGGAACCTGAGTCCCCTGACTCTGTCACTCCCTCCGCCAGGCTGGGCCGAGACATTCCAGTTATAAATGGTTTCTGGGCTTAGCGAGATGCTTGCTTTAATTCCCCAGCGGATGCCCTAAGTCTGGCCTGTGTGGCGCTAAGGGGGAGGCAGCAGCACTCCTGTGAGAAGGGACAGTAGGGAGGGGGCGGGAAGATGTCCCCTCTCCATTTATCCCTCTCCTGCCTCCATGGGTCCTGGCGTGAGTCAGAACCCCAGCCTCTGAGAGAGAGAGAGAGAGAGATGCACCCCACGCCGGCATTAGAATCTTCCTGGCCGAGTGACTCACGGCCTCAGTTTCCCTGTCAGTAACATGGGGACGAGAGAGCCAGTGCAGAGGAAATGGGGTGACAGCCAGGGAAGTGCCTGGCACGGAGTGAGCCCCCAGGACCGTTTAGGCCGCTCCCTGCCGCCATCTGGCTTGACCCCAAATAACCCCACCTCCCGCTCCCCCCCCCCTCCCCGCCCCGGGTGGGAAAGTGATCCCTGTTTGCAATACCGATTTATAAGCAACCTAGCCCGGGAGCTATTTAGAGGCGAGGTGATAAACCAAGAGGCCGGTGCCTCCATCCCGGTGGTCACGACAGAGGGAAGGAAAGAGGCTTCCAAGAGCTGACTCAAGGTCCATCTCAGTTTCTCTCTGGGCCGTCAGCATGTGCTGGTCTCACCTGTCAATGGCTTCTAAATTTGTCCAATCCCCACGGCCCTGGGACTGGGGCCGACCTAATTAGGCTAACTGCAGTTTCCTATGAGAAAGGAGAAGGCTGCGCCCTCTCGCCCTCTGAGCCTCCCCGTCGCCACCCCCTCGTTCTTTTCTAAGTGGATGAGGAAGAAACTGCAGGCTGGCCCTTGGGGATCTCCAGGGAGGACTCAGGGGGCAGAGGTGGGGCTCTGCGTCCTTCCAGAGGGATGCTCTCCCTCCCATCTGGACTTAGAGGTGCTCCCTCGGTGTGCCGGGCACCAACACAGCAGACGCGTCTCACCCATTATCTCATGTAGTCCTCACCAGAAACCCTATGAGGAGATGCTCTCGGTATCCCCATTTCACAGACGTGGAAACTGAGGGGCAGAGCCCGAGTGTCCTCAGATGGGCGTGCTGGAGGCGGGCTCCTAACTCGGATGGCGTAGGTGGTGCGGGCAAGTTGCCGTAGGTCGGCTCTCGATCTTTTGGACCGCCCCCCTGCCCTCTGCTGCCCACCCCCTCCTTGTCTTTGCCTCAGGATTTTTGTTGACATTTCGAAGCTCCAACCTGTGTCGGATGGAGAGGAGACCCAAGGGAGGTGGAATTCACCTGTATACAGCCTACCAAATGCTGCGCGCCGGCTACGGATCAGGCCGGTGACAGGGGCTTTAGCGCCGGTTCCTCTAAAGGAGCCAAGGAGCTCCCTTTTACAGATGGGGAAACTGAGGCACAGTAAGGCGACGTGTCCGGCCCAAGGTCACGGAAGCAAGAATGAGTGGGAGGCAGGAGTTGCCTCCCCGATCCCTTGCTCGAGGCTCTCTGCGAGAGCTGGAAAGGCATCTCCTCGACCTGACATTGCACACAGGAGCAAACTGAGACCTGGAGGGGTGAGGGCGCGGGGGCGGGGGCGGGGGCGGGAGCGGGAGGCAGGACCAAGGTCAGAACCTCCTCCCCATCCGTCGTCCCAGCATCCCTCCGCCAAATCAATTGACCTAGACTTCCGCAAGGCTTTGGATGTTTTGCTCATTTGTTTTTCCTTAAGGGGAAACCTGGACATTTTAGAGGAGACTTTTTTTTTTTTTTCCTTTTGATAAGAGGGCTGTTCGTTAATTGGCTGATTCCTAAGAACTCTGCCCTGAGGCACAAACGAAAGGTACGGAAGAGGTGACCTCTGCCCTCAATTTGTCTACAAAATGCCCTGCTAGCTTCTGGGAGGATAAAATTAGAATCTAGTGTTCTCTGCAAAAAGCCGGGGCGTGTGGCCTTCGTGACGTGCTGGCTGCTTCAGAGTGGATCCCAGGGTGGGCAAAAGAGTCTGTTTTCAGAAGCTTTTGAAAACCCCGCAGGTCCAAGATATATCCCAGTCCAAGTGGCCTGACTGCCACGGGAGAGACCCGTGGTTGGCATTCCTTGGTCCCCCTCATGCTGACCCCACCAAATGCCACTCCGGGTGAAGGCATTCACTGGCTCCTTGCGGATGAGCAGTCCCAGGACCCGTGATTTCTTTTTTTTTTTTTTATGTTTTATTTTTTATATTTAGAAGAGCGTGAGTGGGGGGAGGGGCAGAGAGAGCCGCAGACTGAATCCCAAGCCGGCTCCAGGCTCCGAGCTGTCAGCACAGAGCCCGATGCAGGGACTCCAACTCATGAGCCGTGAGATCATGACCTGAGCCGAAGTCAGACGCTCAACCAACCGAGCCACCCAGGCGCCCCTTGATTTCTAGGGTGAGGGTTGGGGGGGGGTCAGTGGGGGTCGGGAAACTGTTAAGGACCAGCTTCCCCTTTGAACAGCCTCTCCATGAGCTGGTATTGGCAGACGGACTCATGTCTCCTTTTAGTCTAGCGCAGAGCAAACTTAGTGCCCGAGGACAGGATATATGGGCTCTGGCCAGCTTTCCAGATTAAATGGCAGGTTGAGGGAGTCCCTGCTTCCGCCCGATCTGGGACGCTAGCCCAAGCAGGAATGGCCTCTCCGCACTCATGGAGAGGGTGTTCCTGGGACCACAGGCCAAATCCTGCCTCTGCCTCTTATTTGCTGCATGGCCTTGACACTTCACTTCTCCGGGCCTCCGGTTCCCCGTCTATAAAGTGGGAATCACCCCATTCAGCTCCCAGGGCTGTTGTGAAAACTAGACATGAGGCAAGTCAGAATTTGTTGGACCCTGAGGAGGACTCGTGACCCATCCATCCATCCCTCCATCTTTCCATCCATCCATCCTTCCATCTGTCCATCTCTCCATCAGTCCACCCATTTGGCATTTGTTCATTAGCACCTGCTGTGGGCCGGTGGGCACACTGTATGCTAGGAGGCTGGTGGACAAGCCTGGAGTTTACACTCTAGTAGGGGGAGACCGACAAAAATAAGTAAGTACATAAATAAGTTCATTCTGGAGAGTGCTAAGCACCAGGAAGTAAATAAAAAGGGGCTGATATGACAGAGTCACGGGGGTGGCAATATCTGAGCTGGCTCCTGTGTCACTCTATGCCTAGGTCAAAGTAGGTCGGAAAGCTCCGGGGTTCAGAAAGGAGCCTAAAAGCAGTAGCTTGACTCACGTGTGCTGTGTGATCTCGGCCAAGATGGGCCGAGATGGGGCCTCCGTTTCCCCATCTGTAAAATGCAGACAGAAGCATCCTTGCCATGCAGTAGTTGTGAGAATCCAATGACATAATATATATAGAATGCTTTGCATTTTGCATTCCATGCATAAGAATTCTTTTTTTTTTTTAACGTTTTATTTATTTTTGAGACAGGGAGAGACAGAGCATGAACAGGGGAGGGGCAGAGAGAGAGGGAGACACAGAATCTGAAACAGGGTCCAGGCTCTGAGCTGTCAGCACAGAGCCTGATGTGGGGCTCGAACCCACGGACCAAGAGATCATGACCTGAGCCGAAGTCGGCCGCTTAACCGACTGAGCCACCCAGGCGCCCCAAGAATTCTTTTTTTTTTTTTAATTTCTTTAACGTTTATTTATTTTTGAGACAGAGAGAGACAGAGCATGAACAGGTGAGGAGCAGAGAGAGAGGGAGACACAGAACCCGAAACAGGCTCCAGGCTCCGAGCTGTCAGCACAGAGCCCGACACGGGGCTCGAACTCACGGACCGTGAGATCATGACCTGAGCCGAAGTCGGACGCTTAACCGACCAAGCCACCCAGGCGCCCCAAGAATTCTTAAATCCTATAAAAACGGACAATGCTGATCACAGCACTGACGACAAGCACCACCTGTCTCCCGAGGTGCTGTCACAGGGTCACAGGAGCTCCTGGCTGAGGAAGCAGACGCGTTGGTCCCCACCCACGGGAGGGATTTTTAGAGTACCTGGTGCTCCGGGTCCATCCCGGCCAGTCGCTGTCATCGCTCAGCCTGCAGCCCCGGGGGTTTTCAGGACCAGTTAGAGGACCCCCCCCCTCCTACCTCCAGTCGATACCTAGACGCCCACACCCAGGTCCCTTGCCTTCCCTGTCCTCGAGGACAGCCTGGGGACAGGAGAGGGTGGCGTCCACTTCCCAGCTCAAACCCCAGAAAGGCAAGGAGCCCAGGCACGCGTCCCTCCGCGGGGCAGGGATCAGTTTTTTCGCTTTTTTATCTGAACATAATGCTGGCTTTACAGAAGAGCTGCGACAGTAGCATGGTGAGTTCTATACACCCCTCCCCCAGCGTCCCCCAGGGCTGACATTCCACGTGACCGTGGGGGCACAGGATGCAAACTAAGAGATTGCATGGTGGGGGTTGACATACGTGCCTCGTACAAGGTCTGGGGAGGGGGGGATGCGCCCCGAGGAGCCCCACGTACTTCTGATACCCTGAAGCCATGTTTTCACAAGAAATCATTAGTGTCCCCTACCTTCACACACCGACAGATCGACACCCGGACCGACACCCAGAGAGGCACATTTCCCAGCAAACGTGCCAGGCTGGGCCTGGAACCCTAACTCTCAATCCTTTCTAGACGTGATGGGGACGGCCCTGGGGCCCCACACGCTGGCAGGCTGGGGACGCAGCATCTCAGAGACGTCTCGTGGCAGAGGGTGGCAAACTCCTTCCTGTCCTCTCTTGTCTCCCGGAGAGAAAAAACAACCGGGCAGACATCCCCTGGGCCCCCCTTTATTCCAAATAAAGGTCTCAGAAGACCTGGCCGCGGGGCAGTAGCCCCTAGGACTGCCGCAGCAAGGACGCCCCAGGTGAGGGGCATGGAGAACCAGGGGCAGGGGAGCTCCTGGGGGTGGGGGGCAGAGATTTGCTGGCTCTTCTCGCCTTCTCCCAACTCAAGAAGCGCGCTGACTTCTCTTCCTTTTATGGATGATGACAGGGAGGCTCAGAGAGGCCAAGCGCTTTGTCTGAGGTCACACAGCCCGTAAGCGGCAGAGCCAGATTTAGGGGGTGCCAGCCCAGAAATGGCTACTGGGCGTTCCCCAAATCCAGCCCATTGTTTCCTGCCTTCTGAGCCCCTGCCTGCCAAAGGCCCCTGCCTGTTGATCCCTTCCCTGCCATCTGCTTTCTCCTGTGGGAACCCCACATCTTCTCGCAGGACTCTATCAGAAGCCACATGCCCTCTGAAGTTTTGCTGACGCCTTAAACAGAAGGCACCTCTTCTCCCGGTGACAGCGAAGTCTCTGGGCCCGCCATCCATCGGCAAACTGTTCACAAACACGTGCGGCCTCTCAGGGTCAGGCTCGGAGGCGGGTGGTGGGTGGGGCAGGAAACAAGGTGGGCAGGCCCTGGAGCTTTCTGTTCCAGCGGGAGAGGCAGATCACAAGGGACTAAGCAGGAACGTACTCCAAAGTGTTTCAAGAGTGGTAAGCGCTGTGCGCAGGGCAAGAAATGGTGATGGCAAAGAGGATCACGGTAGGGGAGGGTCACCACCGTCACCAGAATGGCCAGAGAAGGCCCCAGGAGGAGGGACAGCTGAATTGGGAACACAGCCGTGAGGAAGTCTGAGCGCCCACCAGGCAGAGAGAACGGCAGGTGCAAAGGTCCTGTGGTGGGAATGCCCCCAGCGAGCTTGAGATTCAGAAAAGAGGCCAGCAGCATGGAGCATGTCCTGCCAGGTACTGTTTCTTCCCTGACCAGACCAGAAGCTCCTTCAGGGCAAGAATCATCTCTGGCTCCCTTGTGCCTCCCCTCACCTGGTCGGAGACACCCCCTTGTTTATTTAGGCGGGGATGGATTCAGTGGGGGACACTGGATCTCCTCCCAGTGCTGACACCAATCTCTGACATCATTACTTAGTGTTCGGCGAAGCTGGGCAGGTGGATGTTCCTGGGGCGGGAGGGCACGTGACCCCACCGTGGACTCGACCGCAAGTCACGTGGAGGGAGCTGGACCCCCGGTCTTAAGTCCCAGCTCAGCCCCTTACAGCCCTGGAGGCTCTGAAAAGCCACGTCTCTCTGGGCCTCAGTTTCCCCTTCTGTAAAGTGGGAATCACTCCCAGTTTCCTGCGAGATGGTCAGTTAAATGAGGAGCTGTGGGAGACAGGGCCCAGCTCATTCTGAGCACCTGTACGCACTCATCCGTCTGAGCGGCACGGAGATGTCACCTCCTCCAGTCTCCTCCATGGTCTTGTTGAGCCCCCTGAGGAGGAAAAACACACAATGGCTCTTGAATCAGGTTGCTCACTGGAATCACCTTTTACTTTCTTTTCTTTTCTTTTTCTTTCTTTCTTTTTTTTTTTTTTTTGAAAGAGAGTATAGATGAGCAGAAAACTTACGGAAGAAATACAAAAGGCTGATAAAGACATAGCAGATCGAGAGGTTTTTTGGGTTTTTTTCCCTGCCTCACCTTCTTTCCTTGACCACCTCACTGCTGGGGAGGAGAAGATTTGCAGCCAATCAAAGAATATCTCTAGCAAAGGGGCGCCTGGGTGGCTCAGTCGGTTAAGCCTCAGACTTCCGCTCAGGTCACGGTCTCGTAGTTCATGGGTTCGAGCCCCGCATCGGGGTCTGTGCTGATGGCTCGGAACCTGGAGCCTGCTTCGGAGTCTGTGTCTCCCTCTCTCTCTGCCTCTCCCCCACTCGTGCTCTGTCTCTCTGTCTCAAAAATAAAATAAACATTAAAAGAAAAAGAGTATACTGACCCGGATGAGCACTGAGTACTACACGAAAGTGTTGAATCACTTTATTATACCCACTGAAACGAATAGACCTACACCGTATGGCAATGACACTGGAAGTAAAACTTTTTTCTAAGTAAAACAAACAAAAGAGAGATGATGATAGGCTCGCCGTTTCTCATTGACTTCATTCATTCATTCATTCGTGCCCACACTCACTCATTCCATCACTCCAGGCCTGCAGCAGAGGGGAGAGCCAGGAGGAAGCACCGTGCAGGGCCCGGCCGTCAGGCCATGGCGAGTCCTTCCACACCGTCCCCCTCTGACTCACCTCTCTTTCCTCTTCTTTTGCAGAATTCTTCTCTCTGGTGGCCGAAAGCTAAGAGGCTGTGACTACCCCAGGCCTTCCCCGTCTCTGCCCCAAACACCCAATCTCAGCCCCTCGAGCTGCCCTCCTGCGTTGCTGTTCAGTGTGTTTATGTTATTTTTTACTCCCCCCACCCCCTGCGGCCCTCAAACGACATCATTCTTCTGGAAAATGCTGGAGAAACAATAAAGGCTGTACCAATCAGATTCTACTGCTCCGGAGGCTGTGGACCTGCTGGGGTGTGGATCCTGCCTTGGCTCTCCAGACACACCTGTGCAGGGGTGGGGCAGGATTTAGACAGAAAAGGGGATCGGAGGGAAATTTACTGAGCCCTCCTCTGCCTTGGGTACGAGAATGGTACTCTGCATGGGTTGCCCATTAGTCCTTGAAACTGCCCATAAGGTAGGTGATGAAACTCCCATTTTACAGATGCAGAGACTGAGTCTTAGGAAAGTGATGTGTCAACCCCGCACAGCTAGGACTTCTAGACGGATGGATGGGTGGATGGATACCCATTAAGACTCTTTGTTACAAATGACAAAAACCCAACACAGAGTAACTTAAGTAAAAAAGGAAGGAAAAAACAAAGATCTGGTTATGCCTGAATGGTCCAGGGATAGGTCTTCAGGAACAGCTGGATCAAGGGACCCGAGTGCTATCATCAGAATTAAGTCCTCCTTCCCTCTGAGCACTGTGTTCCATTTTGCTGGATGCATTATCAGGCAGGCCCTCCCTCATGGTGGCAAGATTCGTCCAGCATCTCAATGCCGGTGAGAAAAGAGCTTCTGTTTCCCAGTCACCCCATCAGGAGATTCCAAATTTAGTCCCATTAATACCAGTGGCTAACGGTTATTGAGCACTTACTTTGGACAGAACGCTTTACGCGATCCCATCTGTACAACAACCCTATGAATGAGTACTATCATTATCTCATGTTTGCCCCAAGTTACACTACGAATAAGTAGTGAAGCCAGGGCAAGGCCGGGCCAGGCAACCCCGTCGGGATTCAGGCTGAGCGGCAGGTAGGGACAGGCCACCTTCCCTGGTGGCCTCCGGGCAGCGTCAGCTGACCCAGGCTTAGCAGGGGACTTGGGATCAGACCCAGGAAGCAGCAGCTCGGAAGGGCCTCACTGGCCCGAGGCGGCTTTCGGTGCCTGTCACCCCACCCCCAAATGACAGCGCACACATCACAGTTCAGACTCAGGGCAGCACGTGGCCCGGCAGCAAAGCGCCTTTGAAAGCAGGGCTGTTCAACCTCTCAGGGGACACAGGACATGGGCTGCGGGGCGCTCAACTCGGAAAGGATTTGTCTGGAGCACGAGCGGGACAAGGAGAAAAGGCTTCCTCGAGGGCAGGACGCCTTTCGGGGGACTGGGGAGTACAGCGGTGTTGGGGGTGAGGGGTGGGAACGACAAGTAACCCCACAGCGGCCATCCCTCACCAAGCCTCCTCCTGCCTCCTACCCCGTAGTTTTTGATTCAGTTCACTCCGCCACCCTCCCCACCCCCACCTGATCCAGGCCCAATCACAGGTAGGGGTGGGGAGGGCGGGGTAGGGGTCCGCCTCCGCAGAGCCCTGCCGCCAGGGTCTCACATGCGTGAAGAGCCTCCAGTTCAGACTTTCCGAGGAGGCCAGACCTCCAGTCGCTGGCTGTAACTCAGGTTTGGCATTGCTCTATACTGGGACCCATGCCACGCGGAAGTCTGCGGGCTCCAAGCCGGCTCTGAGAGCCGCTGGTGGCAGCTTCCCGGGCCTCTGGACCGCCACGGTGGCCTCCTAGCCGGGGTCCCGGGCCTCCCCCACCTCCCCGATCTGCTGTCCACCCAGAGGCCCCGAGGGCTCTTTCCAAAACAGATCAGGTCACATTGCTCTGCTTAAAACTGTCCTGTGACTGCCCCATCCACGGTAGAGCCCTGAATCAAAGCACAGCCTTCCCTGCCCACAGGCGCCCAGTCCCCCTCTCCACCCCGTCCCCCCGCATCTCTGCCTTCTACCCCCAGCCCCCCTCGCTCCCAACCAAGCTGTTCCCTCAGCCTCGACCATCCTGCCCTCCCCACCGCTTTCCCTGCCTCAGTCCTTTTCCTTCTCCGGACTCCCCCAGCCAGGGTTAGAGCCTCTGAACTTCCCCGCAGGTAAGCACTGATCTGTCGCGGGTGAAATGGGGAATTAGGTGTGACAACCTAATTCATGCCCATGTCTCCGAGCATAAGGTTCCCAAGGTCATGTCTGGGGGTGGGGGGGTCCCCTGCTGGATCCCGGGGACCTGGCTCACAAAAAGGTGCCATGGTGCGGATGTGGCCACAGAGGCCAAACGTGGCCAATCACTGGCTCAAGGCCACAAGTGCAGAACAGAATGGGGACCTGACCCCAGTCTCCCGCTTTCCCACCCAGCCGCCGTGCCTCGCCCTCGGAGACCTTCCACCTCGGCAAGGAGTGGGGCACAAGGGAAGTCCTCTGAGCCCAGCATCTTGCAGACTCCAGCCGGAGTCACCCGAGGACCTTGTCACCACCCTCTTCAATTGCTCATCGGCTGAACACAACTTCCTTGTTAGGCTCACTCATCATCTCCATTTCCCTTGTGTCCTGGAGAGGCTGGGGACCAGGAGGGAGGGAGCCCAGGGCGGGGAGGAGGAGCGTGAGTGGCCTTTGATAAGAGCGGGGAGCAGCCTGCCTGTGTGGACAGAGGACTGAGTGATGGATCGAACGTCCCGGAGCGCGGAGAGGAGGCCGAAAAGTGAGAGAAGAGGGAGCGAGGAAGGATCGGAGGGGGGAAGGATGGATGGGACAAGTCGGGGCTGCGGACTCTCCCTTCTTGCAGCCACGGGTGTGGAGAACACGAGCGTAAAGGGCTCCAGATTTGAGGCTGGACAGAGCTGCCCTCCAAACCTGCCTCTGTCTCCTTCGAACACCTACTGTGTGCCAGACATTTTGTATATCCCACGTCTGGATCCCCACCGCAACCCTCCAAGGAAGGGAACAGTCTCTATTTTTATGAATGAAAAAGAAAAAAAAAGAAAGAAAGAAAGAAAGAAAGGTTCAGAGAGGTGAGAGAACTTGCCCAAATGACACAGCCAAGGAAAAGGAAAATAGCCAACATTTATTCAGACTCTCAACAAATGATTTTTTTTAGTTTTTTTTTTTAGTTTTTTTTTTTTTAGTTTTTTTTTAGTTTTGTTTTTTTTTTTTAGTTTTTTTTTTTTAGTTTTTTTTTAGTTTAGTTTTTTTTTTTTAGGTTTTTTTTTTTTTTTTTGTTTTTTTTTTTTCCAACAGGTAATTTTTGAGCGCCTGCTTGTGCCCGACACAGCTAAGCGTTTGAGAAGCATTACCCCATCGGGTCATCACAGTAATGGCAAGACCTCTCTCCAAAGTATGGCCTCCGTCTGGCTCTGCCTCCCCTGCCGAAGATCCCCCACCTCCCGTGCCTCTGCGGCTGTTCTACGGGGGACAATTGTCCTAGAAAGATTTGGAGCGGTTGACGCTGATATTCAGGCTTATATAAGCATCAGAAAGCCGTCGGCGAGGGGCAGCTCAGCGTGCGGGACGGAAGCCCGGTGCTCTCGGACCACTCTGCCTCCTCCTTTATCGGTCCAGCCAGAGAAGGGCCTGGGCAGCCGGCCTGGAACCCAAACTATGTCACAAAGGGCTCTCACCCAACATTTTTTTTTTTTGGTCTTTATGTTTATTTATTTATTTATTTATATTTATTTATTTTTGAATTAACACCCAAGTTAGTTCGCATCTAGCGCAATAACGATTTCAGAAGCGGGTTCTGGTGATTCATCCCCTATGTATGACACCCAGTGCTCATCCCAGCAAGCATCTTCCTCAATGCCCCTTGCCCATTTAGCCATCCCCCACCGTAGCCCCTCCAGCAACCCTCAGTTTGTCCTCCATGTTTTGTTCCCCTCCCTGTTTTTATATCATTTTTGCTTCCCTTCCCTATGTCTCTTAAAGTCCTCATAGGAGTGAAGTCATATGATATTTGTCTTTCTCTGATGGACTAATTTCGTTTAACATAAGACCTTCCAGTTCCATCCACGTAGTTGCAAATGGCAAGATTTCATTCTTTTTGATTGCCGAGTAATACTCCATTGTGTGTGTGTGTGTGTGTGTGTGTGTGTGTGTGTATACACACCCCACATCTTCTTTATCCATTCATCCATCGATGGGCATTTGGGCTCTTTCCAGACTCTGGCTCTTGTCAATCGTGCTGCTCTAAACACGGGGGTGCACGTGCTGCTTCGAAACAGCACCCCTGTGTCCCTCAAATACCTAGTAGTTCAATCGCTGGGTCATAGGGTAGTTGTCTTTTTAATTTTTGAGGAACCTCCATGCCGTTTTCCAGAGTGGCTGCACCAGCTCGCATTCCCAAGAGGCCTTCACCCAACTTACCTCTCTTTCTTCTTTCCTAGATCTCCGCAGGGAAGTATAGAAGTACCCACATTTAGGGCTCTATGAAGGGCCAAAGGAAGGGGCTCCTGAGGGCCAAAGGAAGGTTCCCATGGGTGGTGGCACTCAAGCCAGGGTACCCTCATCATTGCCATTCTGCAGATGAGAAAATGGAGTGTAAGTGGCTTGGCTGACGCTCCAGATCCCATTTGCTTGACCCCACTCTGCCCGATGGGGGACAAGGCCAGGATTCAAACTATGAGGAGCCTGGATTCAGAGCCCACCTTCTTCTCCTACCTCCCCTACACCCTCAGCCTGAAGAATTCTCTCTTACTCGGCGAGGACTGCCTTTTCATTCCATGCAGGCCTTCAACTGATTGGATGAGGCCCACCCATATTAGGGAAGGCGATCTGTTTTCCTCAGTCCACTGATTTAAATGTACTCTCATTCAAGGCTGTCTGGATTGCTCAGTTGGCTGAGCCTCCAACTCTTGATTTCAGCTCAGGTCATGATCCCAGGGTCGTGGGATCAAGCCCTGTGTTGGGCTCCACATGCACTCTCTGCTCCTCAGAAAGTTCAACATAGACTTTCCATAGCCCCAGAAATCCACTCCGAGGTGTATAGCCAAAAGAAGTGAAAACATGGAGAATGGGTACGCGGTGTTCTGGAACAATGGGAAAGTTCTGAGGCTAGAGACGGGTGTGGTGGCGCGAGATGGCCACTGAACCGTTCCCTGGAAAATGGTTCTTTGTATGTGATGCGAATTTCCCCTCGATCGTCATCATCTAGGCCCCCATTCGGTTGCCAGGTCTCCTGAGAGCTGGAGCCACGCGGACTTGACTCACCATTGTAACCCCAGCACCTACACGGTTCCTGGCACAATCGAGGGGCTTAATATACCTTTGGGGAGTAAATACACACAGAGATCCGCATTCCACAGGCACAAAATCAGGACCAAGTGGATTCATGAAACGGCAGCTCTCGCCTAAACGTAACAAAGCCCATCTGCTCTTTGAGCTCCTGGGCACTGCAAGGCAGTGAGCATCCCGTCATGAGAGGCATGCAAATAGAGACGAGGGAACTTGTTGAAAGAACTCGTGCATCAGCAGGAAGACAGCGGGTTCCCTCCAACTCTGAGATGCATTGGTCTTACGGGCCCCTACAAATGCATTGAACCTCCCGCTGGCTGCTTGCTACCTTATCGAATCACTCACTCACCAGATACCCACTGAGCACCTTGGTCACCCAAGGACGGACCCCAAGAGGGTGCCATGTCCTAAAATAGGCAGAGAAGTTTCTAGATCATTCTTTTTACTTTCTCCCCCCTGACCCGACCCAGTGTTCAGAACGCCACCTGGGCAAAGCCGTGGGCTGGGGTCGCCACGCTCAAAGGAGATTGGTTCGCACTCAATGTCCCTCCCGCGGGTTTCTGCTGTCCCTTAGGTGTGCTAACCACCTCCTGGTCCCCTCGCTGACTCGCTCCAGCAGCATCACCACAAGCTGCTGTTCCTGCCGTGCCTTATGCTGCTCTACTCCGCTGGGCTCAGCTGAACCCCCACATCCTGGCCCTGCTCTCCCTCGGGGCCACTGTGTCCAGAAAAGGGGCTGCGGTCCACTGGGAGGGACAGGCTGAAGAAAGTATGGGCACCCACAAATAAACTATTTGTTTATTTAAGCCAAACACGTGGATATTCTATAATAACGTGGGGAAGATCTGTGATGTGAATTTTGTTTAAAGGTGACACATTTATATGATATGATATGATATGATATGATATGATATGATAGGATACCAAACTATACTATATTTTAATTTGTCTATTTATCCCTAATTCACCTCCTTCTTTCTACCACAATCCCCCTTGGGGACGGGAGAGTAATGTGCCCTGAGAAAGACACCTGGCCGGGAATATATTTTTGGTCTATGAGATGTAAACATATATCCCTGGGTGGGGCTTGCAGGGAAGCTTCTGGAGAAGCAGACCCCTTCGTCTTTGGCTTTCACCTTCCTCCTTCGCCCTGTCTACGCTTCTTACAGCCATAGAGAGGAAAGTCATGGCTGGTGATGGGACGCTTGGGAGTCCCCGAGGGCCCCTGGGAGCTGCCAAACTTGAGAGGTTCTGACAACAGCACAGCAAGTCCCTGTTGGGTCGAGTTTTGCTGTAGTTAGTACATAAAACAAACATAATTCTAACCCACCGGCAGGAACTAAAGAAAGCTTAGAAAACGTAGTGTAGTGGGTTGAACGGGCATGTCCAATAGGAGCCCGAGAATGTGACCTTACCTGGAATGAAGGTCTTTGCAGATGTAATGAAGGTGAGGATCTCAAGATGAGACCATCCCGGATTAGCGTGGGCCCTAAATCCAGCAACAGGTGTCATCAGAAGAGACGGAAAAGGTCACGTGAAGAAGGAGACAGAGGTTGGAGCGATGCAGCCACAAGCCAGTGAGCACCCAGAGCCATGGGAAGCTGGAAAAGGCAAGGAAGGATTCTTTCCCGGAGCTACAGAAGGAGCATGGCCTGCCGACACCTTGATTTCAGACTCTGGCTTCCGGAAACGTGAGAGAATAAATTCCTACCATTTTAAGTCACCAGATTTGTGGCCATTTGTTACGGTAGCCCCAGGACAGTAATATATGTAGAAAAGTAGAAGACGTAACATCTAAGCTGGGCATCTGAAGGATAAATAGGAATTCTTTGGTTAAGAGGAGAAGGATCTTCCAGAAACATGAATAAATAGCAAACTATAATAATAACAACAATGCTTGTTGGGTATGTCTTCTTCCTTGTGCTTTAAATTTTTTTTTTTAAATGCTATTTATTTTTGAGAGAGAGAGACAGAGCATGAGAGGGGGAGGGGCAGAGAGAGAGGGAGACATAGAATCCGCAGCAGGCTCCAGGCTCCGAGCTGTCAGCACAGAGCCCCACATGGGGCTTGAACCCACGAACCGTGAGATCATGACCCGAGCTGAAGTCGGATGCTTAACCTACTGAGCCACCCAGGGGCACCCCTGCCTTGTACTTTATATCCTCTCTCCCCTAATCCTTACGCCAGTGATACCAGTAATGGTATCACTGTCCCTTTTTCATAGCCCGGGAGACTGAGGCACAGAGAGGTTAGATGTGCTGGGGGAGTGATCACAGCAGATGCTGTGGTGACCCCAGTCCTCACTCTGAAGACCCAAGACTCACTGTTCAAGGGGTTTTTGTTCCTGGCTGTGGACTTCCAGCCCCCCCCCCCTCAGGGCAAGGCTGATGTGCAAGGGGACCAGCTGCACAGCCCTCAGAGCTGGCCGGCGAGTCGGATAAGAACTCACCAGCACCCTCGGCTGGGGTGACTCCAGGCGTGCCCCACGCAGTCTCCCTGAGTCCCCAGCAGGGCTGAGCGGCCCACAGCGGGGGTGGGCTTAGTGGCATCCCCTCCTTTTCCCTGCCTGTCTCACATCCCCACACCGCAAGTGAGGCTTCCAGGAACCAGCTCACAACAAACCACTGTGCTCAAGTCCTTGCTTGGGGTGTGCTTCTGGGAGAACCCCAAACCCAAACGGTGTTGGAGTCCGGGCCCATCTCTGGTGGAGCGGACCCCAGAGCCCGAGCTCGGACCCACAAAACTCCTCTGTTCTGTGGGGTTAGAGGCATAACAGCCCCAGGCGCATCCACATTTAGGGGCGCAAATAACAAGTAGCCGGCTACCTGCTGCCCCAGAGCGGGACGCGGCAGGGAGGTGGCAGCTGAGGGACCGGCTCTTGAACGTTCTCACGTTCTCTGTGCTCACCGCAGTGCGTGTGGTGCCGACCTGGACGCGCCCCGGCAAGACGCCCGCGCCTCTTTACCACTCCAGCTTCTGCAGATCGCGGGCCACTTGTCACCCAGTGCTCACATCTGTTCACTCTGGAGCAACGAGCAGAGGGCCACCGGCTCAGCAGAGTGCTTCCCAGACAATTCTGGGGCGGCTGTGACGCTTGCCAGGCGAGCCGGAGCCAGATGAGAAATTGCTGTGCCCCAGCAGTTCTTGCAAAATTCAAAGCTTTTTGCTGGAGCAGAGGGTCAGTTATTGGAAGGTTTCTTGCATAATCATCACAAAACGCCACCTTGTCAGCGTTGCCAAAAAGACCGGTCGCGGATGGATGGTCTGCTCCGGGGGCCAGTCCTTTCTCTGCGTTGGGAAACATCATCCAGAATGTGAATAACACAGAGGAAGTGGTGGCCGATTCTGCCAATATCGACTGCCTCCGTGGGCACTTTATTTGCATCTAAAGGAAATTGCCTTCATTTCTTGGGCTTCTTGCAAGGAAGGCTTGCTTGCTTTTTTTTTTTTTAATTTAAAATTTTTATTTAATTCCAAGTTAGTTAATGTGTAGGGTAATAATGGTGTCAGGAATAGAATTTAGTGATTCATCACTTACAACAACACCCAGGGCTCATCCCAACAGGTGCCCTCCTTAATGCCCACCTCCCATTTAGCCCATCCCCCTACCCCACACCCCGCCAGCAGCCCTCAGTTTGTTCTCTATTTAAGAGTCTCTTAGAGTTTGCCTCCCTCTCTGTTTTCATCTTCGTTTTTCCTTCCCATCCCCTATGTTCCTCTGCTCGTATGTTCTTAAATTCCACATACGAGTGAAATCATGTGATATTTATCTTCCTCTGACTGACTTATTTCACTTAGCATAATACCCTCCAGTTCCATCCACGTTGCTGCAAATGGCAAGATTTCATTCTTATTGGTGCCGAGTAATACTCCATTGTGTGTGTGTGTATTATATATCATATATATATCATATGTATACATGTATATGTATACATGTATGTGTATACATATATATCATATGTATATACATATAGTATATATATAATATATATTATATATCATATATTATATATGATTGATATATGATATTATATAGTACATATTTTGCATTATATAATATATATTATGTGTTATATATATTATATATATATATATATATATATATATGCCACATCTTTTTCATCATCCATCGATGGACATTTGGGCTCCTTCCATACTTTGGCTATTGTCGATAGTGCTGCTATAAACGTGGGGGTGCATGTGCCCCTTCGAATCAGCATTTTTGCATCCTTTGGATAAATACCTAGCAGTGCAATTGCTGGGCCATAGGGTAGCTCTATTTCTAATATTTTGAGGCACCTCCATACTGTTTTCCAGAGCGGCTGCACCAGCTTGCGTTCCCACCAGCAGTGCAGAAGGGTTCTCCTTTCTCCGCATCCTCGCCAGCATCTGTGTGCAAGGAAGGCTCTCACCACCCCCCCCCCCCCCCCCCGCCGCCACAGAGGGTAGGAGCACACCCAAGTCATTCTCTCACTCACTCATTCATTCCATAACAGCGTGCTCTAGAGTAGCCACAGGCCCCCGCATTTGCTGAGGGCTCACGCTGTGGCTGGATCACGTGTTTCACGTGCATCACCTCATTTAATCCCCCCAGCTGTCGGAGGTGGGTCATTTGTCCCGTTTTGCAAAGAGGCTCGGCCAAGTTCGTTAGCTCTCCCAAAGCCAGCCAGACAGCAGTCGGGGGAGCGAGATTTGGAGAACAGAGATGTGAATTCTAATCCCACTCTCCCCGCCTATTAGTCATATTGAATCAGACGCGTCATTGACTTCATTTAACTGAGCCTCGGCTTCCTCACCTGGAAAATGGACGTGCCAACTGCTGAAGTTTAAGAGAACAGGACAGACCAGCAGACAGGTGAGGTGTCCGTGCTTTGAGGAACCACTGGACACAACCTGGTATATTTGCAGTTCGCACGTCCCAGAACTGGTTTGTTTTCCTCCCTCCCCCCGACAAAGATTAAATTTGTGAGATTTTAAGAATCTTTCCCAGGAAGCAGGATGTCTAACTCTCTCTGGGGATGCTGAGGGTCATATCACTGGACCAGAGACATTTTTTTATTCAGAGTCACACTCTGAATCCTGATCTCCTGACTTAAAAACCTGTCCTTCTGTCCCTCTGGCACCTGCGAGAGCCAGGTGCTTGTACCCTTGGGCCCACGGCCCACGGTGGTTGATAAGTCGAGGGGCTCTGTGCCGCTGTATCTCGCCAGCTCCTTTTTTCTAGGGTGGAGGAGGCCTGCGCCTCAAGCAATCATGCCCATTTACAGCCACCAGAGGCTCGAGAGGTGGCCCGGAAGCAGCCCGGCCAGGTGACGTGCTTGGCCGGCCTGTGTTTATCTCTGTGGCTCCATTTGGAAAAGGCCTCTCAACTATTTCACTCGGAACGGCTATCGGGTATTTTCACAGCCTAGTCGCAGGCTGTCGTTCAGGGGCTGACAAACTCCAAGACTACTCAGAGCAGGGGACCAGGATCCAACCTCTGGATGGAGCCCATCATGGTAATGGTGCCAGCCCTGACCTTTGCCCTGTACTTCACAGTTTGCAAAGCAACACTTGGACCCTCACAGTCGCTCTCTGAGAGAGCGAGTAGGGGTGTTTTTATCCCCAAGTCCGGCTGTGTCAGGCCGCCTCTGTTGCGGGAGGGAAGTCACAGCCTGAGTGCAGTCACCAGGGAGCACCGGGAGGGAAGGGAGGCAGAAGAGGAAGCCCTAGGGGACTGCTATTCCAGGAGGAGGGAGCAGAGAAATGGATGAAATGCACTGGAGAGAAACCACTCATGGGGCAGGGCGGGGCACAGAAGAACCAGGAAGAAGGGCCCCGCGGAGCAAGGCAGAGGCTGGCCATGCCAACTTGGCAGAGAGGCTCCCTCAGAGATGGTGTGGCCGAATGACCAGGACTGTGGCTCACGGAACCGTCCTGCCTGGGTTTGAATCCTGCCCCGCTGCTTCAAGCATATGATCCCAGGCATGTTGCTAAACTTGTCTGTGTCTCCGTTTGCTTGTCTGCAGGAGGAGGCTCGCAACGGTCCGCACTTCGCCAGGCTACCATGAGGCCCGAGTGCTTACCGTGGGCCTGGCACGCAGGAAGTGCAGGGTCCCGCGTTCCCGCAGCCTGGCATGGGAGCCGACCGCCTGTCCGTGAGTGACTCCGGACAGTGACTCCGGACAGGGGGGAAGACTGCAGCAGACTGCAGAGCAGGGGGGAGGCGAGGGAAGGAAAGCAGGACGGGAAGCTTTGCAGGGAGGTGTGGGGAGTGCAGCAGACCAACGGTCTCCTTTGGTGGGCCAGAAGGACCCATCCTTCTGCAAGCAAGCGGGCGGACGGGATAGCAGGGGACCCAGACCCAGGTGAAGGGCTCGGCTGCCTCCCCTCTCTGAGGGCCCAGAGGCAGATCAGGACACGAACTGCTGGGCTGGAGGAAGGAGCCGGTGTTTGAGTCGAGTCTCCAAACCGGCCCAGAACTGAAGCAGGCAGAGAGGGACGGGACGGGTGCCCCTGAGCACAGCCCCCTCTCAATCACGGATATAACCGGCTCGGATTTAGGACGATGTGTTTCAGATGTTTATCGTTTCCTACAAAGCTTCCTGGATTTGACCACCGGCCTCTGCTCCCGTGTGACCTCTGGCAAGTTACTTGATTTTACTGTGCCTCAGTTTCCTCCCCTGGGAAACAGGGATAACGATGTTACCTACCTGTCGAGGCTGTTGTGAGGATGAGGTAAAATCACCTAAGGACGGGCCTGGCACCAGGGCCGATGACTCTCGGCAGTTATTATCTGTGCCAGTATCACAGGGGGCACAGTTAAAAAGCCGCCGGGTTCCTACGATGATTCCTCCAGAGTCTCTTTCTAATCTGTAAATGTGCCCCGTAGATTTGGCCCATATTTATAGAACACCTGCTCTATACTAGGCACTGGGATATGATGCTGCAAAGATATGGTCCCTGCCCTCCGGGGTTTGCACCCAGTGGGTGAGAGTGGCACGGGCATGGAGGCGTGCTCTGTGCTTACTCATCCAGTCACTGAATCCTCAACACCAAAGCCTCGGATGAAGGATCTATTACTGTTCCCATTCCACTGCCACAGGTGTGGCAAGCTGCCCAAGGTCACATAACTACAAAGTGCCCAAGCTGAGATTTGAACCCCAGGACTGTGGCCTAGGGCCTATGACTCTTTTTTTTTAATACTTATTTTTGAGAGAGAGAGAGAGAGAGGGAGAGGAGCAGAGAGAGAGGTGAACAGAGGATCTGAAGCGGGCTCTGTGCTGACGGCAGAGCCCGATATGGGGCTCAAACCCACAAACCATGAGATCATGACCTGAGCCAAAGTCTGATACTTGACTGACTGAGCCACCCAGGTGCCGCTAGAGCCTATGACTTAATCATTGTGCTACAAACAGTGGTCAACGCTGCTATGGAAGGTACAGGACACGGGGAGTAAGTAAATGTTTGAGCTACGAAAAGCACAGCGGGAGCAAACTAGGTTAGGAGGGGACAGCAGGGGCAAAGGCCCTGGGGCAGGAGAGGCAGGTCAAGTTTGAGGACGAATTAAGCCAGGCTGCCCTAGACACAAAAAGGGAGCTAGGCAGGCAAAGACCTGCTCACCAGGCTTGGCAGCTCTTTGGGGGAAAGCAGTAGGAAGCATTTGAGGAGGTTGCACTGGAAATATGACAAGATTTCGAAAGACCACTCTCTGCAAGCGAATAGGACACAAGCATTAAAAAAAAAAAAAGAAAGAAAGAAAGAGGGGCACTTTGGGTGTTGACACGGAGCCTCTCCAAAGTATATTATCAGACGGAAAACTCAAAGTGCAGAAGAGTGCGTGTGACAGCTTGTATTCATAGGGGAAAGGATAAGCAAGCATGTTCGTGGGCTGCAGGTACTTAAATATCTGAAAGGTATACAAGAATCTGGTAAGAGCAGTAGCCCCTGGGGACGGGGACTGCAGGCCTGTGGTCAAGGGTAGGAGGCAATGCTCTCTGTATATCCTCTTCCACTTTTTACATTTTAAACCCAGGGAAGAGACTGTCTATTCAACACTGTAAAGATGTCCCTGGCTGCTGGGGAGGAAATGCAAGGGAGGGGGTCAAGAGTGAAATCCGAGAAATGGAGAGAATGAGACTCTGGAATGCTGTTTTTATGAGGGAGATGGCGCCTGAGCACAGGGTGCAGCTGCTTGGGATGCTACCTGGACAAGGCACTGTGTCACTCAGGCAAGCGGGCAGGATGGGGCGGCATGAGCAGAGCGGGGAAGGAACACGGAGCAACAGGAACCAGCCTAACTTTGCCCGTAGCAGAATTTGGCCTGGGTTCAGACTGAGCCATCTGGAAATGGACAGAAATGCTAAATGTGGAATGTTCTAGAAAAGCAGCCCTTGGCTCCCACAGATGAGCTATCACGGGCTGTTAAAGGAGGCCGCCGTGGCTCTGGAGGGATGATTTGCTCCACTTTAAATGCGCGCAGCGGCTAAGTCAATCCAAACAGGAGGCAGCCCTTGGCTCCCTCCCCGCCAAGGGCCTTTTCCCAGCTGCTGCTGCCCCCTGCTGGGGGACTCGGGACATCGCAGCCTCCGTGCGATTCTGAGGCCGCTGCTTAGGACTCCCACTTTGCATTCCGGGCGCGCATAAGACGAGTCCGTCACATTTCCTCCGCCCTTTTTGGAGATGGCCACCGCCAAGCACTGCTTCGGTGCTGGCGTAAACAACCAGGTCCACGTGAACAAGTCGCAAAGCGAACAGCAAAGGTCATTACCATCAGAAGGCAGTGCGCCAGAAGGCAGATGCGACACAGTGCGACACAGGAAGTTCTAGAGCACTGTTCTAGACCCCTCGTGTGCGTTAACTCAGCTGATCCTTGTGGCACCCACAGGGGCAGGGATGACGAAACAGAACTGGAGAAGCAAAGCAGGATTCAAACCCAGAGTCTGAGTACCAGCCCTTGCAGATTTCAACTTAACAATCAATATTCCCTGCTCACTGGGTTCACACATCAGCGGTCCTCACCCATGGATGATTTGGGCCACCAGGGGACATTTGGCAATATCTGGAGGCATTTTTCGTTGGGAGAGGGAGCGGATTCTGGCACCTGGTGGGTAGAGCCCAGAGATGCTGCCACACCACACACCCTATAATGCACAGCACAGCCCCCTGCAACAGATACACAATGTCAAAAGTGCCAAAGGGGACAAGCCCTGATCGAAATACGTAAAATTCTCCCAAATCTTCGAGCCCTCTCTTTTGCACTGCCCCCTGACATGAGGAGGGCATTAGAGCAAGCCTGCTGTATTGTACCAAAGGTATTCTTCTCGAAGATTCATGCTGAGTAACTCTCCAGAGGATTTCCCGTGAAGTCTCTTATTTACCCAAAGGGATTATGTTGCATTCAGCAATCCTGCTAATAAGAACACTCTGCGAGGAATGAGGCTCTCAGAAGCGGCCCCAGCAAAGGAGAACCCCCTGGGGCAGCGGCAGAGGGGCTTGGGCCACGCAGCAGGCACGTGCGCGTGGAATGTCGTGGCTGCCCCTGGCACTGAGCCGTAGCTGCGGCACACGCTGTTTGTCCGGGCTGTCGGGAAGCATCCAGAATGATGGCCCAGTCCCTGGGAACAACTTGTCAGCAGCCGCGTCGCCCAAAGCCCTCGCTTCCAAATCAGCCCAAACAGCCCAGTCCCTGGCTTTGGGGTGGGGGTGGGGGGGCAGCGCTCTTAACCCCTTCGCCTCCACAAAGCCTACAGGTCTAGAGGCTCTGGGGGTTCTACTGGTCTAGAGCTGTACGACGGGGCGGGAGGCAGCCGAGGACCTGGCACCCCTTCCAGCAATAAGCCTATTGCCTGCACAGAACTGTGTTGCTCAAGGGTCAGTGCTTGTAGAATGAATGAACGACCAGAAGGGTAAACTCTACAAGATTCCTTCCTTCATTCAACAATATTTACCAAGCATCTGACCAGGCTGGGCACCGTCCCAGATCTTGGGAGGACAAAAGAGACCAAGTCCCCGTTCCCATGAAGCTTACCTTCTAGGGGAGGGAGAAAGATACTACACAAATAAGCAAGTAAGTATAGGATATAATATCAGGGAGTGGGGAGCGCTCTGAAGAAAGTAAAGGCAAAGAGATGGGACACTGACAGATTGGGGGTGACTCTTTAAACTGGGTGCTTGGGGAGGGCCTCTCCAAGGAGACGACGTTTGGACAAAGATCTGAAGGTTGTGAGGGAAAGAGTCATGCAGCCACGTTGAGAACAGTAAGTAGAGAGGCCCCGGGGTAGAAAGGGTCTTAGGGAGTTTTAGAAGCAGTAAAGCAGAGAAAACGGATAAAGGTGGGTCCTGGCATGACCCAAGAGCAGAGGTTCTCAAACAGTAGCATGCATCAGAATCACCAAAAAGGCTGCCAGAAACAGATCGTGGTTCCAACCCGCAGTGCCCAGTTGGCCTGGGGTGGGGCCTAGGAATGAGCATTTCCAACAAGTCACTGTGTGGTGCTGATGATGTTGCTGGTCCAGGGACCATAGCAAAGAGTATTTGTTCTTTTCTTCTTCGTTTTTAATGTTTATTTATTTGTTGAGAGAGAGAGAGTGTGTGTGTGTGTGTGTGCGTGCGCGCGCGTGCACAGGGGAGAGGGGTAGAGAGAGAGAGGAAGAGAGAATCTTAAGCAGGCTCCATGCTCAGCACGGAGCCTGATGTGGGGCTCAATCCCACGAACCAGGACATCATGACCAGAGCCAAAATCAAGAGTCAGACGCTTAACCGACTGAGCCACCCAGGCGCCCCCAAAGAGTATTTTTTCTTAATGCAACAAGTCCTTTCCTCCCCAACACTTAACCCCAAGCAGTCACGGATCGTCGTTGCTTGATCGCCTGCCTCCACGCTGGGTAGAGGAGGTTTTCTACTGAGGCCGCAGTGTTTTGTTTAAGCGCATTGCCAACATTTAAGAGTCAGGGGGACTTCACACAAAATCCAGATTCCTGCCTCCTCTAGAAAACAGGTCTGCAGCACTGGCCGCCCCTCCCACAGGGCCACAATGCAACAGAGCCGCCTGGGGCTCTGTCACCTTGACTTCGTAACCCCAGCACAGCATCTGGCCTCGGGTAGGCACTCAAAGAGAGCTTATTAATGAAACTGGTAAGACCGCACCTAGGAAACGCACGAGGACATCAGTTTCAAGAGCTAGGAGACCTGAGGCCAGTTCTGACTCCCGCTGACGTGTTACATGACCTTGGGCTGTCCATGGACCTCAGTGATCACTCCTTCCTCCCAGAGTCACTGCATCGAACAAGAGAGAGGATGTGAAGGGTTTAGCACATGCCTGGCATACGGTACTCCACTCTCACTGCGAGGAACTCAATAAATATTTACTCTCTAGGATGGGAGAAAGTGTGAGAGGTCTTGGAGGCTGGACAGCTCCCTGTTGGGACCAAAGGGGTCGACAGTCTACTTGCGTTCAGTCCCCAGTGCTGCCATTCACTAGCTTTGTGACTCTGGGCATTAGACTTTCCCTTATTTGGGCCTCAGTTTCCCCACCACAAACAGGGATGATACAAGTCCCACAGGGGTTATTGTGCATATCAGATAGGAACATGAATATTAAGCCAATTAATCCTTTAAAGTGCTTCCAATAAGGCCGGTACGTGCTCAACATATGCCAGCCCTAGCTGTTACAGCTGCTCAGGGAGGGGTTAGACTAGAATTTCTCAGGGGCCCTCATGGCTCCAAAATTCTCTGACCTCTTTGAACCCAGTGACAGTCAGGCAGCTGTCATTAGTCATCAAGAATATAGAGAAGGCCCTTGGTATCGTGGAGGCAGTGGAGTAGAATTCGCTGTACGGGGTTTAGCACCTCACTGGAAAAATCCAAAATGCTCTTACAATGGTGCTGACCAAAATCAGAGTAGCAACCACAAGAGGACGAGTGGATGTGGTGCAGAGGACAACAGCCTACGAGAGAGGCACCATTACCCCCTCGCAGACGAGAAAACGGAGGCTCCAGAAGGCCACCCCTGGATGTGTCTCTGTCTCGGCTCCACGCACCTGCCTCAGGAGGGTGACTCAGTCAAGGGGTCCTTTGAGGGATTAACCGGGTCATGATGGACAGCACAGCCTGGAGGGGGAAGCAGAAAGGCCAGGCAGGGGCATTCTGACTCCCTATGAAGGCCGAAACCTTCACAGCAGTTGGGTGAGTGTGTGTGTGTGTTCACTGCCCTGCACGCGGCTGGCGGCCACACAAAGTCACAGGGCAGCTGAGAAAAGTGCCTGGTCACTGAACGGTAAGTGATGGGAATACCCGTTGCGCAGGCGTCTTCACCCAGGGGCTGCTCCTCCCTCTCAGCCAGCCAGCCATCCCAGATTGGGGAGGGGCAGCAGGAGTGACAACGGGGGTACATCTAGCCATGATGTCATCACCATGATGGTGATAAGCCAAATATGTCCTGATAAATTTCTTCTCTTTCATCCATTCAACACTCACTGTTGAGCACCTAACACACTTCCCTCTTTGACTCCTCAGGACAACCCCAGAGGCGGGTTCTGCTAGCCCGTCTTTAAAGGGGAGCGAAGAGGCCGGGACGACGGCCGTGATTTCAGCCTGGTTTCCGGACCACAGAGCAAGAGGGGCCTCCCCGGAAAGTCAGCGGAGATGGGTGCACCCTTCCCGTGTGTTGGGGAACGTCCTGGAGGCCGGCTTTCATTCATTATGTGCAAGCTCATAGGTTCTCCGTTTTACAAGCGAGGAAACGGGTTTGGCGGAAAGCACTTCGAAGTCCCGAGTCCAACCCCTCCCCCCGATCAAAGTTTCCTTGTTCTCCCTTCTTTTCACAGACATCACTAGAAATACTTTCACATTTTAGATTTTGCAGCGCATAATATCGTTGGGCCTTAAAAACAAGACTTCCCTGCGGGATGCGGGGCAAGAATCGGATTTCCTGATGCACGACACAGTCTTGCTCCCAGGAGCCGGCGACCTGGAACCACAAAAACCTCTGCGAAGTCAAACCAGCTCACAGCTCCGCTCCGGCAGCGGCGGCCACGTTACTGCGCAGGCGCCGCTGCAAACTCCCGCGCGCCAGACGCGCCCCTCCTGGGCGAACTCACTTCCGGAAGGGCGGGGGGAGCGACGAATCCCCCTTCCTCCCGAAGATGGTCCGAGCCAGCCTCTGGCCAATCAGAAAGCTTCTCTTTTAACAGCTTCTGGCTGGAGGAGGCTGGGAGTTTCATTTCCGTGAACTTTCCGGCGGCGCGGGGGCGGGAGGTGGAAATGATTGACATCTCCAGTAGCCATTTGTCTAGCGGAGTGAGCTTGACGGGCAGACACCACTAAGAAGTGTCTGGCCGGGGGGAGCTATGGGCCCCGCCCCCTCCTCCCACTGGCCTCCGAGAGCCGGGGTGGGGTGGGAGCTTTTGGCCGCAGCCAATCGAGGGTCAGCAAGGAGGAGGAGGCGGGGTAGGTGGGCAGTGGTTGCCCGGGGAGCGCGTCTGGCGCCGTGCTGGGGTTGGGGTCGGATGGCTGCGGCGTCGCGCTTCCCGATCCCCACTGCCAGGAGCTAGGCTGGGAACGAGCGGGAGCCCCGTCGCCACGCTCGCACCTTCCAGGCTGCCTTCTGAGGCCTGAAGCCGGGCCCCGTCTGGCGCTCCTCTGCGCCTCCGCCCCGACCCTCGCGCGCGATAGCCGCCCCCAGCCCAGAGGGTCCGGACCCCACTGTCCCTGTCCGCACCGCGGCCCCAGGCCCCTTGAGTGTCTGCCGTCCCCACTTCCCTTCCCAGGCAGTCCCCCCCCCCTCCCCCGACGCTTCTAGCAGCCGCTTTTCCCCTGTCTGGTCCGCGGAGGTGGTTGGTTACCATGGTGAAGCTGGCGGCCAAATGCATCCTGGCAGGTGAGTTTGAAATTTAGTCTCCAGAATCCAGAGACTTCGTAAGTTACTGAGAGCTTTTGTTCGCGTAAATTGCCTACCCTCTTTTCCTTTCTCTCTTCCAAAGACGAGTTAATGCGATTACTGATAGAGTAAATGCCACTAGGGGTGGAAGAATTCTCTTCCAGGGCACATTTGTAGCTCCAGCAGATATCCCCGCTCCCTGTCATACCCTGAGACCACCTTCACCAGTTTAAACTGTATTCAGGAGGAGTAGACTCGTTAAAAAAAAAAAAAAAAAATCAGGCTAAGCACGCCATAAATGCTTCATCCAAACCATGTGGCGTATCCCAGTGTTAGGCATCGGTAACTTTGGTAGTCAGTAGTTGTGGGATTTTTTTGTCCTGATTGCACCCCCTCTGGTAACAGGGATGGGAAACCGTAATGTACAGTCGACCAGAGTTTGCAAAAGGGCCATGTGTGTTGTCTTTAAGAGCCAGACTTCCCATGCTGCCCTGCACTCAGGAGGTTATAAATGTTGAATCCCCCAAAGGCAGGAATCTCTGGTTGACTCCGACATCCCAAGCATCCTGAACAATATCTGGAACCAGGAGGTACTCAGTAACTAGTTGTGGAATGAATGCCAATGTGGCATTCACATTTGTATTATTTGTATTGTTCCCTTTGTATGTCAGCACATTCAGGAAAATATTTGCCAGGATTTCGACCTGGGGCCCCTGAACACAGATGTGCTTTACTGAGTCCTTAGTGCATGCCGGACACAGGCACTTCATTCAGTCCCCTCACCGCAGCACACTGGGGTCGGTGCTGTATTGTTTGATCTTACCGAGGCACTGAGAGGTCAAGTCTCTTGCCCAGGGTCACCCACTCGTGAAGGAAAGTCCTAGGCAGGATCTCAGCCCCCCAAACCTGCCCAGCTGCAAAACTCTTCACTTGTGTTACCGTTGAACCCCGAGATCTCTCTAGGGTTCCCCGACCAGCTCATGAAAGAAATGATATAGAGGGGGAAAAAAATTCCCCTTTTGATTCCTCTCTTCCAGACTGAAATTGATGATATTTTTAATGGCCTTTCTAATCTGAAAAGAAAAGGGTGACACAGAAAGATGCCTGACAGTAGTAACTCAGATCACACTGGAGGAAAAAAACTGGTGGTTCTCAAGAGAGATCTGTAGTTTCCAGAGTGCCAGGAGAGGCAGTATTGTGTAACAAAAGTAATTTTGACTGTTCCTTTGAAGGGCTGTGTCATCTTGGGCACAGCATATCTCTAAGCCTCAGTTTCCTTGCGGATGAGGTAAGAACGTTTTTATTTTCTGAAGTTGTGTATTTTTTTTAAATGGGCTTCTCTGACTGTTCTCTCATTTCCTTTTTAATTCAATTTCCATCCCGCGGGGCTAACTTACAGAGCACCTTCTGTGTGCCAACACTGCACTCGAACCCTCAACACAGGTGTCTCACTGAGTCCTCACAAGAACCCTGAGGGTCTGGTGTTATTTGGCATCCTATTTACAGGTGGGGCATCTGAGGCCCAGAGAGGGTAAGACACTTGCCCTGGGTCACACAGCTGGATGCAGCAGAGCTGGCCTCCAGACCCAGGTGATCTGGTTTCCAGGGCTTTGTGTTTAGCCTCCGGCTATACTGTCCTCAAGCCTCAATGCTAGACTCTTTGCCCCTCTTGACACCGAGCCCCCAGGTACGATTTCACCTGATTTCAGCCACTGCCTGAGTGATTCTTGAACTCCAGTCTAGTCCTCAACTTCAGCCTCCTTTCAGGGCCTTGAGGTCAAGCATTTCCTCTTGGAAGTTTCCAGGACCCGAAAGACCTCAGCACAGCGAATCAGGCCCCCCTACCCCACCACCCACCAGAGTCTCATTCTCTACACTGGCCCCACCACATACACCACCCCCCCTCCCCACTGGTTTTATTTTTTCCTCTCCCCTCCCAGGCCTACTCTTTAAATTGAGTTTATCTGTCTTTTTTTTCCCTCTCTTATAACTAGTCAGTGAGGGACCTGATACTCAGTTCAAGTGCTTTTATTCATTCAACAGATATTTAGTGAGCACCTGTGTGTGAATCATCGTGCAAGGTACAGTGGGACTACGGGGGTGAACCAGGGCAGCCCCCACACTCACGGAAGGGCTGAGACGTGCATAATACTTTATAATCAAGCAAACACAAAGAGAATGCCGGTTGTGTCCCAGATACCAGAGAAATCCCTCAGAGCACAGCTGCTCCTTGTTCTGGCTCAGATGAGGAGAGGGGACAACCCTTGACATTTATCTGTTGTATTTACCTAAAAACCACTTAAATATGACTAGAAGTATGTCAGGCACTGCCCATATGAGCTCATTACGTCCTCCTAACGATTCTACGAGATAGGTGCTTATTGTCCGCCTTTTATAGAAATGGCAACCGAGGCCCGGAGAGATCGCTGACCCAAGGTCACACAGCTGGAGTGGGGACTTGGGTTTACTGCCCCTTGGTAGCAGTGGGGATGAGAATAGCACCTCGCCAGAAGGTGGCTCGGAAAAGTCTCATGCTATCAGCCGTGAGCCTCACGGGTGACGACAAGAGGGAGACCTGGAGGGAGGTTCCCTCTCAGGGCTTCTCGAAGGTCAAGAGCGCAGGGGCATGGAGCCCAGATGTGGCGTACGGGACAGCTGGGGAACAAGTGGGATGTGAGCGTTTCCTGTGGTATGTCCATCAAACAGGTCCTGGAAGGATGAAGGGACAGGAAGGCAGCACCTAGAGCAACTACAGGAAGGGTCCCCCCGCCCTGGGCTGAGGGAGGCAGGGAGGCAGACAGGTCGTCGGAAGTTCAGGAAGAGAGCTCCCCGAGGAGCCGAGACGCAGACCTGAGAAGAGGGCACTGTCCCCCCGCTGCTGGCGTCTCCCGAGCGGGAGTAAAAAGGCTGGTCCAGTAATAAACTGGAGAGAAGTAAATACCTACCGCTGGAGTAAAGGCCATTGCCAACGCACTGCTTAGACAGCAGGCACGTGGGAAAGGGGCAAGTCCATCCGCCCTCCCCCACCTGCCAGTCTTTCTCTAGAACGTGCACTGGCAGAGCCGGACAGGAAGCCCCTGGCAGAGGAGACCCCCGTTAGCAGAGTCCCGGCTCCCATGACCCGGGGCGGGACACAGAGCCCGGGCTGAGGCCTGAGGCAACTAGCGCGCTGTCCTCAGGGACGACAAAGGCAACGCGGGCTTGAGATAGAGCGGAGGCAATTGCAGATAGAGACGGCAGTTGCAGGAGCCTGGGTACAGCTGGGAGGCGTGAGCACCTGGTGACATGGGCAGAACAAGTGGGTTAGGTCAGCAAGACCCCTTGGGACCTGGGGGTGCGACACAAGCCTGGCTGTAGACAGATAGATCGGCTGAAGGCCCAACATTCTAGTGGAAACATCCACGGGTTGTTGGAGATAGAGACCAAGCGTGGGAGAGAGAAGTGACAGGGGAAAGAGAGTAAACGGGACAGACTAACTGGGAGCAGACAGACCCACAGGAGTGCCCACATTCGGAGGCAGGAGAACCAGGCCAGTGGAAGGACACGGGGGCCAGGCGGGAGGGGGCTGCTTCAGGCTGACTCATCCTTCAGAGACACCAAGGAGCATGGGAGCCGAGAAAAAGCCATTGGACTTGGCAGTGACCTCGCATGGTGCCTTTGCAGGCGTCCCTCCCTCTGTCCCCCAGGCTCAGCCCCCTCCCCCCTACCACCCCGAGGAAGTCGGCCTCGCTGCCGAAACTGCTCATTCGTTCCTTTCCTCGACGCACCCTCAGATGCTTTGGTTCTCAGCTTGCGCTGTTTGCCTTTGCACTTGTCATCGTGTTGCTCTGCAAATGTGTTTATCAGTTACTTCCCTTCCTTGTGCCGGATCCCTCCTCAGCCGACGCTCGAGGTTTTCCATAAGTGTGGGTGACTCTGACTGACAGTCGGAAGGAAGATTTATGAAATTAACTAGAACAAATCTGTGGGGGATTTCACGAGCAGGAAGAGCCAATTTCCAACTGGATTCAGACGCAAAATTGGAGTCAAGCGGGTGGAGACAGAGCGCAAGAGGGAGAGTGATATGCTCTGTTTGTTCGGAGATGGATGGGTACCCGGCCACCGTGCAGCCCGTGGCCGCCTCTGATGTCAGGCAAGGCTGCGGCGATGGGGGCCTGCAGGGGCAGTGTTAGAAACGGGTCAGGAGTGTCCCTGAGCGCTAGGAGAGGAGTGGGGTCCGGCGGGAAGAGTGAGATGTAGGAATCCTGCGCCCGATTACCCAGCTTTCCCTGAGCCTCGGAAGCTTCATCTGGCAAGTGAGGCTGACGGTCACGGTAGGGGGTGGGGGCTGGGAAGGAGGGAACAGGACCGTGGGAACGGTTCCCTTCTAAGACGCGGTGGTAAACAGAAAAGCAAGACTGAGTAGCTCACTCAGCCCTGGAGGGGTGCACAGGAGAAATGCCACAAGTAGGCAAGTAATGGCCTCGCAAGAGAAGATTATATGGGTGGGAAAAGTCAAAACCGAAAAGCGAACAGAGCAGCGGGCTGCGGAGAAGTCAAGAGGCACCAGGAAGCCGACCGTAAAACAGAGCGAAAGCAGGGCGATCGCCCCAGAGGGCACAAGACAGACGGACACGAACGCACTGGTGGCTTTGCTGAGGAGCCTGGGCCGGAAGGAGAATCTGTAACACTCAAGGCCCAGAATATCTCACGAATGAGAACGAGGCTGGCATCGCCAGAGGCAGAGCAGGGTCATGGGGAAGCGGTTGGGGGTGGGACAGGGGGACTAGGGGTGGGCATGGAGAGCCTCCAGATTAAATTGCTCCCCACAGGGGCGCCTGGGGGACTCAGTCGGTTAAGCGTCCAACTTCGGCCCAGGCCATGATCCCACGCTTCGTGGGTTCGAGCCCCGCGTCGGGCTCTGCGCTGAAAGCTCAGAGCCTGGAGCCTGCTTCCGATTCTGTGTCTCCCTCTCTCTCTGCCCCTCCCCTGCTTGCACTCTGTCTCGCTGTCTCCCAAAAATAAATATTAAAAAAAAAATTTGCTCCCCACAGTCTTGTGAAAGGTCCAGATCTCAAACTGAAACTATGACATAAACCTTTAGTTTGGAGACACCGATTCATGAGGCTGTCGACCCACGAAGGCAGGCGGGGAGGTAAACCCCGGGAGGCATAAAGCAAGCTCGGGGGAAACGGTGGCTGTTGTAGATAGACTGTAGACAGACGTGGGGAGGCCCCTGGGATGACAGATCCCCAGTGCTGCTGGGCACGCCGAGGCCGGAGTGGAACGTGTCACTTGGAAATGGGTTTCAGGTTGGCCGATGTAGCAGGCGGACTCCTTGCTTCCCGTAAATGCAGAAACCCTCCCAGCTCTCACCACCCCCCACCCCGAAAGAAGCACGCAGGGTCCTAAGTATGGGAGCTCTGAACTCAGATTGGTTCCGTTAGGCAGGTGAGCCTATGAGACTGAGCCCTTTACCTTCGAGACTTCAAAGCACGTTCAAGTTTGAAAGTGACAGCTTTTCCCCATGGGGTGTGTGCAGTGAAACAGTGTGTCAGCTCTGTTCCGAGTGCTCTGAAGCCTTCCTTAAGCTCTGTTACCTTCTGGGTCAGTTCTTTTGGATGAAAGGATTACCCTTGAAGAAATGCAACCGGGCTTTGAAGACTGGTCTCCCGGACCCGTGGCCCTGCCGGCCACCTCCCAAGTCCCCATGAGAGCCAAGTACGTCTTCTCTGAAAACTCATTGAAGTTTCTGGTTTCTAACTTAGCGCTCTGGAGTGGGGGGGGGGCAGTTCTCAAGCCAGATCAGGACAGAAATGATGGTTTTCCCCTCCTCTGACCTCACAGGAGACCCGGCAGTGGGCAAGACTGCCCTGGCACAGATCTTCCGCAGCGATGGAGCCCATTTCCAGAAGAACTACACCCTGGTGAGATGTGGGAGTCGTAGGCTGGCCAAGGCTTAAAGAGAAACGATTGGGGGCGCCTGGGTGGCTCAGTTAAGCACCCGACTCTTATTTTCGTGAGTTTGAGCCCCGCGCCGGGCTCTGTGCTGACAATGCAGACCCTGCTTGGGAATCTCTCTCTCCCCCCCACCTCTCTGCCCCTCCCCTGCTCATACTGTCTCTCTCTCAAAATAAATAAATAAACTTAAAAAAGAATTTAAAGAGAAATGATGGTCTTCAGCCCTGAGGAAGTGACTTTCCAGAATTCCTTAAGAAGCCCTACAATCTGATGGGAGGCTGCTTGAGTGGCCACGTGGAGATCACTTTTCCACGAGCCACAGGGCGTGAGGCTGCCTGTGGCGCAGACGGGCCGGTGGCCCACTGGGTGACCATATACACCTCCCTGTGAGCCGGGAGTGGGAGGAGCCTAGTTGGTCCTGTCTGACTTCTACAGCAGTGAGTCCAGAACATAGCACTTCTGCCTCCTGGGCATCAGATGTTCATCATGTCCTGTAACACGCCTCTTGGGAGCCTCTGACGCGCATATTCTTGGTTTTCCTCGGCAGACGACAGGGGTGGATTTGGTGGTGAAGACGGTGCCAGTCCCTGACACGGGGGACAGCGTGGTAAGTGGTGCCCTTGACCTGAGAGAGCTCACCGCTCCTCCAGCTGGGCCCAGAGTCCCTGTGGTCACTGTCTTCCTCCCTGAGAGGGAATACCGTACCAGCACTTGGCCTAGGCTTGTCTGAGCACTTGGGAAGAGTCGCTGATACGGGCTGGGAGGACTGGGATATGGGCCCTGCCCTCACAGAACTTACTGGAGTATCAGGGTCCTTAACCCGGGTCCCTGTACGGGAGTCCACAGCTCTGGAAATTGAATCGCAAGGCATTATGTTTGCACGTGCTTTCCTGGAGAGAAGGTTTAAGAATCCCCACCTTCCACGGGGCACCTGGGTGGCTCAGTCAGTTAAGCGTCCAGCTTCCCCTCAGGTCATGGTCTCGCGGTCTGTGGGTTCATGCCCCGTGTCGGGCTCTGTGCTGACAGCTCGGAGCCTGGAACCTGCTTCGGATTCTGTGTCTCCCTCTCTCTCTCTGCCCCTCCGCTGCTGGCGCTCTGTCTCTGTCTCTGTCTCTGTCTCTCTTTCTCGCTCTCTCAAAAATAAACATTAACAACAAAAGAATCACCGCCTTCTTAAAGAGATCCATGAGAAAACACAATTTTAGGTACCCCCGAGGCAGTGAGAAAGCATGAAACGCAGATTACAGCACTGACCTTCAGACCGTGTGCCGGGGTCAGAAGCCAGCCAGGGGGCATCAGTGCCCAGGGGAGCCGAAGGGGGAGACTTCCCAGAGCAGCAGCATCGGGGAGGGGCTCTCGCCTGGGCTGGCCGAGGTTCGGTCAGGGGCAGGAAGGGTCATCCTCCGTCTTCTGTCTGAATCCCACCATCGGAGACCGACGGCAGGCTGTCCTACTTTAAGCGCCTTCGCCAGGCCTACTCGGTGACCTGCTTTAAAAAAGAATTGTCTTAAGATCTGAAAATCAATTTGGTTAACAAAGTGCAGAATGACCTTTTGGAAACCAGAGCACGTGTCAGCCTGTTTAGCACTCCTGGGATTTTTGGGTTCGGGGTGAGGAGAGGTGAGCCGCCACACAGAAAGTGCTGGTTGTGCCGGCTGTCTCAGGTCTGCGGTGAGCCCAGCGTCGTCTCGGGGACTTGCGGCCAGCGATTTCCCTTCTACATGCAGACTTTCTTGGGACTTGCCTTTCTGGTTCTAGGAACTCTTCATTTTTGACTCTGCCGGCAAGGAGCTGTTTTCGGAAATGCTGGATAAATTGGCAAGTAGCCTGCGACCTTTTCCCTAACCCCCGCCCCTGCCCCCTTCCACCAGAAAGTTGACCCCTTCGCTGCTCTCCCGGCAGTGTCACTGCAACCTGGCTGCCTAGAGGACAATGCTACCAAGGCAGAGTTCTTCAAGGGCCATTCCTCCCAGCCTTGGGACTTGGCGGCTTCTTGGCCAGCGGGACTGGCTCGTGCACGTGATTCCCCCGCCCCCAGCTCTGGAATGGCCAGGTTCAGAATGTGCCGGAGCCGTGTGACTCAGTCCCTGCAGCGCTCTGGGCCCCCCTTCTTTAGACAGCCCCCGCTGGTGATGCCAGGAGCAAATATTTCCTTCTCCCTGTAGCGAGAGACTCACCTTGGCCCAGCCCCCGGGGTTTGCTCTGGGCCCTGTGCCTACTGCCGCCCCAGGCTTATCGTGCCCACCCGCCCATCCTCTCAGGATCCCACTTGCCATACCTTCCAAGGTAACAGTTCTGCTAATCTGGGCCAGTGAGCTAATTACAAGGTTTGAACTCTCCAGAGCCCTCCCCTGCCTTTCCAAGAATGGCCACATTTTAATAGAAATCGTTTTCTGCCCCTTTTTTGTTGTCTAAAAGAAAGAGATCTGATGATTGTCATTTCTCATGGGCTTGGCTTCGTGCATCAATCCGTGGTGTTTACGGCGTGCCTGCTGTGGGCACGGCCTCTCCCTGGGTGCTGGCCTGTTGGGCAAAGGGAGGATGTGTCTGGGCAAGTCAGGGCCACCTGGTACCCATCGGCTCAAACCCTGACTCGGGGCTCCTACGTTGGCTCCAGCTCGATCCCAGGCCTATCCTGGGTCACCTCACTGAGGCCTAGAGGAAAGAGGTGTCTCCCTCATGCACAAAAGGGGAGATCAAGCAAGACTTCTTGAGTTAGTCTGCGGAGTGAAGGTGTGAGGGGTTCATCCGCTCAGTCCAAATGGCAGCCTAGCCTTGGGGAGGAGTGAGCCCTCTAGAGCCAATCCTGGGCTGGCCTTGCCAGGACAACTGGAGGGAGGAAGGATTCTTCCCCACACCCTGGAGGTTACAGACACACCAGAAATAAACTGTAATTGTGCAGGACGGGGGTACCCAGAGGGGAGGGCAGGGTAAGAGAGCCTCACACACCAGGACGGGCATCACAGCCTGAGCAGGGCTGTCCTGTGCCCTTGTGCCGGGCAGCAGGACGTCCCAGGACTCCGAGCGGCCCCTGAAGGCGACGGCCCTCTCGGGCATGGCCCTGGTTCTTAATTGGGACAGTGAGCCCTGTCCAGTTGTTGGTCTGGTTTGGACTGGGGCCGGCACACTGCAGGAGAAGCAGAAAGTGCCCTTTGCATTGGGAACAGCCAGCCCTTATTAGGAAGATGCGGGACAAACAGGTTTCCCGTGGCTGGCTAATGGAAGAAAGGATGCCTATTAGGCCTGCAAAGCAGAAAAACCTAATACGTTGCATGAGAGCGGGCCCTCCATAGGAATGCGACCAACTACGAATGAATGAAACCAGTGGCAGGCCAGAGCTTTTCTGGGTAGAAAAAAGCCTCAGTCCTACCCCAGTCATTAAAGCATGTCTGATCTGGGCAAGTCAGTTACCCTCTCTGAACCCAGTGTCTTTAGCTAGGCAGCAGGGATATTGAGACCGGCCCTGCAGGGTCGGGAGGTTTCTCAGCCATGCACAGAACGCACCCAGCAGGCAGCCTGGCACGGAGGTGAGCCCGTGCCCTCCCCTTCGTTCCTTTGGGTGAATTGTTTTCTCCCGCGGGCTGGCTCAGTTTTCTGACTCTCATCCCTATTAGAGGTTATCTCCCCACCCCCTGTCCCTTCCCTTGGAAGGCCAGATTTTTCTCCCAGCCTAGAAATCGCTGTCACCGTTACTGACGTGCACTCATCCGGCCCGTCCCGCACAGTGGGAGAGTCCCAACGTCTTGTGTCTCGTCTATGATGTGACCAACGAGCAGTCCTTCACCAACTGCAGCAAGTGGCTGGAGAAGGCTCGGTCCCAGATCCCCGGCACGTCCCTCCCAGGTAGGAGCTGCGGCCATCTGCGTTTTCCAGCAGCACCTCCGTCCCTCAAGTCCACGAGCACGAGGTCCTTGCAGGGGTGGCTACGGGTGTAAAACAGGGTGCCCCCGGCTTTGAGTATGGTGGTCTGGATTGAACAGTGGCTCTGCCTCTTGGCACAGTCACCACATACCTCCGTGAGTCCGTAACACGGGCAGATGACGCCCCTCACCCCCCACCCCCAGCCTTGCAGGGTGACGGAGAGGAGACTCAAGATAACACGGGGAAGGTGCAGTGATAGGAATGAGATTTTATTTCTGAAAGCCAGCCCTGGGGATGAATTCCTCATTTTCTCCTGTATGTGGGGCGCAAGTAAACATTCAAGTCCTATTGTCACTTCTGAATGCTTTAAATCAGTTTATTTTTCATCCCTATGTGCGATCAACAAATTCCCCTCATTAGAGACCAGGGAAAGCGATCTCCAGAGACGGGCTCAGAAATTAGTTGCAGCTGATGCAGCTGGGAATGGAACTAAATTACCTCTGAGTCCCTGACTCTGAGCCCAGCCCTTAGATTAGTATTAATGACCATTTTTAACGTTTGCTCCATGTGCTAGGAATTATCACAAATGCTCACATAAATTTGGCCCTCGCCTTGCAGCCTTAAGGAGACAAGGCAGACAGATCCACGTGAAGTCTAGAAGAAGGGCTGAACAAGAGCTGTGTGGGAAAAGCAAAGCCCTCCTCCTCTCCTGGGGCCCTCGGGGGCCAGCCCCGGACCCTCTCTCTCTCCCGGTGCTCACCACCTCAAATCAGGCAGCCTCCCCCAGTGTTTCAGACCCCTCAAAATCCGTGTGCTTTGCTCTTTTCTCTCTCCAGCTGTCCTCCCGGGCTGCCACAGTTCATTGTGATGCTTTGGTTGTTTCTTTCGAGTAGGTGTGTTAGTGGGGAACAAGACAGACCTGGCCGGCAGACGGGCGGTGGATTCGGCTCAGGCCCAGGCGTGGGCCCTGGGCCAAGGCCTGGAATGTTTTGAAACATCCGCGGTAAGTACCTCCGCCTGCTCTCCGTGGCCACGTCTGGACTGGGCCCCTGCTGGGCGTGGTTTCTCACGTGACCTCGTAGGCATGGAGTCAGTATGCTCCCATACCCAGGTTCTCATTCGGAGCTGATGTTCCCATTCCTAGTCCAGGATCTCTTCTCAGGAGCCACTCGTGCGCTACGGTAAAGCAGATCGGCCGGCCGGCCCTGGAAAAAGTTGTATCTCAGTTTAATAAGAAACACAAGCGCGTTGGGTTCGATCGTAGCGACCGTTGGCATTCGAGTGAGACGGGATGGATCACGGTGCCGGCACATTATCTCACGGTCCTCACGGTCCCGTGGGCCTGGGAGCCGGGCCCTTAATAAGCCCCACTTCCGTGTTGAGGAGGTGAAGGGACTCGCCCAAGGTCCCATGACTGTTCAGTTGCCGTGCGGATGTGAACCTTTTAAATCCCCCCAAGCGGCCTGCTTCCTTGGCGGGTAAAGGCCAGCGCTCTGCCCACCGATGGCGAAGCAGCAGGACTGAACCGTGGGACCCTTGGCGGGTCCGTTAGTTTCTTGGTGCCTCAGGCTCCTCACCTGTAAAATGGGGATAACAAACTCCCATTCCTCATTGAGTGACAAATAGGAGAATTAAGTCAGATGGCGAATACGAAAACGTTGGCACAAAGCCTAGTGCGTAACACACGCTCGGTCAATATTTGCTTTTTCACGTGGAATTATTCCCCCTAGTCATCTTCTGGATAGTGTTGTTGCCTCAAAGTTTTTCAGTCCTAGATTCTACAAAGATAAGTGTCCCTCTTACCTTCTGGCCCGATCATCGCAAATGCTCAACTAATGAAATTCAAATTCGTGAGCTTTTGAGGATAGGGGTTTCTCATCTTTGGTGCCCTTGAGCCACCCACATCAGGCCATACGATAGGAGCTTGGATTGCGAGTAACTTGTTCTGCGAATGTTCCGCAAGGCGAGCAGACATCGTTTTTTTCTTTTTTTTTTTTTTTTAAGTTTATTTATTTTGAGAGAAACAGAGACAGTGCAAGCAGGGGTGGGGTGGAGAGAGAGAGAATCCCAAGCAGGCTCCACGCCATCAGCGCAGAGCCCCACACGGGGCCCGACCCCACGAAACCGTGAGGTCATGGCCTGAGCAGAAACCGAGGGTTGGACGCCTAGCCGACTGGGCCACCCGGGCGCCCCCAGAACTTACTCATCTTAAAACTGGAACCTGGCGCCCTTCGCTCATTTCCCCCACCTCCCCTGGCAACCCCCCCACCTGCTTTGTGCTGCCGTGACTCCTGTTTCTTTAGATCCACGCGTAAGCGAGAATCTGTCTGCCTTCTCTGTCTGCCTTCTTTTCACTTAGCATGATGCCCTCAAGGTTCAGCCACGGTGTCACAGGCAGCAGGATTTCCTTCCCTTTTATGGCTGAGCAATATCCCATTACGCACATACACAGACCACGGTCTCTGATTCATCCGTTGATGGACACTTAAGTTGTTTGCACATCTTGGCTATTAGGAATAATGCAGTGAGCATGAGGGTCCAGACATCTCTTCAAAGCAGCGACTTCATTTCCTTTGGGTATTTACCCAGAGGCGGGATTGTTGGACCACCCGGTAGTTCAAGTTTTAACAGTTGAGGGACCTCCACACTTTTCCAGAGTGGCCTCACCCCTTTGCGTTCCTACCAGCAGTGCCGGGGCGGGGGGGGGGTCCCTTTCTCTCCACGTCCTCGCCGGCACCTGCCATCTCTCTAGGGTAACGGGCATCCCAAGAGGTGCGAGGTGGGTCTGGTCGTGGTTTTGACTCGCCTTCCCCTGCGGGTGAGAAGCGTCTGGCACCTTCTCACGTACCAGTTCGTCACTTGAATATCCTTTTCGGGAAAACGTCTGTTCGCTCCTCTGCCCATTTTTTTAAACCCGATTATTTACGTTTTTGCTATTGAGTTACCTAAGTTCCTCGTATATTTTGAGCATTCACCCCTTATCGGATGTGTGGTTTGCAAGTATTTCCTCGTTTTCCATCGGTTGCCCTTTCATTTTTTGTTTTGTTTTGTTTTAGTGTTTATTTTTGAGAGAGAGAGAGAGAGAGAAAGGCAGAGCACAAGCAGGGGAGGGGCAGAGAGAGAAGGAGACACAGAATCCGAAGCAGGCTCCAGGCTCCGAGCTGTCCGCACAGAGCCCGACGCGGGGCTCGAACCCACTGACCGCGAGATCATGACCTGAGCCGAAATCGGACCCTTAACTGACCGAGCCACCCAGGCGCCCCTGCTCTTTTCATTTTGTTGTTTCTTTTACTGCACAGAAGCTTTTCAGTTTGATGTAGTCCCACTTATTGATTTTTGCTTGCGCTGCTTGTGCTTTGCTGTTATATCCATAAAATCATTGCCAAGTTCTGTGTCCAAGAGCTTTTTCCCGACATTTTCTTCTAGGACTTTTATGGTTTTCGGTCTTAAGTTCAGACCTCGAGTCCATTCCGAGTTAATGTTTGTGAATGCTGTAAAAGCTTCATTCTCTTGCATGTGAATATCTGGTTTTCCCAGCATCATTTATCACAGAGACTATCGCCCACGTATGCAGGGGTTTATTTCTGGGATCTCAGTTCTGTTCCGTTGGTCTTCGTATCTGTTTTTATGCCAGGGCCATCCTGTTTTGATTGTCGCTGCTTCATAATATAGTTTGAAATCAGGACACGTTGACCCCTCCAGCTTGGTTCTTCTTTCTCGGGATGGCTTTGGCCACTTGGGGTCTTTTGCGGTTCCTCTTAGACTTTCTAACACCCCTCAGTATTTGACATTAAGCGTTGTTTTAAGGACGTTAAAATAGAAACATAAAGTGTCCATCGGTGTAGGACAGTGTGAAATGCAAGCAAGTTCAGGAAGGATCCCCTCCTCCTTGAGGAGGGTTCCTCTTGCAGGAAGGTGAGGGAGGGAACCGACGTTTGCCGAGGGCCTGCTATGGGCTAGGTGTTTGCACACGTTCTCTGCCGACACTTCTGGAAGCCCTGGCAGACAGCCACTGCTGTCCCTGTCTTACAGATGCCGAGCAGACTCCGAAAGGTCACATAGCTCTCCCTGGTTGCCCAGCTTATGAGCAGTCGGACCAGGACTAGAACGCAGGCCTGTCTAGCATGAGGACCTTCTAGAAGGAGCTCTGGCCTGCCACAGAACCAACTTTGGGACTCTCAGGGGCAGAACTATAGGCCAGATTGAGCACTGGTCTGAGAGCCTGTTCTAAGGATCTTTCACACAAAGCGGACATCCTCTGGGGTATGTCAGTGACACTGTGATCGGTTAACAGACGGGTTCCAGGATTCTTGTCATTGGCAAACCCTCTTAATGCCTTCGGAAAATGGTTCCGTCTACATCTGCTACTTCAGGAGTGCTCCCTGGTACCCAGAGAGGCTCATCTCCACTGTATTTCTTAACTTTTTAATATTATTTATATATTATATATAAATATATATATTTAAATAAATATTATAAATAAATTAAATAAATATATATTAATATATATTATATATTAATATAAATAAATATGCATTATATATTATATATTATGTTAATGTATATGTTTATGTTAATAAATTTATATATATATAAACTTATATAAATATATAATATATAATATGTAAATAATATTTATATAAATATATATTTATATAACTAATGTTTATATTTTATATATATATATTATATTATTATTTAATATTGTGTTTTCCCCACATGTTGCTTCTGGGAGCTTTCAGATTCATTTGGAAATCCCTGTGTGTGTCCTGTGTAGGCCTCGTTCTCTTTCCGCTCCTTACTTAACGATGCTTTCAGCCGGTGTAACATTTTACTATTTAACATTGGCGTTGCCGATGTGACTGAGTTCTTTCTCTCCTGTCCGACTGGAGGGCTGCTGGTCCTTGACAGTGGGGGTTCTCGTCTCGCCTACAGACGGCCCCCCTCGTTCCTCAGCACTGCCCCCTCTGTGTCGGCTCTTGGCCAACTTGTCTCCTTCACCTTGGGATGTCCCTTGCTAGAAAGTCTGGGTAACACGCTCCGTGAGAACTGGTTTCCGTTGTGCATTTCTGTCGCCCCAGCTGGCGGAGCGGAAAGGCCGCTCTTCTCCCGTTGGGGACCTCGAATCCCCGGCCCGGCTCTGCACACACCAGCTGAGCCACCGCACCCGCCCTGGGCCGCAGACCGCTCTCCTACAAGACGAGGGCAGTGGGCTCGATGACTTCAGAACATTCTTCAGTTTGGAAATCCTTCCCTTTCGTTGGGGAGGTATCGTTGCCTCTTGTCAAGGCTACACTTGTGGCAGCTGCCTAGGATTGTTTGAAAACAGGTTCTCATGCGTTCACAGCTTGAGCTTCTGCCCCGAAAGGAGCGGGCTCTTTCTTCTGGCAACTTATTTTGCAAAACAGTCGGTAAGTCACAGATGCACACGTGCACACAGAGAGTGCGAGGGCGGTAGCTACGTTGAGAGGCTACCATTTTCTTTCCCTAAGAGCTCGTCCGCGTTCACCCTGGAGGGCCGGCTCTTCCCACCCCGTAGAGAAAAGTCTAGGGCCACCTCCGGAACTTTCCTCATCTCTCCGAGAACAAAAAGTCCTTTGGGCACCGTTAGTCACAAAATACTTCAGTGATGAAAATGCACAGCGCTGTGCCGGGTTCTGTAGGTTCCTAATGACTTAGCGTCCATGCCTCCTGCCACACCTGCCGTGGGAGGCCGGGCCGCTGGTCCGAGGTCCTACACTTGTGCTTCCTCGCAAGCCCGCAGCCTGCGGGAGAGGCGGCTCAGGTGGCCCTGCTGGGACCTGCTACAGTCCCTCTGGACTTGCCGGGTGTCTCAGGCTGGCGCCTTGGGAGCACCGCCGTGATGCCCCCTCCCGGGCCCACTGGCAGAACCCCCCCCACCACCACCTGCAGATCACAGGTGATGCCCCCTCACCCTGCCACAGCCTGGCTCCCTCTGTTCTTGTTGGGGCCATCACCCTCCTGGAGCACGTCCGTGCAGAGTCCCTTCAAGGCCACACCAGGCCGGCTCCCCGCTCAGGCCACCACTGGTCCAGGGCAGGGCTGCTGCGACCCTCTCCTGGCTGGGCCATCAAAGCAGCCAGCCCCAGTTGGACCTCGATGCTTCCCAGGCCTGGCCCCAGCACTGGCCTGAGCCCCCGGGCCTCGGTCTTCATCTCGGAACCTCCCACTGGGCTCGGGGTGAGGGAGAGGCACCCCAGGGGTCAGTGCCACGGCCTTGCCTGACTCAAGGTGACTGTGGGCATCCTTGCCCGTCTGTGATTTTGCTTTGGCCTTCGGGGCCCCAGTCAAACCTAAGGGAGGATGCGTCTCAGTCTCATCTCCCGTCACACACGTGGCGAGCGTGGCCGAAAGTACACGCTTTGTAGAAACGTCCGGTACAGACCGAGCTTCACCACTGACAGGCGTGTGGCTTTTGCAAGTTCCCATAACCTGTCGGCGTCTCCGTTTCCTTCCTACACAGAGGGTGCGGTTGTCGCCAGCCCTGCCAGTGAGGTGAACGGCAGCGATCCGGTAACACCACCGGCTTCTTGTCTCTACAGAAAGAGCTGGAGAACTGTGAAGCCCCCTTCCGCTGCCTGGCCAAGCAGTTCCACCACCTGTACCGGGAGAAGGTGGAGGTGTTCCACGCGCTGCTGTGAGGGCCGGGGTGGGCTGCGCCTCACCAGGCGCCGTGCTGCTGGGGAGCCACCAGCGGCCGCGGCTCCTCGGGGCCAAGGGACGCTGAAACTGTCCCGGCCCTCCCACAGCTTCATGACGGCTTTAAATAAAAGAAGGTAAAGAGGCATCATCTCCTTCCGTTCTTGGCCAGGGCAGCCCCAGTTCCAGACCAGCCTGGGGAGCGGCGCTCAGAACCTTGGTGGCCCCTCGCTGGAGGCAGCTGGCACTTGCCCGAGTCGGCGGTCCCGCCCGCCCTGGAGGGTCTGCACCGAGCGCAGCCCGCAGTGGGATGACAGCTCAGAACTGGCCACACGGCCGAGGGGCCGGTGGCCGTCTCATTCTCACACATTCACTTTGCTGCCTCTTCTGGGCAGGCGCCAGAGGTCCCTTGCAGTGGCTACTGTCGCTGACCACACGGTGCCCTCTGCCGGCCCCCTCGGGGCCCCCAGCCCTTCCCGGCTGCCGGGAACCCTGGGTGCCCAGGGAGCCGAGAACCAGGCCGTTTTCCTTCACTGACCTGCCTCTCGGAGCCTGGCAGCCGTCATAATTCTCTGTACTAAGCTTGACTCTTTTTCCACCCTGTGCCTGCTGCCAGATTAATCTTCCTAAAACCCCATATTCACCCTTGTACTCCCCTGATTAAAGACCCACAGAGGTTCCTCATAGCCTCTTACATCAGGGCTGTGGGCCGCAGTCTGGCTTGGAAAGCCGCCTGTCACCGCGCCCTCCCCCCCGGGGGCCCTCGGCTTCATCACCCTCCCTCAGCCCGCACCCCCCCCCCCCCAGCTTGGTGCAGAGCGCCAGCTTCGGGGTGGACAGACCTGGGTTTGTCCCAATGGCAGCGATGATCACGAAAATTACTCTGGGTGCTGTTGACGGCCGGCCATGTCTCTGCCTGGGCTAAGCACGTTACGTATATTAGCTAATTTAATCCTTGCCGTGCAGTCTTCTCGTCCCACTTCTACGGATTGAGGAGCCGGAGTCAGAATTAAGTAACTTAGCCAAGGGGTGTTAGAGCCAGGATCGTGGACTCCAGAGCCCTGCTCACAGCTGCTGCCCCTTCCACCTCCCTCTCCTCCCCCCCCCAACTCACCCCTGCCCCCCCCCCCCCGGTTTGGCCTGGCCCGGAGCAGGTGGAAGCCTTCCCATCTGCAAAGGGGGTCGGCGAGGCTGCCCCTTGAGGTGACCACGAGAAGTAAAATAACAGGTGAAAGGCATCGGGCACGTGGAAGCACCATGCCAGGCCCCGCCCGGCCCCAGCCCCTTCCTCTAAGGGTCACTTCACATGAACCCAAAGCAGCCACCGCAGGCTTCCGACTGAGTCATTCCTTCCAAAGGTGGTCGTGGAGGACCTACGACGCGTGGGGCTTTTTTTCTAGGCGCCTTTTCTAGCAATGCCAAGCTGCTGATCTCGGGCCACGTGGCCCGGAAGGGAAACCTACCAAAAACAACCAAGGAGCCATGGAGGGGACGTTTCCAGTTGCTCCAGGGTTGGTTACGGGGACCCTCAGCTGGGGACAAAGAGGTGTTAAGAGAGGACAAAAGGCTGGGGCCAGACGCTTTCCCCAGGGCACGATGGGAGGTGGCAGAACTGGCCCTGCTGTTGGGAACCCGCTGCCCCCCCTGCCAACCTCTGTGCGCCTCGCCTTTCCCTGCTGGTAGAAGAAAGCTGAGCGGCCAGCGAGGGTAGATGTGGTGTTGGCACGCGGGTACCGCCCCCAGAGAACCCTCCCGAGGCAGAGGGCACCGCCAGCAAGAGGCTGGAACCTCGCTCCCCCCTGCTGGATGCCCGCTGAGCTGTAGGAACCTAGTGCCAGCTGCAGGCACGGGGTGCTGGGGGTGTCCTTGGGGGAGCTCAACACGCACGTTCCGGAGCTGCGCCTGCTCAGGGGGACTTGGTGGGGAGAAGCCTGTGCTTCTCCCGACTCAGTTGCGCACGACCCCCAGAGGGCTCTTAGAGGCAGAGTCGGCGGGCCCCTTCCGGACAGATCCTGGGCAAAGGGCGCTGCTTCCCACCCGGAAAAGGCTGGGGCCTGGCCTGCTGGCAGGGCTGGAGGGGGAGACGGCTGCTCCCTCCCGAGGAGGGGCCGCCGCGGAGGAGGTCCCAAAACGACCAGGCACCCGTCTCCACGGAGACCGCAGCAGATGGAAACAGATCGAGACCAGGCAGGGGAGACAGAAGCCGGCCTCCCCTGACCCCTCTGCTCCCAGTCCCCCCGGAGAGAGGACAAGAGAAAGCTTTTGCTCCCCACTTCCCGCCCCTGCTGTAGAGAAGCTCGGAGCCCAGACCGAGTTTTGAACCGGTCCGGTCTGAGTTCCGATCACCAAGAGCCCCTGAGAGGTGTGGGATCGCCCTGCGTGGAGCCCCAGCGGGAAGGGGGAGCTCAACAGAGTGCGACAGAATAAAGCAGTTAGGAGCAGTAAGATGGTCAAGATTCTCCAAGAAACGGGTAGCACGAGTAAATAAATGATCGAGATGGTTTCACACCTTGCTAAGTGCTAGGCAGACAATAAAAAAGCAGCTGTGACCCGTGGTGGGGTAACTGGGTTGGGGGGCGGGGGGGGGGGCAGGAAGGACTCTAAGGAAAAGGGACATTTGAGCTGAGGCCCCACAGCCATGGGACCGTCTGAGGGACGAGGCAGCAAGGACAGCAAGTGCAAAGGCCCTGAGGTGTGAACGAGCTCGGAGCGTCCAGGAACTTAAGGCTTGTGAGGTGTAGTCCGGTGTGTGCCGGGAAGAGCGGAAGGAGGTACAAAGACAGAGGCCATACTGGAAAGAACTTGGATTTTATTGCAAAGGCAACAGGAAGCCAGTGGAAACCAGCATACCTATTATGGACTCCCAGTGCCCCCCCCCCCCACACACACACTATTTGGGGGGAATCTCGTCAGTGGTTATCAATTTCTTCACTTGCCTGGAGAGCCCATTCTCAGCAAACATTTAGGAGATGCACGCCAGGTCTGCAGATTTAGTCAGTCAACATTTGCTGAACACCTACTATGTGCCGGTGCCTGTTCTGCGAACCAGGGATCAGTCACTGAGTACAAGAAAAACCCCTTCCCTCCCTCTAGCAGCGTGAGGGAGAGCGGTCCAGTTAAGCGGGGAAATCACCGTCTGATAAATGGCCATAGAGCAGGAGAGAGCAGAGGGTGAGCCAGGGAGGGAGAAAAAGCACCCCTGCCAGGTCCTGCTGCTTGCGGACCTGGCTGGGGTTCACCCACCAAGAGGGCAGGGGAAGGCCAGGCCAGTGGGAGGCTGGGGACCCACGGGCCAGTAGAGTTTGGGAGTCAGTGTTCAGAAACATAAACGCGATGTCTCCGTGACACTCAGGCACCTCCCCTGCTGAGTCCTTTGCTGGGGACCCACCATGAAAGGTTCCCCGTTCTGAGGCGGACGGTGTGGGAGGCAGCCCCCGGGCGGGTGGCCCCCAGACTCCGCGGTTCACCATGGAGACACTTCCGCCATGAGAACCAGCCCTGTGGTTTTCCAGGCTGAGATAGGTGATTTGGTTAGGTCACTTTCTGCAAGGACTCAGGGGCAGGAGGTAACCTGTAGCGTCCATGTAAAAATACATTCGTTTTAGTGATAAAACGTTGGCTTTTGACACGGAGACTATTGAACAGCGTCCCGTCCCAAACTGTGGTGGCAGTAAGCACACAGTCACCGTATCCCGGGGATAGAAGCAATTCTAACCCTAGGGCGCCTGGGTGGCTCAGTCGGTTAAGCGTCCGACTTCGGCTCAGGTCATGATCTCGCGGTTCGTGAGTTTGAGCCCCACGTCGGGCTCTGTGCTGACAGCTCAACCTGGAGCCTGTTTCCGATTCTGTGTCTCCCTCTCTCTGCCCCTCCCCTGCTCATGCTCTGTCTTTCTCTCTGTCAAAAATAAATAAACATTAAAAAAAAAATTAAAAAAAAAAGCAGCAATTCTAACCCAGATCTATTAGACACGTTTTGCCCATCCTGGAGATACAGAGAGAAGATTTTGGTTTTGCCCTCGCCTGCCCCTTTCCTGCGTCCGCCTCTGTGCAGAGCCCGGCTGCATACTGGAGATAACTGAGGTTGTGCCCTTGAGGAGCTCAGCTCGGGTGAGCAGGGAGAGTTTCCAGGGACCTTGCAGGAAAATACCTGACGCTAGCTGGGGAAGAGAATTCTAGACAAAGGGGACTGCATGTGCAAAGGCCCTGAGGCATGACGCTGGGGCCCCTCTTGGAAACTGCATGCAGGGTAGGGCAAGGACTGAGGGGTGGCCGGCAGGGGAGAGCTGGGGAGAAGGACAAACAAACCACGGAGCTTGGAGACCAGGTAAGAGATGTCACTGTACCCCAGCTGAGGTCTGATGGGGTGGGGTGGGGTGGAGACGGCTTTGTCCACATCCACCACTGACAAAACCTTGGGAAACATTGTATTTTCGGCCCAACTTGGAGAATCTATGCCCCCTCCTTTCCTCAGAACGCCAATTGATTTCTTCTAATGGATTATCCTTTATTTACTTTTAGAGACAGAGAAAACAGAGAGAGAGTGACTTCTTTGGGTTGCAAATTGTTAGCGATGGAGCCTGGATTAAGAACTCAGGCCCGCGCCAGCCCTCTGTGGATTTTATGATATTTATGTATACAATGCCCGTTCACTCTTCTGCTCTGCCAGTAAAGCAAGCTGATAAATATGAAGCAGATAGCAGAGGGCTTGTTTCCACCCTAAAAAGGCAAGAAGCCCGGGAAGGCTCATTAGGAGAAAATATCAAAGGGGCAGCGTCCAAGTTTCACCTGGGAGGTGCGCGGCGGTGGGGGGGATGCGTCCTTGGGAGAGCTGCTATGTCACTGGTTCTCGGGGCAGAGGCAGGTGACTCAAGAGCACAGCATGGAAGCAGGAGACTAGGGGTCAAGACAGTGTCGGGTCCTGGAGGGCAGGGCTCCCGCCTGATACTCCTTAAATTCCTCTAGAAGAAGCTGGGCTTCTGTGGCAAGAGCACCGGCTTCCCATCAGAAGAGTGGAATTAGAAATCCAAGTGCGCGAGGGGGCGCCTGGGTGGCTCAGTCGGCTAAGCATCCGACTTGGGCTCAGGTCATAATCTCAGTTTGAGATTTGACCCCCTGAGTTTGAGCCCCGCGTCAGGGTCTGTGCTGATGGCTCAGAGCCCGGAGCCCGCTTTCTTTGGTCTCTGTGTCTCTCTCTCTCTCTGCCCCTCCTCCACTCACACTCTGCCTCTCTCTCTCTCTCTCTCAGAAATAAAGGTTAAAAAAATTATTTTCGAGAAATGCAGCTGTGTGTCCATAGGCAAAGCACTTACCCTCCCTGGTGGTCAGCTGCCCATCTATCTAACGGGCGTCCTAGCATCAACCTGGCCAATTACCGCGTGTGAATTAAGATATGTCAAACCTCCTTTTGCGAGGCCTGGTGTATAATAATGCCCAATGTATAGCAGGTGATTTCCAAATTTTCTCTAGTAACTGTGGCTTTTTTTTTTTTATAAGCGTAATAACGTATGCGTACTGCAAAAGGAAAAGCAAGTCAGAAACGCTCAAGAAGCATAAAGAAGAAAGTGAAAATTATTCATATCCTCCCACCGGAAATGGCCACCATTAACATTCCGGTGGGTGTGCTCCCTCCTTTTTCTTCTGCATATAACGTTCCATGTATATTTGTGAAACCAAAAATATCGGATAATGCCACGTATGCTCTTGGGGATTTTTTCTCTTCCCACTTAGCAGTATCTTGTGGACATCACTTCAGGTCAAAAAAAAAAAAAATAGGGTTTTACATGGCCATTTTCTTTCTTTTTAAAATCATGAAAATTTTAAACCGTGCCCAAAATTAGAAGAGCGTGGTGGGGACTCACTAACCTGGCAGCCGGATTCAGAACTTGCCAGATTTGGCCAGAATTGCTTCTTCCTATCTCCCTTCCCCGATCCTGTTGTTACAACAGCTTAAACCAGACACCGACCCTCCTGTCACGTGTCTCTAAACCAATACCGAGGCCATTATCACACCTGATAAAATTAATAAGTCGTTCCTTAGGAGCCACTGATAGTCAACATCTCAGATTTCTCCGATCAGCTCCAAAAGGTTCTTTTATGGTTGGTTTATCACATGGTCATTGTTCACGGCCCCCTGGAGAGGAGTTCCAGGTTTCCAAGTTGTCACTCATGAAAAGCACTGAGGGCAACAGCCTTTTGCACAGATTTGTGGACCCCTGTCCAATTATTATATTCTAGGACAAATTCCTAGAAGGGGCCTCTCCAGGTCAGAGCCTATGCATTTTTTTTAAGGCTTTTAATAGCATTTGACAAATTGCCCTCCACGGCAATTGTACCAATTTGCACTCCCACCAGCGGGGACTTGGCACCCTGGACAGCCTTGGGTTGTTAATGAAAGGAAATTCAAGGGAGAGAAAGCAGGTGTGGAGAAAAATAGAGCAGAAAAGGAAGCTGGAAGGAGAGGTGCAGGGGTGTGATGCAGAGCTCTTGGGCCCCCCGCTCCGGGTGCCAGCAGGGTACCCCCCCCCACCTCCGGGTGCCAGCTTGCCTGAGCCTGAGAGGCAGCCCAGAGAGCCAAGGGTCCTAGCCCACCAGCGACTGCAGCAGATTAAGTCCTAAAGCAACGATTCAATCGAGACTGAGAACAAAGCTGGAGCAAAGACTCTTCGATCCATTCTAATTAGGAGCTGCCTTTCCAGAGAAATCAGGAGCAAGCTGCCACAGCTGAAGGGGGGCGGGGGGGGGGGGTGGAAAAAAAGAAGCTACAGCCCAGCTGTGCTCAAAGCTTATCTGTTTTCCTCAAATCCCAAGAGCTTCGTCCACTGTACTCACAGTCCAGGGGACCCTGTTCTGAAGGTTATAGGTTGGACTTGGGCAAGACTTTCCACCATCAAAGGTCAGGGGATGCTCGGGGTGGAGGTGGGGGGGGGGATGGGGGAGGGCGGGGAGGAGGCCCACACTCCCCACGTGGCAGGTACCTCCCTTGCACCTGCTGCTTTTCCGTTGTGGCTTAAAAGCTCAAATGTTGTTTCGGGGCGCCTGGGTGGCTCGGTTGAGCGTCTGACTTCGGCTCGGGTCGTGATCTCACGGTTCATGGGTTCGAGCCCCGCGTCGGGCTCTGGGCTGACAGCTCGGAGCCTGGAGCCCACTTCGGATTCTCCGTCTCCCCCTCTCTCTGCCCCTCCCCTGCTCATGCTCTGTCTCTCAAAAATGAATAAACGTTAAAAAAAAAAAACTAAAATGTATTTCCGGTTTGGGGGGAGTAAATAAAATCAAGATAGGCTGAGGCCTGGCCCTACACACAGAACTGGAGGACCGGCCGGCTCTGGTTCCCACAGGCTGGGTAAAGTCGGGGCTTCAGTCTGTAGGTGGACAGCGCGACACTTGGCTTGCCTCTGACTCACCCCCGCCCCCCACCCTGATGTCCGTATGCAGAGTACGAGCCTTCAGAGAAGAACTGTCCGAGGATCAAACTTACCCAATTCTCGGTTGGCAGCGCGTTCCATTTGGAAGCACCGACTATGGCAGCCCAGGACTAGGGCGAGTTCACGGGCTCAGAACGAGTCCAGAACTTTCTTGGGCGCGGTATCATTTGCAAGGTGGTATTCAAACCGGGAGCACACAGGACCCGGGTCATGGTGGATCCCTGCCGGTGCAAAAGAAAGTTCTCAAGCGAAGTTCGAGAAACAGCGCCAGGAGCCATGTATCGGCAATTCACACACGGATTCTCGATGTCACTTTGTACATCGAGTTGGACGCTTTGCGCCCAACTTCACCCAAGAGGCAAGTGAAGCCCAGCCGGTGAGGTGACTCACCTGGCCGGTAAGTCAGGACTCCAACCTGGGGTCCCTCCGACTCAGGCCTCTTTCTGTGACCTCAGGCCACCTTCTCGACATCTGGGAGCTTTTTGTGTCCCCAGCCCTTTGCGTCCTCAATGGATCCAACAGGGGCTCCCTTTCCCGGGGGGTGTCGGGGCTCTGGAGCCAAAGTGGAAGAGGGCACAGCAGGAGCACTTGGCCCTGAGAGCCCCGCTTTGTGCCAGGTTGGCCCTTTCACATCAGCCGCCCTTCAGCCCCTGCCTGCTCTCCAGGCAGAAGGCAGCAACAGCCCCGAGACCAACCTTCTAGGCTCTGGAGTCAGACAGCTCTGGGTTCAGATCTCTGCTCAGGCGCGTCCTCGCTGAATGGCCTTGCGCAAGTCACCTCACTGCTCTGGGCCTTAATATCACCTCCCCCGATTGGCCAGGATTCATGACCTGGCCATCCGTACCGGACAAACCCTCAGCCACGCTGGAACAGTCACCACTCGTGTTACTGCCACGATTGTGTTTGCTCTCGGCCCATCCTGTACGTTCCCCAGGGTCCGAGTCTGCTGCCCCCCACTTTTCATCTAAAGGAGCTCTGGGGCTGGGAGGCCTGAGTCTCCCCACAAGTGAGCTCTGGGATGTGGCCCACCGTGGTCCAGAGAAGACTGGGGGGACCCGACTGGGGGCTGGGAGACCTGGGTTCGAGCCTACCTCTTGCCTCCTGGGGAGGGCCCAAGCCTCAGGGGCCTCTGTAATTGTAAGGTTGGACTAACGCACAGCCCGCGGGCAAGAGGGCTTAGTGAATAGCACCAGGCACGGGGACAGTGTGTCTCCACGGACCTTGGCCTTTTGAGCACCAGCCACGTGCCAGGCCCTGTTTTACGGGCAGGATCTTCTGGGCCGAACAGGATTGGAGAGGCCCCTCGCCTTGCCTCATGGAGCGTACGGTCTCATGAGGGAGAGACAGTAAGCAGGTTCACAAACACACGTATAACCAGGTTGTAAAAGCAGCTCGAGGGGGTATAAGATTTCAAAGCCCTCTGAATAAGATTTTCAAGGAGGCCTGGTTTACCTTGGGGAGGAGGCTGTCTAGCAAAAGCCTCTCTGCTGAGGTGTGAACAAGCAGGAGCCCCGCAGCGAAACAGGGAAATGGCTTATCAACCAGCAGACACAGCATGTTCAAAGGTCCTGAGGCAGAGAGGAGCAGCAGCCCTGATTCCACAGAGCCTCCTCCCCTGCCCTCACTCTCCCGGGGTTTCCACCTGCCCTTCTCTGCCGAGCACTGGGACCACCGCCCCTGAAAGGGTCGCAGATACAACGCATTGGTGAACAGGTGCTCAGAGATGAGCCTTGAGGGGCGCCTGGGTGGCTCAGTCGGTTGAGCGTCCGACTTCGGTCACAGCAGGGGCAGCCCCGAGGGCCCCACGCAGGACTGACCCAGCTCCGGACCCATCAGTGGGCTGCAAAATCAGAGCCAGGGCCTGAAGGAGGCTTCCACTGACCCTTGGAAATGAGAGACAGAGGGTGCGAGAGCCACGTGGGGCAGGAGAGGCTCTTAAGACCCCAGACTGCAGCTGGGCCGGGGTGGGGAGGCATCTTCATCTACCCAAAACTCTCATCGCAAGATGTCCCAGTGCATAGCCCCTGCAGCTAACACGCCAATGCCTTCCCCCCCACCCCTTCCCCAGACAGGGCAGGCCAAGCCCATTTTACAGCCGAGGGAGCTGAGGCCCAGGGAGGTGGACCTACCCCAGCCACTTGGCTAACAAGGAGGGAAGGCTTGTTCTTCTCTGTGCTCAGCATTCACAACCCACGTCTCGAGCCTCAGAGCCTTGCCGGGGGGGGGGGGGGGGGGGGGCGGGGCATGATTTTCCCCACTTTCCAGATGAGGAGACAGAGGCTTAATTGAAGCCCACCACTCAAGTTCAGTCATGGACTAGAATCCACCCGGAACCCGTGCTCTTTTGGTCGCTGAGACGCAGCCCGGGGGGGCAGGCCCAGGAAGGACACCACAGCTGGGAATGTTCGAGAACGGGCCTGCAGGGAAGCGGCTGTCCTTGACGGTGTGCAAGGGACGACCGCATAGTAAACACTGGACTTTGGGGACTAGAACCCACAGGAAGGGGGGTGCTGGGGAAAGGTCCCCCAGGAAGGATGGACGCAGGGGTTATGACAGGGTGGTGAGGGGCGGGTAATAGCCCGAGGTAACCCTTAACTGATGACGAGGCTCTCAGCAAGCGTGAGTTCCCTCGACTCCCTCCGGTGGGGACCTCCACTGGGGTCCACAAGCCACCCAGCGAGGGGCTATCTCCCTGAGGCATCCGCAGGGTGGCCCGCAGCCCTTGCCACCCTCCCGCCACCCTCCCACCCTCCAGTCCCGCCACGGCTACACCAAAGCCCCCAGGATGCACGGCCCCCAGGCCCGGCACTCCTGGACGCCTGGGCCGCGTCACGTTACCCCTCACCGTGCTGTGCAGTGTGCCCCAGGCCAGCTGAGCTCGTTGGCCTCTCCAGGACAGTGGCAAGGGCAGAGGCGCCCGCAGACACAGAGCAGGAGATGGGCCGACAGACCCTCCTGACCCGGATCAGTCCGCGCTCCCTTCCGAGACCATCTGCTCGGGCGGTGGCGGGCCGCAGAGGGCGCTGGGACAGAAACAGCCGGCACCCGGCCGGCCACGTGCTGGCCTCTGGGGCCTGCCCGGTCAGGAGGCCCTGCTGGCCTTCCCCCTGCAGCCGCCAGCCCCCAGCTGGGCTGCGGGGGGTGCCGGGCTCCGGGCACAGACCCTCCCTAATGGAGGTCCCGGGGCAGGGGGCAGGCGTGGGGGACCCTGGGACCTAAGAGGGCAGGAAAGGGGCATGGGGAGGGGAGCGCTTAGACACCAAGTGTGCGTCCCCCTTTCTGAGATGAACACTGTGGGCCGGGTGCAGGGAACCCGGCCCCTCTGACGCCCAGTTCCTCCCTGGCCTTCGTGGTGCCCTCCCAGAGCTCCAGAGACCTGTGAGTGAGCTCCGTGGCAGGTCCCCAGGGCACCCCCAGCGACTGCCAGCCGTCCTCCTCCTGTGCCCTGAAGCCAATGACCCAAAAACCTCGTCCTGGCCGCGCACACGCCTCCCCGGCCTCCGCTGTGGTGTCGCACCCACACAGGCCCACGCATGCACGCGCACACACACGTACACACCGTGGGTGCTTTGGCTTCAGAGACCCTCCATCCGTTCTGTGTTTACTTAACTCTTCATCTATTAGATGGGATCCTTAACAGTGTCTTAGTTTCGGGGCGCCTGGGTGGCTCGGTCGGTTGAGCCTCTGACTTCGGCTCAGGTCACGATCTCACGGTCCGTGGGTTCGAGCCCCGCGTCAGGCTCGGCACTGACGGCGCGGGGCCTGGAGCCTGCTTCGGATTCTGGGTCTCCCTCTCTCCCTGCCCCTCCCCCACTCGCATTCTGTCTCAAAAATAAATAAACGTTTACTATATATATATATATATATATATATATATATATAAAACAAACCAGTGCTCAGCTCTGCTTACTCCACAAACAGCCCCGGAGACAAATGTTCAGGAGGAAGTAATTTTGGAGGTGACCCCAGGAGCACAGCGGGGAGGGAACAAAAGCCAATGAAGTGTGGCTTGAGGGGGGAGCTACTCCTGTGGGCAACAGGGCCGACGTATCAGCCGGGCACCTCTGCTGTTGGGGCTGCAGAATCCCCCACCCAGGGGCGAGGTAGCTGGGATATCTGCCCCCCAGTTCTCATGTGTCATTGCCAAGGGCACTCCTGGGAAGTAGTGTGTACCCCCCCCCCCCGGCCCTTCCAGCCCGCCCCTCGCAGGCGGCAGACAAGAAGGAGACCTGTGCCCGGGGCACCTCTGGGGCGGACAGAATGAGTGTGGGCTGGACGTTAACAGCCCGGGCTCCGGTGAGTGCCTCTCTCATAGCATCATGCAGATTAACTGACATAATACACGTAAAGAGCTTAATCCGCGGTCCGTCACATACCAAGCGCTCTGTGGTCTGAGCCATAATAACATTAATGACATCGCCGTTGTCCCGGGTAAGGTTATGGTCTCCCTGACCACTGGGCCTTTGCTTAGGCTGCTCCCCCTGCCCGTCTTCCCTCCACCCAGTTCACGTCGGCGTGTGCAACAGGTTACAGCCCAAACGTCACCTCCTCAGGGGAGCCCTCCCTGAATCACGGATTCGCTCATCTCTCCTTGGATGCGCTCAGAGCAGCTACTCAGGCCCTTTCTTTCAGAGCATGTGATCACCGAGGTCGTTTTAAATTTATTTGCACGATCGTGTGATTCTCTGCCCGTTGGCCGTCTCTCCCACTGGACCGTAAGCCCCCTGAGGACGCGGCTTTGTTCCCAAAGACATGCCCAGGGCCTGGCATGCTGTCACCACACAGGCGACACCTGGAAAGAAACCGGTGGCACAGAGACCAGGATCTGGCAATGGGGAAAACAGACACAGGATGAGTGTAATACAGTGAGGTCAGTGCCAGATCCGAGGTATTTACAAAGGGCACCGGGAGCAGACAGGACAGAAACAATTCATTCCTTTCTTCAATACAATTTCTAGAACACGTATTCTGTGCCGAGCCTGGGGCAGACAGCGATAAACAAGACAGGCACGGTCTCAGCCTTCGTGGACACAGGGCTACCCATCCCTTGGGGGCAGGTGTGCAGGGAGCAGGGGGAGAAGAGGCTCAAAGCCAAGGAGGAGGGGTGTGGAGGGACGAGGCTATGTGTTCACCAGACCCTGCTTCCTCTTCGTCCCAAGCACCAGGAAGAACACAGGTCCCAGCTGCCTGCAGCACAGTGGGGTCACGTGGCCAGCTGTCACCAGTGGAATGTGGGCCCAAAGGACACCCAGTCTGGCCCATAGAAACCTCCCCGCTCTCTCTCCCTAGGCCTCCAGAGCCCCACAGCAAGGATCAGCAAATGTTTTCCAGAGAGGCCAGAGGGCAAATATTCTTATTTTACGGCCACAGTTCTTGGTCTCAGCTTTTTTTTTATATATTTATTTATTTTTGACAGAGAGAGAGACACAGAGCATGAGCGGGGGAGGGGCAGGGAGAGAGGGAGACCCAGAATCCCAAGCAGGCTCCAGGCTCTGAGCCATCAGCACAGAGCCCGATGCGGGGCTCGAACTCACAGACCGAGAGACCGTGACCTGAGCCGAAGTCAGACGCCGAACCGACTAAACCACCCAGGCACCTCGGTCTCAGCTTCTTAATGCTGCTGCCATAGCAGCACTAAAGCAGCCTTAGAGGATATGTTTACTAGGTGGGCGTGGCTGTGTCCCAGTAAAACTTTATTTACAAGCCCTGGTCATAGTTTGCCAACCTCTGTCCTAGAGGATGATGGAGCCGCTGCCCAGGAGGAACCCGAGCCCCCATGTAACCGTGGAGCAGAGCCCGCCCGCCTCGCCCCAGCCAGCTTTCACTCACCTGCCGCTCTGAGCGAGAAAGAAACTTCCTTTGTGAAGCCGCTGGGGCCCTGGAGTGCTTTGCTAGCAGTTAGCATAGCCTAACTAACTATGGAAGTCTTCCTGGAGGAGGCGACCTTCATCCTGGGCCCTGGCAGATAAGTAAGGCACTGTCCAGGTGGGCAAGATGAGGAAAGGCCTTCGTAGGGAGGGCGGGAGCTCTGTGAGCCGCCTGACTGAGGAGTGGAAGGTAGTGTGGAAGATTCTAGAAGGGCTGCTGCTACAAAAGGGACAGAAAAGGTGGTGCTGAGCGGCAGGGAGGGAGGAACGGATAAGGCACAAGATAAGACACGGGACAGGGATCGAAAGTGCTGCACCCCGCACAGCTGCCTTTCCCTCCATTTTCCATTTCCGTGTGGTCCATACAGCAGGCCCGCCTGGACGCCCTCCCTCCCCACCCCTGCTTCAGCAACCCCACCCTCTTTCAGGACTGGCTGAAATCCCCACTCGCTCCACTGTAGAGGCAATGGGGGGGGGGCCTCAGTAAGAGCCAGGGCTTGGAGAACACAGAGTCCCGGGTGCAAATCCTGCCTCTGCCAGTAAGAGAAATCAAAGAACAGACCATCAAACATAACGGAGCCCGGACTTGCTGGGCTTGAAGAGTTTTCTGGAAAACTCTGGGAGAAATGACACCCCGGCAAAGATAAAAGCTGGGCCCCCTTTCAGGGCAACGACCTCCCACTTCAAGGTGAACTTGCTTCCTGTCTTGCCGCCCAGACCCCGCCCCCCCCAAATCTGCAGCCTTCAGGCTGGTCGCCTCCTGGACTCTCTCACGTCCGCGGTGTCTGTTTTCCACAAAGGGCCCGGTCCGATGTCCGGGGAGCTCAGTTTCGGCCATTGGCGCATCTTCTGCGCCCTTCTCCCGTCCGGCCCTTCCCTTCCACGGATTCTCTTCCAGGACCTTCTCTGCCCTGCTTGCACCTGCCCGCCGCCCTTTCTGGGGCTCCACTGGCTCCGGGTGGCATCTGAGCCCCCAACCTTGTTACCCTGGGGTCCCTGCGACTCCTCACCCCTTTCGGTGTCTCCCCTTCCCCTTGGCCTTCCCCCGCTGTCTTCCGCTTCCGCATCCACCCGCCCCCGCGAGCGCGGGTGAGTACCTTCCTCTCCCCTCCCCACGCCCCCCTGCCTTGGGTCCTCTTCCCCGGCTGCAAACTGGGTTGCGAACGCCACGCCCCGCCGCGGAGCAGGACGTACCTTACCGTAAAGCCAAGGTTCCCCGAGGGCCAGGTTGTGATCGTTTTATTTTTACAACGTCCTTGGAGGGACGGGAGTGTTTGGGCAGGGTGGGGTTGCGTGCTGGGCGGGAGGCGACAAAGACGGCAAATAGCAGTGGAGCGGAATATAGGTCAGTCGGCGAGCGGTGTCCCAGTGGTCCCGGGGAGAGGAGACCTGGTCCCCTGGGGCTGGCTCTGCGGAAGTGGCCGCGGTCCCGTCTCGGGAGGCTGCGAGGAGGGGACTTGGGACGGAGGCAGGAGAGAGAGATGCTCCAGCTGCTCTTCTGAGACCGGAGGCCGGGGTATGAGAGCCGCGTCCGGCTTCTCCTCGGGGCCCGTGAGCACAGGAGCGCCTTCTCTGTACCTGCTCCTGCAGGGAGGATCCTGGAGCCGGTGCTGTCGCCTGGCAGGTGGACGAGGCAGGCTGATCGCACGCAGAATGCGGGGGACCCCGTCTCGTGCCCAGCTCTGCCGCTGTGCCCTTGGGCTAACTGCTCAACTTCTCTGGGCCTCGGCATCCCCACCCGCAAAATGGGCGAAACACCAGTCCCGGAGGGACCGAGGACGTTGGTAAAATGGGGACGGAGCAGCGTTTTTAAAATACCCTCACGGCGCCGGATGCTTCTATCCCTTATCACGTCGGACTTTCCAACCCAGCTCTCCGTTTCACGAACGAAGAAATCGAGGCTTACATGTCACGAGGGTGAAATGAGATCTGGGGTGGGGGGGGGAGTGGGGGGTGGGAAGAGCTCTGGGCTGCCTGTCGGCTGCCGCATCTGGGCCAGACTCGTGCTCACTCTCACACTTTCTAGCCCAGGACGGGGAACAGCCGCTGAGGGCGGCCTGGGGAAACAGCAGGAAGCAGTTCCGTTCGTTCAAGTGCCCTTCGGTGCCAGGCACCATGGTGGCGGGCAGAGGGGAGGAGGCGCCTGTCCCCATGGAGTTCACATTCTGAGAGGGAGACAGACATCAACACAAAAACCGCGGGCACGAGTAAAACTCCAATGATGGATTGTGCGAGGTGAAAGAAGCATACCGAGTGTGACAAGAGAAGAAAACCAGGGGACCTAATTTAGATAAAGGCAGCAAGAAAGAAACCTCCCTGAGCATAAGGTTTCTGCAGCAATCCGAAGGAGGTGTGGTGCTGCCCAGGCAAAGAGCGAGAGAAGCGCACGTTCCAGGGAGCGCGGCGAGCAGGTGCAAAGGCCCTGGGGCGGGAGAGAGCATAGTGCGGTGAAACAACAGAAAGGAGGCCAAGGGGGGCTGAAGAGACAGACAGCTAAAGGCAGAGCCAGATTATTCAGGGTACCTGGCACACATGTGAACCCACTTAAAGACTTTAAGCAAGGATGTGACATGAATTGATTCTGTGTCCCCCCAGAAAGTCCCTCTGGCTGCCGTGCGGAGAAGAGGCTGCCGAGGAAGGAGCCAGAGCAAACAGGAGAAGCCCCTAAGAAGCGTCTAAGCAGGAGACGACAGCTTACATGACAGACCTTGACGGTTTGCTAAAAAGCTCTCTGACTCGCCCCTCAGAGAGCAGCATAGCTGTGCCCATTTGACAGATGAGAAAACTGAGACTTCGAGAGGCAGAAGTGGCTGGTACAACACGGCTCAGCTGGCCAGCGCCGGACTCGAGGCGGTAAGCCCAGGTGTCCCTGTTCCCAAGTCCGTGCCTCTTGCCTTTCTGTCTTGTGGTCCTAAGAGAGTTGACGATGTGGGTCAGCGGAGAGCTCAAAACTAAGCCACTGCGCCTTGGAAACATTCGCTCTCTGGGAAGCCTCCTCGTCGCCATGCTTTTCCTGCAATTCCCAAGTCCTGGTGCCCGGGTCTGTGGATGGGGGTGATGACCCACACCTCCTTCCAGGGCTATCGTGAGAGTTCAGGGAGTGTGGATGTCAAACACTTAGGAGAATGTCTGGCCCCCAGTAGGTGCTCCATCAATGTCAGCGCCCCTTTCCTTAAAGAGGACAGAAGGGTCCAGCCTGTCTGACTTCAAGAGCCAGTGACATATGCCCACTGTCATGCCATTGACCGAGGGTGATGGATTTGACAATCGGCATAGGCTCTGAGTGCCGGCCGGAAGGCTGACTCGGTCCCCTGGGTGAGTCCCCACACTCGGCCATGAATTTATAAAGGAGGAGACAGGCACACAGCTGCCCTCCGGCCGGGATGTCCCCGCACAGTCCCCAGCAGCAAGCCACCCACGGCTGGATCTTGACTCCTTCTTCCAACCACGTGCCCGACTCCTGGGTTCAGCCGACTGGGAGGGGTCTCCTGGACCCAAGAAACGTGCGAATGTGGGAGCAGGGAGCTCATTCCCGCCCACGGAGGACTTCCCTATCAGCACAGGGTGAGTCCGTGCTTTCATGGGGCCTCGTAACAGTCTAAAGGTGAGGGGCACATTCCCCTCAGGACAGAGAAAAAGGGTGTTCAGAGACACAGGCTGACTGTGCCCGGTGGTGGGGACACCAAGCAGACAGGCTGAGTCAGGGACTCAGGGCCACCTGACTCGCCCTGTGCTCTCCCCCACAGTCTTGTCCACAACACAGCCTCGTCCACCTGTCCTTGTCCAGAGGCATATTCCTCCCGCAGCACAGAGCCAGGGTCAATGGCAGGCAAGTGGAAGGGGCCTAGGTGACCAGAAAGAGCAGAGCCCCCTTCCCTCCCCTTGCTGCCGAATGGCCTTTATGTAAGTGGGAAAGAAACACTGTGCTCAGCCACTGAGGTTGGGGCAGGGGCGGGCGGGGGGGGGGGGGGGTCATCTGTTTCTAGAATGACCCTAACGAATCCCAGGGGTAACCGCAGTCATTGGAACATTGGAAATATGTAAGAGAGGGGCCCAGGAGCGGGGGGACCTGGGACGGACAGAGGAAGGCCACCTACAAGGGGGGATGGGGAGGAGAAGCCGAGCCATAGAAGGAAAGGTCGAGAGTGTGGCGACCTGAGAGCCAGGGGAAACAAGGGGCCGGAGAAGGGGAGAGATATGGCGAGGGGTCTGGTCCCACCAGAGCTCTGTGTCCACTATAGTCACAGAGGTAGCCGCTGACCTAGGAGCTGATCACGTGACAGGTGAGCAAGTGAGGCGGGGGGGCAGCGGAGGCGGCGGGGGGAGGCATCGGAGGCCCGGCTTGAGAGGCTGGCCGCACAGGGACAGAGACCTGAGGACGGTTGGGGTGCTTTTGTTAGGAGAACAGAGACCCGGGCCTGTTCATAGGCCAAGGAGGAAGAGCCAGTCGCGGAAAAGAGAGAAGGCGTTCGAGACACGGGGTTTTGTTTTTGTCACATCTGTGCCTTTTATTCCGGGCCGCCTCAAATCCTACTCGAAAACAGAGTATAAATAAATGATCACATAATAAGACATTGTTCATTCCCTGCCAGCCGGTGACCTTGAAAGGGTCTTCAGCATAGTCTTTGTTCTGTCCTGGCTCGTGTCAGATTTGCTCTGTTTGCAAACAAGCACACACTTGGCTAGGCGGCTGCCGTGTCCCAGGGACACAGAGCCCAGCCTCTCCCTTCAAGGAGCTCACAGTCTGATGACATGCAGACGAGCCCCAGTGAGACGGGGGCCCCACACGCTGAGAAACGCACACGAGGCACGGAAGTCACTCGGAGGAAGGAGGAGAGGAGTCTCTCAGGACTTTGGGGGGTGGGAGTATCATGGAGGACCCCAGGGAAGAGGTAACTCCTAACCAGGGCTTTGAATGACACCCGGGAGTCCGCGGGGTGAAAAGACGCAGCACGTGCAAAGGCCCGGAGGTATGACAGCGCAGGGGCCTGGGAGGGCTTTAAGGATGATAGAGCTTAAAGGTGAGGACAAGATTAAGAGTGAGCCTAGAAGTGGGGACAGAGACCAGGTCAGCAACCTACCCCCCCTCCCCGGGTCATTTTGTCTCCTGGGGATTCGAACAATACCTAGTACAGTGGGAGTTTCAGGGAGAAAGTCGAGGCTCAGGGGGAAGCTATAAGGAAGGCATTCGTAGAGTATACACTCTATGGCAGGCAGGGTACCAGAAGCCTGTCACACATGGGTGAGCAACACAGGCAAAGAGCTTCGCCCCTGAAGAGCCAACATGTTGGTGTCAGGAGTGGGACAATAAACAGCAGAGCTAACTCTCCTTAAGTCAAGTGTAGAAGATGCCAGAAGGCGATCCATTCTATGGAACAAACAAACAAAGAAACAAAGTAGGACAGGGTGAGGGGCTCGGGAGTTTTGGGGGTGAGGTCTGGGTGATGCAATCTGAGTGTGGCTGGGGAGGAAGGAGCCTGCCTGTTGAGCAGGGACTCAAAGGAAGTGAGGGAGTGAGCTGTGCGTTTAGCCGGGATCAGAGGGAGCGGCCAGTGCAAAGGCCCTGAGGCAGGAGTGTGCCTGGTGTGCTGGGGGATGGCCAGGCGGCCAGTGTGGGCAGAGGAGAGCTGGGAGATACCGAGGTCAGGCCAGGAAGGGCCCCGGAGGCTACCTTACACCTTTGATTTTTACCTGGGGTGAAATGGGGAGCCACCACCCAGGCTCAGGCAGAGAAGGGAGAAGGTCTGACTTCACGTCTTAAGAGGATCATTTCAGTCTTTGCAGTGGGAACGGATGGAGGGGGAGGAGGGAGAGCGGCAGGAGGGCCGATTAGGAAGCCAGTGGGATAAGCCGGGGGATTGCGGTTCAAACCAGGACAAAAGCAGAGAGAAATGATCGATGGCAAATATAGGATTTCCTCATGGGTTAGATACGGGGTAAAGGAGCGGGGGGGGAGAGAGGAGCCAACGATGATTCCAGGGCTCCAGGACGGAGCGTGAGAGGAGTGGAGAACCCAGTAATCAATGTGGAAGGAGCTACAGGAAAAGTAGGACCGGAGGATGGAGAAGACCAGGGGGCCAAGGGCCGTGGAGTTTGAGCTGTCCACCCACGTGCAGCTGCAGGGGTGAAGCTGGCCGGGGGCGTGAGTCTGGAGTTCGGGACAGGGGCCCGACGGGAGGTAGGAACCTGGGAGTCACCGATGCCTAGAGAGCGTTGGTGAGGATAGTGCCACTCGTCCCCAGGATGCGGGCTTGACCCCGGGGGAGGCGGGGACTTTCCCTCTAGAATCACAGGGCCAGGATGATTTTTACAAGGAGCAGGATCCAAACCACCTCACCAGGAGGAGCGTGTGTGTGTCTCCCGTGGGTCAAACTGCGGTCCCTGCGAGGATCAAATACTTCCGTGTCTGCCTGGAAGTATAAACCGGGAGAAAGCAGCCGCTGCCACCGCTGAAGGGACCACACCGAGTGGAACCCGAGGACTCCCCACACGTGCGCAGCAACAGTCCCCCGCCTCAACTGACTCATCCGTGAAATGGGCACACGCCTCTCCCCGCGGGTTCCGGGAAGAGTAACCCTGGCAACGTGCGTAGCTATTGCTTTCGTGATTAGGGGGGTCCTCACTGTCACAAAGGGCCTGGCCCACTCCGGGTGCTCAGAACAGTAAGGATGGTCATTCTTAACAGCAACGGCTGAGGGTGACAACGGTGACAAGGAGGGTGGTGAGTCCGGGCTTTCCCTGCCGAGGCCCCAGTTCTGCAGAACCGCAGGACGAGACGGTCCGCCCCGGGCAGGGGCCCCCAGAACACGGCACAGACGGCCCCCCTCCCCCCATGCCCCTACCCCACTGACTTCGCCGGCCGCCGGGCCATGACACGGTCAGTTCGCGCCGGCTGGGGCGAGCGGCCATCTGATGCGACACGAGCATCTGCCCCATAGGAACTGAACCAGAGCCTGTCAGCTGAGGCCGCGTGAGGATCCCCCACAGCCTGAGGCCTGGGAGGCCCAGGGCTGGCCACACGCCCCACCTGGACCCTGACGTGACCCAGAGCCCAAGAAGAGAACAGTGGGAATAGTGGCGACCACCGACAAAGACCCCCGACAAAGCAAAGAGCAGGACCCCCGACATCCTGCTTAGGGTACCAGACAGGGCTGTTTGGTGGGGAAGAGGTAACTGCTCCCTAAAGACATCAGGGTGCTGTGACCAGAGAACGAGGACTCGATTCTGGGCGGCCACGGACAACCCACACCCGTCGCTTCGGGCTTGGAAGACAGGCGGATGCAGGTTCACGTTCGCTTCTGCCACGGGCTGTCCAGGCCACTTCTGACAAGCCAGCCTATGTGTGAGCCTCGAAACCCACCATGCCAGTGCCCCTGAAGCCCCCGGCGGTGCCCGGTGCCGTCCACGACCTCGTGGAACTGGATGCCGTGAGGTCTGGGCCTTACCCATCCCGCCCTCCCGCTGAAGAGGGAGGGAGGGTTCACCGAAGAGGACAAAGTCGCTACATTCTCCAGGACCATCTCAAAGGTCTGAATCTTGGAGTCCTGGGACCTCCCACGGCACCAGGGGCAGGAACGCCAGCCTGGTGGACAGCATTTATGCATGGGATGTGCAAGTCTGGGGACGAACACAGAACGTGGCACCGGCTGCCCTTCCAGAAGATCTGGAATGCCGTGTACCACCCCTCCCCTGCCCTCTCCCGCAGTCAGGGAGATTTCCAGGATGTGAGCAGACATCCAAGTAGAAATCCGGGGCTTGGGGCGCCTGGGTGGCTCAGTCGGTTGAGCGTCCGACTTCGGCTCAGGTCATGATCTCGCGGTCTGTGAGTTCCAGCCCCGCCTCGGGCTCCGTGCTGACGGCTCAGAGGCTGGAGCCTGCTTCGGATGCTGGGTCTCCCTCCCTCTCTCTGCTTCTCCTCCATTCATGTTCTCTCAAAAAATGAATAAACGTTAAAAATTTTTTCAAAAAAAAAAAGTCTTTAAGAAACTCAGGGCTTAAGTCAATGTCCTGGCCCACTGCCAAGATCCGGGTCCCTAGGAGTCGGAGGTGTGGGCAGACCCCCACTTGCCTGTGAGCTGAGAAGGAGACGGAGTTTGAGTCTGAGCCACATCGACCAGCACCTCCTCCGAGAGAGCCTGCCTTCAGGCACCGGCCTCACAGAGGGTGCCAGCAGCTACGGTGTGGGGGGCCAGAAATACAGAAAAAAAAACCATGGGGCACAGGCGTAGCAAACCCGCCATCGCGGACACAGGACTGTCTGCAGAAGGGACGGCGGGTCTGAACCGCCCAGACGGGCACAGCCCGCCCGTAGGATGCAGTCACGCGAGGACGCAACTTCCTCCGGGCCCCGACTTCCAGAAGAGGCACACACCCGAGCACATCTGCACGGGCGCACGCACGTAGGCCCGTGCATGAGAACGCACGCACGAGCACGCACGCACACGACCCCAGACGGGGGAGCTCCGCGTTCCGTGGGAGAGCGACGTTTTAAAATGAACCGGGCTGAGTCTTAATAACGAAGATGAGATTATTCTCTTTAATAAGCGAAAGTGATGGGAGGGTTATGGAAGGGGCCTGGGGTGTCGTCCCGAAGGAGCCAGCAAGAGAGGCGGAGCCCAACAGAGCACGGTGGGGGCGGTGATTAGAAAAAATAAAATACAGTGTCCCCTTTTCCTGGTTACCCCGAAAGCCGAGGCCCTTCGCGCAAACCGGCTTTGGTTTGCCCTCCTTTTCCCGTTTCAGGCTGGGGAGTTTCCTTGCCCACAGAGGAAGTCTCCGTCCACTTGGGAAACTGACAGGTGCCCCAAATATTGGGGGAGGGGGAGGCCCCACCCGCTCTCCTATCAAAGAGTTTGTTTGCAGGGGCGCCTGCGTGGCCCCGTCGGTGGGACGTCGGACTCTTGGTCTCAGCTGGGACCCTGATCTGGCGGTTGGTGGGATCGAGCCCCACGTCGGGCTCTGCCCTGAGAGTGCAGAGTCTGCTTGGGATTCTCTCTCTCCCAGTCTCTCTCTGCCCCTCCCCCACTCAGGCTCACTGTCTCTCTCTCTCTCTCTCTCTCTCTCTCTCTCTCAAAAATAAATTAACTAAAAAAAAATTTTTTTTTTTTTTAAAAAGGGTCCCTTTGCAGAGAAGTTCACCAGGGTCAAAGAAACTTCTAGAAGTAGTCAAGGTACAATAATACTCTCCTTCTTACACTGGAATGTTGTTCCCCCCCCCCCCCCACCACTGCATCATGCATTTCGATCTCCTCCCAGATGAAGGTGAAGGAGCTGGGGATTGGAGGCCCAGTTCTGCCATCTACCAGCTGTGTGACCTGGGACAAATCACTGCCCCTCTCTGATCCCTGAATCCTCACCTGTACTGTGATAGTAGTGCCCACACACACTAGAGACCAGATCCGAGAGTGTAAAAATTAACTCATTCGTGCATTCAAGACCAGTGGCGGCAGGGACGCCTGGGTGGCTCAGTGGGTTAAGCGTCCGGCTCCGGTTATGATCTCACCGTTTGTGAGTTCGAGCCCGAGTCAGGCTCTGGGCTGACAGCTCGGAGCCTGGAGCCTGCTTCGGATTCTGTGTCTCCCTCTCTCTGCTCCTCCCCTTCCCTGCTCACTCGCTCTCGCTCTCTCTAAAAACAATTTAAAAATAAAAATAAAAATAAGAGTTTTCAGGTGTTTTTCTTTGGTGAGCCCCTGTTATGTGCCTGGCTCCTACCTGCTGACTTTACACCCCCTACCTGGGGGAGCCCTGTGATCCCCAGTACCTGCCCCCCTCCCGTACCCCCCCTGCACTTCACCGATGGGGCTCACCAGGCTTGCTCTGACAGCAGTGCTCCCTCGCCTCCCCTATCAGGCTCCGACGCTAACCGAGGCCTCCGCTAACCTGACCTTCCTCTCCCGGGGAGAGACTCCGCTGGAAGGATGTGCCACTCAGGCATTTCCTCTATTACTGGAGGCCGTCTTCCCCATTCACTGATCCTCCTGCCCATGAATCAAAGCTTGTCTTTTTCTTTCTTTCTTTTTTTTTTTTTTTTTTTTGCCTCTGCTACCAGCCCTTGAGTTTCCGATTTCGCCATTAGCTCATTGAACGGTGGCAGCGTTCCCGAGCTTCATTCAGGAAGGCTCTATCTTCTGCAGGATACAGAGGGAGGGCTAGGAGGGAGAGCCCAGGGCACTGGGGCAGAGTCGGATTCCGACCTCTTCCCCGCCCCCCCCCCCAACCTCTCCTCCTAGGGCCACCCCAGAGGCAGGGCCTTGGGCCCGCGTGTGACTCCCTCGGCCTACACGTTCTCATCTGTGAGTCCTGGGCCAGCGTCCCTGCTTCCCCGGCAGACACTTTGTGATGTTATCAACTGTAAAACGCCAGAGGTAAGAGAGGTGCAAAGAGGAAGGGCTTTGTAGGCTGTGAAATGCTACCCCACCCCCACCCCAGGCCAGGCGTTGGTGCTTTTGAAACACCAGGGACCTGCTGGGCTGTACCTTTCACGATGTCAAGAGAATACCCCCCTCCCCCCCCCACCGGAGTGTGGACAAGCCACTGGGCCCGGAGGGGGAGCGTGAGACAAAGGGGTAATACAACTATTCCCGCCTGGAGGCCAAAGGCACCAGGGGGTGTTTTCAGGCTCCCTGGGATCTCCAGCTTTAAGGGTTAGAATTAAACGAGATAATAATGATGACCCTGAGTGCCATTGGCCTGCTAAGGTGCCTCATGTGTTTTATCTCCTTCTGTCTGTGCAACAGCACTGCTCTGATCAAGATTCCTTCACCCCTCCATCGACAAGATGCATGAATGGAGACCTGGCGGACGAGGGGACTTTGCCAAAGGTCTCACAACTAGGGCGGGGCGATCCCAGGACTCACAGTGGCCCTCTGGCCTGCCAGCTGGTGTGGCAAGCCTGGAGCACAGCACCCACAGCCCGGGGCGGGGGGGGGCGGGGGGGGGGAGGTGGGGCAGGGCATGTGGCTTCTCTACGACTCCCACCGCCACCACGCTTAGCCACGTGCAGAGGCACTGAGCCGTAGTAGACCCAGCCAGGGTGCGTCTGAGGGCAGGTGACCCTCACGCCATCCTCGGGGTAAGCTGGGAGCCAAAGTAGGGTTCTCTCATCCGTAAATGGGGCCGTAGACTCCCCTGTCCTCCAGAGCGCCTTCCCAGGGAGTCACATGCCCCAGGACCGTGGGACTGCTCAACTGCAAGCCCGTGTCCTTTTTGCAAATATATTTATCAAGCACCTACTCTGTGTCCTCCTGTACCCGGGTAACCTCAGTTCAACCCAGTGAAAGAGAAATAGAAGCATCCCATATGGCAGAGAGGGAAGTTTCGGTTTTCAGGCCTATAGTCACTTGCCCTTTGTCTCACAACTGAGATCCAACCCCAGGCTCCAGGTGGGAGCTCTTTCCATGACAGTCCACGGCCTCCCCGCCACGAAAGGGCACAGAGCGGAGAGAGCAAAGGCCACTTCTCCCTCCATGTGGCGTCCTGCGAGCTGCTGCAGTCACGATTCCTGTTTCGTAGAGCAGGGACACCGAGGCCCAGACAGGTGTCCACAGTCACAAACGCCCACCCTCTGGCCACAAGCCACGGGGCTACACGGCAGTCCCCACTCCAACGCCCTCTCAAGAGGCCGGGAAGGGGGCGTCGGGAAGCATGCGGGTGCCAGGAAGTACCGTCAAGTATGAGAGAGGCTCCCTGCGGAGGCCAGGAGGAGTGAAAAAGGGGCCCCCATCCCAGACCAGCACTGCAGGAGGCATCCAGGAAGGGGAAGAGAACCGGCAAGGCAAAGGAGGAGAGAAGAGGTCCCCGCACCATGCGCAAGGGGGGACAGTATATGGCTCAAAGGACATGAGTTTTGGAAAGCTGACTCTATTTCCCCTGGGGCTGGGCTGGAGACGAGGGACGGGGCGATAGCAGCCGGCAAGGTGGGGTCATGCCTGCAGCAGACAGTGGAGAGGAAGATGCACGCAAGGGACGTGTTAAGAAGAGTCTGCGGTCACAGGAGACTCAACACCCGCAGTCATCCCTCAAGGCGCACGAGGGTAGGCAAAGCTCCAGGTCCCACGGCCACGGAACCCGTTGAGTGCTCTCCAATTCTGGTTCCCAAACTTGATTTGCCGTCACATTGTCATTTTTGTTTAGACACCCTAGTTAACATCCAGGGGGACTGATGTCCGTAGAATTTACAATGACGAAGTGAATTGTGGGAACGGACTGATCGAGCCGAGGAACTCCTGGCGCACGGTAGGTACTTAACGAATGTTTTAGGGGTGGACCAGCGGACACAGCTGAAGCAGAGCCCACAGGCTGGCAAGGGTCAAGGCTCCGTGGGAGACTTCCTGCCACCACCCTCTCCTCCACTCCAGAACTTTTCCACCATGGGCATTTATTGACCTTACTATGTGCCAGGCACCTTATCATCACATGCTTTACTTACAATATCTTCTCATGTTCACACAACAACCCTATGAGTCACTGAGAAGGTAAGAAACCGGTCCACGGCCACTCAACAAAAAAGTGGCCAAGCAGGAACTATGACCCAAATTTGACTAATTCTGGAACCCCTTTTTCTGAGCTGCTCGATCTTACCGATCGTCAAAAGTCCATGTCTAGGCATTCGCCCCTTTGGCTTAACATCTGCTGTTCGAGATAAACATTTGAGGTCTGTGTCACGCTATCGTATCAGACATTTACACTGTAGTACGAATGTGTATTTGGAAGAGTATCTGATACTAACCCACACCCCGATATTAATATCACCCCTCGTATTGAAATTCACGGCAGTGTAATTGTCATTGAACACATTTACATGCCAAGCGTTGTTGTAAGCACTTAAAAGTTATTATCCCTTTTACGGGTGCCTGGGTGGTTCCGTCGGTCAAGCGTCCAACCGGATTTCGGCTCAGGTCATGATCTCATGGTTCTTTGTGAGTCTGAGCCCCGCACTGGGCTCTGTGCTACATATGGAAAAACGGGGGTACCGGGAGATTCAGTAACTCAGATATGTTCACATAGCTAGTCAATGAGAGAGCCGAAAATTTAAACCCAGGGAGTCTGGTTTCAGAGCCCTATGAGCACAGAGGAGGGCGTGGGAATCTTGAAGGGTGAGTTCCCAAAGCTCGTTCACCAAATAAACCCAGAGAGGTAAGTGACCACTAGCTTTCAATGCAGAGTCAACAGAAGGTAGCACCTCCAGGCAAGAGTCTGAACACGGCAGGGGCACCCCAAGACTAAAGAGACAGGAAGGAGGGGAGTTTTGCCCTTATTAGAGCCTCGGGGGCTCCTCCCAGAGAAGGGGTGCTGGCTCTGGCCAGTGGGTTCCATGGACGGGAGCTCAGGGCATATCGGTGTTAACAGTCGCTGAACATTGATGAAGTTAGCGGCCACCCCCAGGGAGGATGTCACTCACAGGGTGGATCCTCCTCCAGCCCCCCCCCCCCCTGAGGAGGAGGGAGGGAACCAATGGGCCAGAGGGGACAGGAGAGCAAGAAAAGGAGAAGTCTGTGTACAAGGGATGGTGTGGAAGGAGACTCCATGCTCCGGACCATAGAATTCTTTTATTAAAAAAGCTTCACGAGCATTACTTTGTGGCCCCCTAAGTCTCTTTTAGTCTCCTTGCTGAGCCAACAGAGTGATTGAGGCATACAGGAGGGATGTGACTTGCTTGAGATGAAATAGTGAGTAGTTTTCTCAGTCGGTAGGAATCTGGATCTCTCTCGCAAGTCCTGGACAAAGCACGGTTTGAAGATGCCACTAGATGTGTGAATGTGAGAGCCAGAAAGGTTCTTTTCATTCCTGGGATCCACGTTCTGAGGTGGGGAAATGGAAACCCAGAAGGGCCAGTGACTTGGACAAAGTCACAGGGCAAGACCCGCCGGGTTACTCTCCCACTGAAACTCCCCGTGACCCCTACTTTCAGGAATCTACCCTACAGCGGACTGCAGAAACCATTTAATGCATTAAGTGTTCATCTCAGGGAGCCTGAGTGGCTCAGTTGGTTAAGCATCCGACTTGGGCTCGGGTCATGATCTCATGGTTCGTGAGTTCGAGCCCCGCGTCGGGCTCTGTGCTGATGGCTCGGAGCCTGGAGCCTGCTTCGTATTCTGTGTCTCCCTCTCTCTCTGCCCCTCCCCTGCTTGTGCTCTGTCTCTCTGTCTCTCTGTCTCTCTCTCTTGCAAAAATAAACAAACATTTAAAAAAAGATGTTCATCTCAGCATTATTTATAATCATGAAAAATAGAAACATCTTTAACGCCAACAGTAGGGAAATCAATCACATATTTTCCCAACCGCACATACTCTAGATCTGAGGTCCATTAAACTTCTCTCTGCTTTTGGAAGATATGCTTTTGTAAACCTTCATGTCTTTGCACATGCACATCCCTCTGCCTCAAATTCCCTTCCCTCCACTGTCTGTCTGTAAACTCTCGCCCATCCTTCACAACGGAGCACAAAATTACCCAGAAAGATGAACACTGGACCTTTACATGCCCAGCACCTAACTAGGGGCTGGTATTATAGAACCGCTCACCCAGTAATCTACGGAATGCAGGAAGGGCCCATCTGGTGAAGCAAGGACGAATATGTAGGTCTCTTGACCCCGTATCTAGAGCTGTTTATTTCTTTTGGCTTTTTTTACCTAGCGCCTGAAACCAAAAGACACATGTCTAACGTCTAAGCTGTATAGTTTGGCATGAACTTTCACCAAATCGGTAGCCAATCTACCATTTTACCTGAGAAGCTTCCCTTACATCCTGGCCTTGGCTCGCTGTAGCCTTGCACATGGCCCCATGGCCCATGTGGTCCAGTCCACAAGGAGCTGTAATAGTCAAAGAATCTATCCAACCACCGAAACACTCACGATCATGCAAGCTCCCTAATTATGTTGTTCCAACACCACAAAGAGACAGACTGCAGCCACATTTCTTTTTTTTTTTTTATTTTTTAAATCTTTGTTTATTTTTGAGAGAGAGAGAGAGAGAGAGAGAGCATGAGTGGGGGAGGAACAGAGAGAGAGGGAGACACAGAATCTGAGGCAGGCTCCAGGCTCCGAGCCGTCAGCACAGAGCCCGACACGGGGCTCGAACTCATGGACTGTGAGATTGTGACCCGAGCTGAAGTCGGACGCCTAACCGACTGAGCCACCCAGGCACCCCTGCCAAATTTCTTAAAGTCCACTTTTCCATTCATTCCCAACGCCTGTCTCATCTCCCCTACAGCTGCTTCTCCAGGGTTCCCTCCAACACCCCAAAAATTCCCCCCGAGCCTTCAGTGGAAGCCTTTTTGTCCATTTCCTTCCGCCCCTGTCCTCTTGATTCTGTATCCCCCTAACTGCCCCCTCCAAATAAACTAGTCAAGAATCAGCAAAAAAAAAAAAAGGTGGGGGGCACCTGGGTGGCTCAGTTGGTTAAGCATCAGACTCTTGATTTCAGCTCAGGTCGTGATCCCACCGTTCGTGAATTTGAGCTCCGTGTTGGGCTCTGGGCTGTCAGTGCGGAGCCTGCTTGGGATTCTCTCTCTCTCTCTCTCTCTCTCTCTCTCTTGGACAATTGAAAATTATTCTTTTCAATGGCATCCTGTTACCCCAAGAATAAGTTTTATTTTATAGCCTCTCCTTTTTGTCCACTTAATGGTCCGTCCTTGGCCTCTTTTCTTCCAACTGGCAACATCACAGGTGATCCCACCATCTATGCCCTGAACCTTGCTCGTCCACGGTTGACACTCTCCAGGCTCGAGTCAAAATGGCAGTGTGAAGGCTACACGACAAACATCTGTGTATCGCCAGCCATTTTTTTTCAAGGGAAACATTGTGCTTGGACACATTTTACCTACAGAATCCATTGAACTGGACATTGTCAGATGCTTACTTAGAACAAACACAAACTATCAAGGACCGTGTGAAATATTAAAGCACAAGCAAGGTGAGTCTGATGCAAGCAGGAACCTCCACCTGCACCTTTGACAACCTGCCTCGTGGACGCTCCTCTGACGCTTGGACGGCTCAACCACAGGTCAGTTCAACTCATCAGAAGTCGGCCGTGCCTGGCCCCCAGCCTCTCACGCACCACTTTCTGTCTACACCGGCTTTCAGGATTCACTAACCACTTGCTTCCTATGCTTCCAGTTGATTTGGAGTTTTATAAGCAGCAGAGATCAATTGGAAAGTGAATTATCCCTGCTAGGGACTAATAATAAGATAATAACGTTATAACCACCTCAAAAAGCGTGTAGGAGATGGAGAAAATGGGGCAAGAGCGGAAAAATTGAATCGAGTTATTCGAAAAAAAAAAATTAAGGCAGGTGACCTTGCAAGAAGGCAAAGAGCAGTTAATTTGGCTTCGGAATTAAATTATTCCTCTGTTACAGATGAGTTTAGCACAGCAAGATGTAGGAAAATGTATTTAAATGATCCATTTGGCTTACATGGCCATCATCCCTCTCGGCCGGCCATGCTCCAGCCCCACGCAGCCTCCTGTTTCTATCTCAGGGTCTTTGCACCTGTCAGTCCTCTGCTTGAACGTCTTTCCCAGACCTCCACACAGCCTCCCCATCTTCGCTCAGGTCTTAGTTCCTCAGAGGGTCCTTCTCTGGTCACACTTGCTGAACGAGGACCCTGCCCACCCCGACCCCCCAACCCCCGCAGCCTCAGTCCCTCCTCCCATGACGGGTTTTCTTTTTCTCTCTCTCTCACGATCCTATTTTTTTTTTAATCTTTCGTAGCCTTTCCTGCCATCCTGCCATACGAAATTATTTCGTTGTATACAAATTATAGCACAGATTATTCCAGATTACACATATCACTCTTTGTGTGTAGGTTCGTTGGAACAAATAGGCGTCAAAGTAGAAACAGTGCTTGACAACAGGACCTCGGGGCCAGACAGTGCTGCTCCTACCAGCTGTGATCCTGGGCAAGTCCCCCCTGAATCTTGGGGGGACTTGTTTTTTTCAACTGGGATGACAATAGCCACTGGGCAGACCTTACTATGGACTGAACTGTGTCCCCAACCATCACCACCACCACCAAATCCGTGGGTTGAAGCCCTAACCCCCATATGTGACAATATTTGGAGGTGACAGTATTTGGAGGGGCTCTCATGATGAGATCACTGCCCTTATAAGAAGATGTCAGAGAGCTCGCTTGCTCGCTCGCTCACTCGCTGTCTTCATGGTGAGGACACAGCACGAAGGTGGCCGTATGCAAGCCGGGAAGAAAGCTCCCACCGGGAACCAAGTCAGCTGGCACCTTAATCTTGGACTTCCCGGCCTCCAGTGCTTTGAGAAATAAATGTGTGCTGTGTAAGCACCCCCGTCTATGGTATTCTGTCATAGGAGCCCCAGGTGACTAAGACAGGGCTTCTGTGAGGACTTCATGAATTCCTGGATGTTAAGGCAATTGGAATGATGCCTGAAACATAATAACCTCTGTATGCATTTTGAAAACTTTTTCATTATGGAATATTTCAAACATAGACAAAAGTAGAGAGAATCGTATCATAAATATTACCCCATGAAATCATCACCAAGCTCCCATAATGATCAGTTCAATCTCGTTTCACCTGTACTTCCATTCAGTTCTCCCACCCGCAGCTTATTTAAAAACAGATTCCAGACTTCATGTAATTGGATCTGTAAATATTTCAGTATGTGTCCCTAAAATACAGGGACCCTCTGTTTTAAATATAACCACAATATCGTCATCACACTGGAAAAATAATGAAAATAATGAACACGGTAGCATTGTTACACCCCAAGAATCAAACTTTTGCCTTGGCCTTGGCTACCACTATATCCCCAGACCTAGAATAAGTCTACTGGCATACAGTAGGTGTCTAATAAACAGAGGCGGGAAAAAAATCAATGCTTCTCTCTCTTTGCTTCCAGTGTCTCAAACAAAACAATGCACTGAGAGTTTCAGCATCTCGGAAGCTTTCTCTGGTTCGAGCCGTCTACTCTGCACACGTTTTCATGTTAACTTACTTTTGGCTTGAATATTGCTCTTTAATACCTTTTGTAGACCTAGAGGTAGAGGGATGGGGCCAATTGGGGAAGGAGAAGAGCCTCAAAACATTCAACAAATATCTTCTGTTTCCCCAATTGAATGCTTGACCCCAGGTAAGTCACTGGGATCCAGTGGTGACCAACACGCCATTGAATAGAATAATTCAAAGTTCACATAGAAGAAGGGAGACCTAATCACAACCAGATGCTACGAAAGAGAAAACATCGGGGAGAAATGTGGCTTTACTAGAGGTGAGACCATATTGAGGCCCCTGTTACCAAATTCAGGTGATGCTGGCAGGGAAGTGAGGCACAGATCATCGGAACAGCCCAAGAGAGCAGGACTAGGTCAACATATTCACAGGAATCCAATATGGCGCAGAGATAGTATTTCAGTTCAGTTGGAAAATGAAGAATTGTTCAATTAATGAAACTTGAAAAGCTCTCTTTTGCAAAAAAGTTGAAACCTCATCTGACATCACATATATGAATAGCCGCTGGATGGATTGAAGAGTTAACATCCAAAAATACACTACAACAATAAATATCTTGGGAGAAAATGTGGAAGATGACAGGGTCAGTCTCAGTGCATAAGAAAACAAGAAAGTTGTACATAAAAAGACATCCTACCCCCCCAACATTACTTGGTAGCCACAGAGCCCCCTCACAAAGTCAATATGAAAATGAGGAATGCAAGTCTAAAACCACTTGCCATTTTGCAATGTATACAAATACCGAATCGAAAAATAATACTAGCACCTATGGCTGGAGTGGATGCGGGGAAAGAGACTCGTGAAGTTGTTGGAGGAAAGGCGACAAGTTACAGCACTGTTGGAAAGCGATCTGGCAACATCGGCCTGAAATAAAAAATAGATACCCTTCCGCTGAGCAATCCCGCCCCTGGGGATCTAGTCCATCAAAATAAAAGCACCGGGTGAGCGGATGTATGTAGAAGGGTGTGTGCTTCAGGACCGCTTACAGGCTCAGGGTGCGGGGAGAGGACAGGAAATAAGGAGAATGTGTGCCAGTAAAAGACTGGATGAAGAAATGATCACGATTCCTCACTGTGACATACAACAGTACCATGAAAAGAATGAATTAGGGCTGTTGCAGCTGACGCAGACAGAGCCTCACAGGGGTTGTTGTTTGGCTGATAAAGCAAGATGCGGAAGGGGTGCCTCCTATGGCCTCACTTTGCGACAAGGTGGCCAAGCCCCACAAGTCCGCGTGCACAGGACTAGACGAAGGCATGTGTTTGTGTGTGAACATTAGCCACAGGTATATTCTGTTCACGGTTGTGTGAACATGTAGAAAGACACAGGTTGTTGGGGCGCCTGGGTGGCTCAGTCGGTTGGGCATCTGACTCCCCATCTTGAGTCAGGTCGTGATCTCACGGTTCGTGAGATCGAGCCCCACATCGAGCTGGGCACTGACAGCACGGAGCCTGCTTGGCGTTCTGTCTCTCCCTCTCTGTCTGCCCCTCCCTGACTAGTGCGCGCTCTGAATGAATGAAGGAAGGAATGAATACACATTAAAAAAGAAAAGAAATACACAGGTTTTTGATACGGGGGTGAACGGGATGGGAGAGAGGAATGTGTAAGGACGAGGGAGACGAGCAAAAGAGAAAAGGAAAGACCGAGAAGGAGCTGGTGGGTATGTCCTTGTCCCGTTTATACCCTTCCGCAGATTATCTCCACAGGGATGCAGGTGGACACATGAAAGCAGATAGGGGAGAACGGGTAGCACCAAAGAGCCTGGCTTGTCCAGAGAAGGAAGGGGAGCGGGGAGCCTCAGTGTAGACGTGGGGATCAGGGGTGACGGAGGGAATAAGACGGACGAGATTGGAGGAGACGGGGTCCGGCCTTCCAGTGTGCAGACTTCACTGAAGTTTCTAACCAGGGAGATGCTACCGTCTCCACACGTTTCCCAAGCACCGTCTGTGTAGCATGCGGTCCTAGGTGTGCGATCTAAATTAACTCATACTATACTGTACTGGGGGAGTCATGTTATTTTTCCCATTTCCAAGCTAAAGACATTGAGGCTCTGAGTGAGGAAGCACCTTCCCCAAGGTCCCTGGGATTCAACCCAGTCTTCTAGCTCCAGACTCCGGGTTCTTTCCACTACCCCATTCAGTGTGGCCTCCACAGCTGAGTGGAGGCAGGGGCAGGCCTAGGTGAGAGGCCAGAAAGAAGGCCTTCCCATCACTGACACAGGGCAGGGGAGGGATAGTCGACCCGCAGGACCTCTCCCCACTCTGGGGCCCTCATTACTACGGGCAGAAACTTTACAGACAGGCAGAGCACCGTGTGCAAACCATGGTGAATCTGCCCATTTGCTGGCAGTTTGGCCTGACACGTTCACCTCCCTGAGCCTCAGTGTCCCCAAGGTTCCCGCGATATTAAAGGACAAAGAGGCGGGCACACAGCAGGCAATCGGCAAATAGGAGGCTCTTCCGCACGAGAGCCTGAGGGCTGGAATCTTGCTTCTATCACTTATTGGCTGAGTAACCTTGGGCAAGCAGCTTGACCTCTCTGTGCCCCAGATTCCCCATCTGCAAAATGAGAACCATAACTGAACTTCTCTGGAGGCCTTGCTGTGAGGATCACGCGAGTTCACACGATGTGAAGCCCCACCCGGCACACAGGCCACACTCAACAAAGGTGGGGGCTGGGTGGTCAACGGGACTCCCCTGCCACGGAAAAACATACGCTGTTATCACTCCTGCCCCTCTCCTCTCTCCTCCCACCCACCCCCACCCCGTTTATCAACAAACACATATGGAGAGCCTGTTTCGTGCCAAACTCTGTGCGCGATGCAAAGGACACAGTGGTGGGCACGAGGGACAAGGATCCAGCCTCTCGGGACTCAGGACTTCTCAGGAAAAGACAAGAAACAGCATTTGCAGCACAAGGACGTGAGGCGCCAGGGCAGGTGGCTCAGAAGAGCCTGGCCAGGACACTGAGCCTAGCCTGGTCTGGGGGCACGGCTACAGCCCAGCTTCCGGATGCAGTCCCATGTCCCTCTGGGAGACAGTCCCTCTGTCCAAACGGGCCCTTGGAGTGAGCTGGGGTGTTATCACGCAGTGAGTTACCTGGCTCAGATAACAGGCTGCCCACATTCTGACCATCCCTACAAGGAGCCAGGTCAGCCACACTTAGAGAATCGGTGGCACATTTGGCAGGGTATAATAGCAAATCGTTCGTAATTAAAACTTACCAAGGGGGAGACACACACTCAATCATCGTGATGGCAACAGCTCCATAAAGCCACCATGATGCCCATTTTACAGATAAGCACACAGAGGCGGAGAGGTAGAATAACCTGCCTCAAGCTCACATAGCGCATGAGGGAGGGTGGAGCTGGGACTCCTAGCCCTTGGCCCTCGAGCCACCAGGGCGTAGCAGCAGCCCATCGGTGCTCCCCACATTCTGGTCTTTGGGTCGATGTCTCAGTATGATGCCAACTCCTCCTTCCCTTACATCCAAGGCCTAGAGAAGGAACTCTGCCAGGCGCAGAACGCGTTGCTCTTGAGTCATTCTTGGGTGTGATTAGTGCCCCTCTAAGCCCGCAAGTTCAGAAGTCCCGCCGGAAAGGCAGGACAGTCAGCTTTGGGACTGCCATTCAGTTGGAAAAAGAGGCAAATGTCACCTCCTCTATGAAGCCTTCCCTCGCTGTCGCTTCCCATGCTGTGCTCCTGTCACACCACGGACTTCCCTCCAGCACTCCACATTCGGTCATTGGTTCCTGCCAACGAAGGACCCAGTCTTGTTCCCCTTTGTATCCATCGCACAGAGCTGTCACTTAGTGAGTGCTGTGCGTGATTCAAGGCCCTCGCTGACCTGGCCCACCTCCCCTTCCAGCCTGATCTCTGCCAGTTCCTCCAGGCACTTTGGCAAAACAGAATGACCTGCAGCGCCCGCAAATGCGCCTGATTGCAATTAACCAATTCATAATCAATTACATAGAGTCGGCCTCCTGGGCGTGTGTGATCCCGGGACGGGGACCAGGCCAGTCTTGACACCCAGTAGGGGTTCAACCCATTGTTTTCTTAGACAACATAGTTTTTAACACGTAGTTTGCAAAAATCACGAAAACCTCTTCCGTTAAAAATGATTAAGGGGCGCCTGCACGGCTCAGTGGGTTAAGCCTCTGACTTCGGCTCAGGTCATGGTCTCAGGTCACAGTCTCACAGGGTCTCACAGTTCGTGGGTTCAAGCCCTTCAGGGAGCTTGCTCGGGACTCTCTCTCCCTCTCTCTCTGTCCCTCCCTCCCCCACCCTCTCAAAACTAACTAAATAAACTTTTTAAATTTTTTTTTTAAAGTTTGTATTTTTTCAACACATTGGTGTTGAGTGGGCGTTTCACATCCCCTGTCTTTGGACCTTCCGAAAACTTTGCCTGGCCCTCTCTGCTCCTGACCTTCTACTCACCCTTCAAGACCCAGCCCAGCAGCCACCAACTTCTGATGTCCACGCTGAATGTCCTTGCCCTCTTGGTGGTGCCCGCGTGGCCACCTCCACCTTCCATCCACACCAAACTGCCACCGGCAGGCCTCTCTCCCCCCCCCCCCCCCCGCTCCACTCGACTGAGCAGGGACCACGTCTTTTTCATTTTTGTGTTCGAGTCAAAGCACGTAACGCCCAACAGAAGCTCAACGTGGAGCTAATATTTATTTAGGGCTTACCGTGGAGGCGGGGCTGGAAGTACCTTTTTATTTCATTTCATTATCAGACTAGCACCTCGAGGCAGGCCACGCTGCCCCATTTTCCAGACCGGCCGGCTGAGACTTGGGAGCGTCTGATCGCTCGCTCGAGGCCACGCTGCCGGGAAGCCTGAACCTGGGCCCCCAGCTCCCTGCCGACCGGCCCGTGTCTGTCCTGCCCTGACTCTCAGTCTCTACAGCCCCTCCTTCTTGACCTGCCTGAAATCTGCACGGAGAGGAGTGCCCTCCCTTGCCCTTGCAGCTTCAGTCACCTCTCCAAATTCTACTTTGCCCCGGAACCTTGGAAGACCACCCCTACCCCCACCCCCGCCTCCCAGAAACCTCCAGCATCTTCTCCTGAAGACACAGTTGGCTTCCCCGCGCACAGTTCCAGGCCAGCTCTTCCGGGATATTCCCATTTCCTGCCTCCTCTTGCGGGCTGGGGTTTCTGCTTCTCTCCCTACTGGCCCAGGGGGGTCATTTTTGGTGAACACCTGCTACGTGCCGGACGCTGTGAGAGAGGCAGGGGGAATAATAATAACGTGACCAGACCCCGACCCTTACACTATAACCCAGAAAATAAATGGCAGGGTGAACTTTGCCAAGGTGGGGGGTGGGGGTGGCTGTTAAGGGTTAAGGAGAAAATTCAGCAGGCAAAGAATGGACAGTGACGGAGGAAGGGCAGGCGGGCATCTCTATCGGGTGGTCAGTTGGGCCTCTGAGCAGACAGCTGCGGGAAGGAGGGATTGAATCAGCCGCCAGGAGACCGGCATCCCAGACACCAAAACTGTGACGCAAAGGCCCTGGGGTAGGCCTGGGGCCGTGGGATCCAGGCACGGGAGTCTGGTTTGACTGGAGGAGGGGAGGTTGGGAGGGAAATGGAAGACGAGGGGCCTCAGGGTGGCCGAACTTGGTCATGAAGGACACCCAGGATCCCTTCTCGGTCCCCTCCCAAACTCGCTCATCCACCCCTGGATTCCTTCTCCCTGAAAAGTCACTGGAAGTCACCTCTTCTGCCTGCCCTTCTGTCCTTTAACATTCGATTTCTTGCTTCGCCTCTGCATCTTTATGTGTCCTCTTTATTGTATTATTTTTTGTTCTACTCTGTAACTTTCTTATTGATTTTCTATCAGAATATTCTTTACTGTGACTCAGTTCCTGGTGAAATCCCACACCAGCCGGGGGTTGGGGGTGGGGTGGGGCAGAGCTTTGGTGATTCAGAGTGCAGAATGGGGCTGCGAGTCCCGGGTGTGGGCAAGCCACTTGTCTGGGGGAATTGTGGCCGTGGACACCTCCACGTGTGGATTTTCAGCTCCTGGTTCTCACCAGGCTCAGAAGGAACCACATCCCCCCACGACGAGCTGGGCTGACTCCACTCTGCCAGCCCCCTCTGGCAGCAGACTCTTGGGGTTCCCTGAGGCTTTCTCAACTGTTCTCAGTGCTGCAAGGTAAGAAACCCCAAGTCTCCTAGCATCTCGATTCCTCCCGGCCCCATCGGGGCCTCTCTGGAGCACCTGCTCCAGCATGGGGCTCAACAGCCGTCCAGGCTAGAAGTCTCTGGTCACCGTGATGGCCTGTGTGGGACCAATAGAGCAGAGCAGGCCCGGGAGGAGCAGTGTGGACAAGCCAGGCCGGTGCTGCCTCCCCAAGTCTGACCCGGGGAGGTACTGCCTCCCCACCACGTGCTCTCAGTCTTCCCATCGCACCTCGGGGACACCTTCACCTTTCCCACCCACCCCCACCTGCCGAGTGTCAGGGCCTTCCAGAGGCCTGCTCCGACTGTCTCCCAAATTCTTATATCTGGTCCCTGTTGCTTATCCCCCATAGCCTGAACCTTATTCACTCATTCAAAAAAAAAAAATTCTCTGAGCACTTCAGGCACTTTCTAGGCACTGGGGAGACTGGAATGAACAAGACCGATGAGGTCTGGTGGCCTGGGGGGGCAGCCAGAGGGGGTGGGGGAGAGACTTCAGATAATAAACAAGAAATGTCAAGTTGCAGCAAGCGCTATGATATAAACAACACGGGCCGATGTCACACAGAGTGCCTTCCCTGGGCTTCCATAGCGCGTGTCTTCATTTTGTCCCCTCCTTCCTTCATCAGACGGGCCTCATGGACCTACTGTGTGCTGGCCATTAAACAGAAATTCCAAACCACAAGAGGAGAAGCACCGGGAGGCTGTGGGAGCACACAGTAGGGGATGCCACACACCCCAGATCTTCCCTGGGCTGGACCACACTGCCCAGTCTCTTGGAATTAGCTGTCTGCTTGCCAGTCTCCCTGGTTTGGGTATTTTCCATCTCATCTGCCTCCCCAGCACCTCAGCTCATGGCCTGAAACAGAGAAACTATGCATCTGGATGCATGCATTTAGATTTTTAGACCAATAAAGGAACTTGTTCTTTATAGAGCACCTACTGTGTGCCAGGCACTGTTCTAAGTATTGGAAATACAACGTGAACACAAAATCTCTGCCTTTGTGAGGCTTACTTCCGGGAGGCGGCGGGGTGGGGGGCGGGGTAGAATGTAATTGAATGAATGATTTACAGTCCTAATTAATTAATGGCCAAGAGGAGAAGAGAAAGGATAGGGGCAGGGAGTGCAGAGGCAATAGAATGTAGCAAAATCCCACCCGTGACCAAAGCAGGAGTCTCAGTTTCCCCACGCTTTGCCCCCCCCACCCCCCTCCAGCCTGCTTCTCCCTCAGAGTGGCTGTCTCTATAACGCGCACCAATATTCATCAATTTTCTCCCCGATACCCCCAAGAATCTCCACTTCTTTCCATGCCCAATGTCACCACGGATCCAGGCCGCCCCTGTCTATTGCTTGGAGCCCCCTCACAACTGCCCTGCTGTCTCCCTGCCCCACCAGCCTCCTCCGGGAGGCCCCTTACGCTCCAACCTCCTTTCTGAGGCCTCCAGGTTCTTAGCCTAAAACGTTTCCCTGCCCCTGTCTTTAGATCGGCCATACTTAGCCTGAGTTCCCTAAAACTCGCCAATCGTCTTTTCCCACCCGTGTGTACTTTCAAACCTCGGCACGTGCCTGTTCCCCTTCAGCCTAGAAGGCTCTTCACCTTCTCAGCCACCCCCGTCCTGGCCTAGCTAACTCTGATTCCTACATCTCAGCTTAAATGCCTTGTCCTCTGGGAGGATGTCCTGTACCCCCCAGGTTGGGTTCCGTCTCCCTACTCCAAGGCCCGGTAGTCTCCATCTCCTACCGTCCTCCTCACCTTTGATGTGGCTGTTCCTTACCTGTCTGCTCCTCCCGCATATCTTCAGGTCCTTGGAGGAAGGGACCGTGTCTGCCTGCCCAACATCCTCAGGAAGTAATACAGTGCCTGACGCCTAGTAGGTGCTTGGTGTTTTGAACGAATAAATGAACAGGCGAATAAACTTTGGGACGTGGAGCCGGCAGAGCTTGAAGCAGTGCGAAGTATTCAAGCCTCTGCTGTTCCGGTCAACTGGCTATATGACCTTGGGACTTGATATGTGACCTCTCTGGGCCTCTTCTTACTCGCCCGTAGGATAAGGTAGTAATACGTATTTGTAGGGTTGTTGGGAAGGTAAGTGTAAGAATGTCTGTGAAAACAGCAAGCACCTAGAAGTCACTCCCTTAAATGCTCACCAAGTCGGATGAGAAGTCAACACACTTGGGTGTAATACCCTTATTCAGGAAGTCCGTATCTCGGGTCAAGGCACAGTGGTTCTGAAGCTCGGCCGCTGGACTTGACTCCCAGTTCTGCCACTCACTAACTGGGCAGCCTTAGGCCGGATACTTAACCTGCTACGTGTCCTCATCTGTAAAATGGGAACAAGGATCGTCCGTATCCCGCAGCGTTATTGTGGGATTCGGCCTTGACCGCTGTCTGGCCTGTTGGCTTTTGTTCCTGCTATTAACATGTAATAGTGACAGCCACACTATAAGGTTCCGCCACGATCCTCCTTGACAGATGAAGAGAGGCTTCCAGAAAGGTTAAGAGACTGCCCAAGGTCAAAACTGAGGAGAAGGCAGCTTTGTGCCTCCAGGCCAGGTCTGCTGTGCCCAAATCCCATGTGATTTCCACTCCATCAAAGAAGGAGCTCAAAATAGGCCTGTGGCATTTCAGCTAATTTCCTCTAAGCCCTTCCCAAGTAACCAACTGCAGGCACACAAAGCTGTTCCCCTCAGAGCACCCATTCAGCAGCTGCTAAGTATGTGTGCCTGGTGGGTCCAAGCCATCGAATGGGACTCAACCAAGCCAGTTCTTCCCAGGCAGCCTCATCTGGGCCGCAGGGGTGGGTTCGGTCGGCGAGGGGGGCGGGGAGCAGAACCGGAGTTAGATCAAGGAAGCCAGAGACCAAACTGGATGTAAAAGTGGGGAGGAGAGGGAGGAAAGCCACGTTCACTGAGGGCCTACTGTGTGCCAGGCACATCACCTGTCTCCTACCATTTAACCCTCACCGTAATCACTCAGCCGTTGTTATCAAGCACCGGCCACGTACCAAGGCCTGCACGCGAGGTCCCAGGACATCATGGTGAACCAGATACGGGCGCTGACCTCAAGGGCTCACAAGTGAGTGAGGGCGACGATGCAGGCACAAGTAAGCGCTAGAAATGGGATGAAGAAGCCCGGGCCCGGTGGCGGTGGCAGCGGTGAGAAGCAGGGAGAAGCCAGGAACAAGTTCAGAAAAGGAAGAGGCAGGTACCCGTATGCTCATTTTACATACGGTAAAACCAAGGCTCTAGGAAACCCACTTGTCTGGAGCGTGTTTGCAGCAGAGGCAACCCGTGGTCCCAGGCCTGTTCTGTCCCCAGAAGTCCGCTCCGTCCACACTGATAGGCCAAAGCTGTTACATTCCCCTAAGCCCCCTTTCCTTTTCTCCATGATTATCTGGCCAGGAGATTAATCAAATGCTGCAGATCTGCAGCTACGGTCAGTGGCGAAGATGTTAGCAGCCTCCGTGGACAAACAGAAGTTTCTGAGCCTCTGTTACCGATTCCATTTGAGCAAAAGATTCCGGGGTCGGTCTGAAATGTGATGGGAGGGGAGAAGGAGGGCTCTACCTCCAGTGTGAAGGGACTTCTTGGATAGGTCAGAGGCGACCAAGGGGACAGGCAGGAGTGAGGGCAAGCTTCTCAGTCTCATGTGGCTTCAGGCAAGCCTGTCTCCACTCCCCCCAAAAGACCCAGCCCATCTAAGAGGCCTTCTCGTCTGCCCTTCACTTTTGCCTTATGGGCCGGAGCCAAGAAAATCACACACCTGAACCCCTGGCGGAACTTGCTAAGCTCCCTGCCCAGTGCATCAGCACTTCAGCCCCTCTCCCACCTCAATTCCCATCCCCGTCCTCACAGGACAAGACACAACACTGGAGAAATCCTCAGTCTGCCAATGTCTTGCTATACCCTCAAGGTACCTTAGCAGAGGTTGCCGAAACTGTGGTTCTGTTCTCTGGACACCAGGACCCTCTCCCGGGTGCCAGGAGCACAGCAATCGCCCCTCGTAAGGGTCCTTCCCTTCTGAGAAAGGAACAGAGTGAGAAAAGGAAGTTTTATGCAGGGTGGAGAAACAGGTCATTTTTCTACATCAAAAAGTACACACCGATTACCCCTACAGACCAGCTCTCAGCTAAGGGAAAGAAGTTAGACAACACCAAAAAAAAAAAAAAAGTTTGTTTTTAATCTAGTCATCTATCATATACTCTTTGGTAATCACCAAATCACCGAGAAATTGTGAGACAAATTATCTCAAGACAAAAACGGAGGGAAAGAGAAGAAAGTACGGAATAACCGAGTTAGGAAATTCAAACACCTCTAACCCCCAACGGACCCACCAGACTCACCCCTCTCTCTAGGGCGCTCCCCCCAAAAATGAAAAACAGGGCACCTACATCATGCCTCATGCGCTCTCACTTAACTCCGAAACTGATCAGAGAAAAATGTAATCAATATCAGCAGGAATCTGATGGGCTCCTTTCTCCAGGAGTCACATTAAGGAAAAGTTGCACATATAGGAATGAGAGGTAACGCTGTAATTAACCCAGCATAAGGATTCTGCTGAGGAAGAGGGGAGGGCTGTGATGTGTTTCAGTGTTCACAGCAGGGAGATGTTTTATCTCTTCCAATCCAGTTTATGAATGACACGGAAACTTAGAAGGATTCCATTTCACCCACTTCCCCTGCAAACAGGTTTATCCTTGAGATGAAAATCACTGCCCAAGCCCCAGCTACCAGCCACCCTTTCGCACCCTTTTCCATGAATAATCTTTCCAAAATGTCTGCTTGTGGGAGCAGAGTCGGAATTTCACGGAAAACTACAGAGAAACACACACGGTGCACTGCACACCCCGTTAGCCGGAAAGAGAGACAAAGAGACGGAGAGAGGAACGACTAAAAGGAGACGCGGCTAACGTGCCAGTAACAGAACACAAAACAAATCCCCCCAAGACAGCAAAGTGAAAACGACGATTGGAAAAACACAGATAGACCGGGTTTGTAATTACCCATCCAGGCTATATTTTCACCGCTTCCAGGCAGAGAAACGGCTGCTTGAAGTTTTGTGCCCATCTGATTGCGATGGGAGGGTTGTATTTGAAGCTCTGGGCACGTAGAGATGGAATGAGAAGGAGGCTGAGCTGGAAGAAACACCAAGGGGGGAGGGCAGGGGAGAGAGAGTGAGAGAGAGAGAGAGAGAGAGAGAGGGAGAGGGAGAGGGAGAGGGAGCAAGCTATCTCTAGCTACGCCTTCCTCCGAGCTCCGGGAGCCCAGAAGAGCGCTCATTTTAGGATTTGGGGAGAGGGGTAAAAAGAGGGAAGGCAGCCCCCGGCTCTGCCCCGGCCCTGCCGCCCCCGGAGGGAGGGAGGACTCCGGCCCGCGCCCCCCTCCTGGCGGGCCGCCCAGCGAGCCGGGGCGCGCGCGGAGCGGGCGGCGCAGGGAGCTGTCCAGTTCAGCACCACCCGGTAATGCAGTAGGTGGGAGCGCCTCCGCCGGGGGCCGAGCCGGCAGCGAGTGGGGGGGCAGGCGGGCGGCCCATCCTGCAGCAAGACGCCGGCTCCCTTGTTTCCAGGAGCTTTGCAGATAGGGGGAGGGAAACCCGCCTCGATTCTCCGGGAGAAACCCCCTCCCTCCCCCACTTCGCCAACACTACCCCCGCCACCAACAACAATAACCGCCGCCGCTGCTCGTCCTGCCGCCGCCGCCGCCGCCGCCGCCGCCGCCGTGCCTGCCCGCCCTGCTGCCGCCGCCGCTGCCGCTGCCGGGGCAAAACCATGGAAGGCGAGACCCCCGCACCTGTTCAGCTGAGATCAAGGGCTTACAGAATACTGGGAAGTCTGGTCTGAAACGGAAGCGCCCGAGACCCCCCCCCCCCCCAAGGAAGAGAACTGGCGAAGCAAAGGATTTTCATGGCGCAGGCCGCAGAGCCGAGAACGAAGACGGAAGGTTGCATCCCGGCTTTTACAATCTCTAACTGTCTAGGTCCCGACCATGAGAGATTGTGTTGAGAATGCGGCTGTTCCCTGGTTCACTGTGGAAGCCATCTCCAAATTAGCTATCACATATGGAAACTGGAGACCAGAATTTTAGGAAAAGAGATTAAGGCATCTCACTTGGGGGGGTGGGGGGTGTCTTTTTATTTTTTTTTCTCCTTTTTTTAAAAAAAAAAATTTACTGCAACTGGAACAGTTTCTGATCTCAAAAGGCAAGCCTCTCTTCCCGTGTGATCTTTATAATTTACACTCTTTTCCGTGAGCTTTTCTTACCTCCCTGGTTTTATATCTCTCCATATTCTCTATTCACACACAGATCCATTATATTAGTAGTGGAATTATTTTTATTTTTTTGCTTTAGTACTCGCACCCTCACACACACTCTCCCGAGAACCAGAAGTCGGTTGGGTGTTTATATAATGAAGAATTATGGGGCTGTTTGATCGAGGAGTTCAAATGCTTTTAACCACCGTTGGTGCTTTCGCTGCCTTCAGTCTGATGACCATAGCTGTGGGAACCGACTATTGGCTCTACTCCAGAGGGGTTTGCAAGACCAAAAGTGTCAGTGAGAATGAAACCAGCAAAAAGAACGAGGAAGTTATGACCCATTCTGGATTATGGAGAACCTGCTGTCTAGAAGGTATTTGATTTCCCATCTCCTCCCCCTCTCCACCTCACCCCTCCCCTTTTCACTCCCCCTCCCCACCCTCCTCCAAAGAAGTCCCCTTCACATTCCACCATTTTCTTACTTCACTCCTTCCTACCACAGATCAAGGTTGGTTGGGTTAGTTTCAGAGGAAAGAAAATCAATAAGCAAAAGCCATACTCAACTCTCAAGCCTCCACCACCACCCCCCCCCTTCCCCTAAACCTCTTCATTGGAATGATCTGTGATGTGATGAAAACAACAAGAGATTGTCTTTTAAAGTCAAATGAGCTCTGCCTGCTTTGGAATCATTAGGATTTGCCATTTGGTGTAGCATTGCCATCTACAAGGGGGGGAAATAGCTGTTTCTGTCAACACTGCTCCTCTTTTCGCAATGAAGAATTCAAAAATGTGCTTCCTTTCCCCCCTCCTCCTCCCCTTACTCCCCAAAAGTCCCAGACACATCATCATCTGCAAATCTCCTTTTTTTAAAAAAAAAATCTGTTGTTTCTAAGAATCCTTATTTGGTAAATCCTAATTATTCCAGGATCGCAAGCTGAGTTCAAGAGCATTTCGTAATGTCTACGAACCCACACATATCTTTCAGGGCGACTGGCTGCGTGTGTGTATGTGTGTGTTTTAACATTTACAAAGTCCAAAAATACATACGTCTCTCACAGGAAACAAGCCCAAGTTCTGATAAACAGCAGTTCACTTGCGGGTTAGGCTGAGAACCGGTTCCCTTCCACGCAGTGACATGTCTGTTATCCAGAAGCGAGTACGGTCAGCAATGCAGCCAGCTTGAGCATCAGACATTGTGCAGGGAGGCCGGGAGAGAGAGGCGAGGGCTTGGGGAGCTTGAGGGAGGGAGTGGAGGGGGGGCAGTGGACTGGGGGTGTCAGCTGTTTGCCTTGATCTTGCAGGGTCACTGAGACGTGTGTGCCTGTGCATGTGCTGTGGCCAAAGGGGTCCCCACCGTGAGAAGCCTGGGAGCTCGGGGTACCGCTAAAGGCATGTGCTTCTGAGCCACGTTCAGAAGCACAGAAAAAAACTCCTGCAGGTCATACAACCTGCATTTAGCAACAGACTTTAATACGAGGGACCGCATTTGAATGGCCATGTGTGTATATATACATACATAGAGATATCCGTATGTACAAGCTACAGCTACCCGTAGAAGGATGTGCACAGAGAGATACGTGTTTCTGCGTGGAGAGAAAGGCTTATGTGCTCTGCTTCTGACATGAACCAATACCGGAGGCCGTTTGAGGCAGCGCTGGGAAGCGGGGACTGCAGAATTGTTTGTTAAGCTCACCATGGGATGGTGATGCAAGGACTTGAAGCCAGGAGATGGGGGAGAAGAGAGGGAAACAGACAGCAGAGGGAGAAACTGATGTGGCCCCAGGGTCTAACCCAAACTGAGCCAAAGCCGCTCTTTGGGAAACGATTATGTCTGGGAAAGAGCACCAGTTTCGTGCCCCCCTCCCAACATTCTTGGTGCAAGCGGTTGAGTGATGGCTGAACATGTTTTGAATAGCTAAGTGACTTCATTGAGCGATGGTCTATTTGACGCATACTGCATTTGGTGCCCTTTCTCAATCCAAACCGCTGCCTTGAACATAGTCTGCAGGAGAGCTGTAGGCTGAATACTCTATGCTCTTCCCCAGCCAGAGAATCAATATCAGGAAATTAATAGGGACCGTTTTAAACACACCCGTCCTTAAAGAATGAAAAGCCTTTCGAGCAGCTTGTCATTAACAGTGGAAAGGCTTCCATTTAATTAAACATTTATGGCAGACTTTTATTCCAAAAGGGAAGAAAAGCAAAGTGAATGAGAGTTGCTTTAGGGAAATGATCATAGGAGCAATTTGCCTTCCTTGGATGTTAGTCGGATGGAGACAGGCAGCCAAGAAATTAGAGGAAAGACGGAACGTTATTTTAAGAGAAATATACTCAGAAATTGGTAAGTTGGTATAAACATACTTTCTTATCAGGGCTTTACTTGCAAATTCTTCATGTACTGGGATCTTTGAAACATTTTATAATTCCCAGAAGGCAAGTGGACTAGAGGTGGCTTTGGATCACTTGTGTATTAAAAGGCTTAAGTATTTTCATTTAAATTCCATCTGTTTGGTGTCTGCGTCCCCAAATGTGCCGCCCACCCCCCCTCGCTTTCTCGCCACACGGCACCCCACCCCCCCACCCCCGAAACATCTCCCAGAAAGGGTTAGGATTACAACACCTCCCAAGGGTTGTGTGGTGCGCACCAGAGCTGTGGGTTTGGCCCTTCTCCCAGGCCTGGGGCCTCCGGGCAGTGAGGGGGGGCTGGGCCAGGCTCCCTCCAGGATGCTATTCCTTTTCCACTTGTGGCCAAGGCCCAGGCGGGAAGGGTGGGTGCTCGGGGTGGTGGGGGGGGGGGCGTGCAACCTCGCCTGCATTTTCCAACGCATCCGTCCATATGGGGCTTCGCGGACCTGGGACTGCCCCCAGGAAGTCGGGCCTTGGCCACTTAGGAAGTGGCTGGAAGATTTGAAGCCACTTATTTTGGAAGAATGCACTGATTTCCACAGACTGGAAAAGCACTTGTCTCTGCAGGTTAGCATAGACGGCTCTTGTGAGGTGTTTCTCTGCTTGCTTTTTGGAGCATTCAAAATAGGGTCAGCCTTTATGGAGATCCGGTTGTCGGCACTTTACATTTCCCCCAATCTATGTTTTTTTGTGTGTGGAAACTTGGACCTTCAGGAAAGATTCCCCCGTCGCCTCTTTATCGTGTTTCCTGCCCATACCCCAAAAGTTTGTGAACAGACTTCAAATCTCCCCAAGATGCTCTGATGACTCCAGAGGGAAAGACAACCCCGTCTGCTTCTGATCTCTGCGGATTTTCGGGTTTTCACTCGGGCTTTTTGTCTCCTGACGTGCTTTCCCCCCGCCACTCCCCCACCCCCGTTCCCTTCTTGATGAAAATAAGAATCAGCAAATATTTGCCTGCCTCCATTGCTGCTTTTGAAGTGAATCAGTCTGCTGAAGAATGAGGAGGGACAGGGCCACCTGTTAGGGGTAGACACACAGCGGGAGACAAGGGAAATCAAGAAGTTACAACCTTTTAATTTTTTTTTCCCCTTGTGCAGGGTAAATAAGAGCGTCTGTGCGAACTCGAAATTCCTAGGAGACTGGGGTCTTTACTGGGATCGAGGGGGTGGGACAGTCTGTGCGTGGATACAGACAGGTGGAGCGTGATAGGAGAAGTCCTTGAACTTTTCAGGAAAGCTGCGCTAAGAGCCTCCAGATGGAGAGAGGGATTGGCCCTTTCAGGGAATATAGTTCAATAAAACCCATGACAGGACACTAAAACAGCTGCTCCGAGCGAGGTGTCTCTGGGCCGAGCGGTGGCTTGCTGCTCAGGATATTAACCTCTGCTGTCACCGAAAGGAATCATGGTCTCCAGGGGCAGCAAGAAATTCACTCTGTGTTTATCCTCCCCTGCGCCTTCCTCGCCTTCCTCCCCTCTGTGCGGGGGGCTCCCCGCGTCTCCCCCAGAGGATTTCCGGCCCTGCAGAGGAGGAACCAACAGCGGGGCAACGTGGTCTAGAGCAGAGACCGCCCTCCCTTCTCTCGCACGCGTCCCTTTCCTTGCTGTGAGGCAGCACAGAAGTCTTTCTGTCTGCTCACGGTGACTCTGCCACTCGTTCTACGTCCCTGCTCTCCTTGAGCAAGAAGTGTCTCGCTTTGCCCGAACTGGCTTTGCCCACCTCCCGGTCGCGTACCCTTTGCCCGGCCTGAGAGGTGGTGAGGGCTCCAGGCGGGGTTCAGCCATGGCTGCCTTGCGTCTCCAGAAGGAAAGTATGTATCTTTTATTTTAGGAAGGCCAACAGCCTTTCCCAGATCATCTTACTTTTTCGCGTGTCGGGCGAGCTGATTGCGGAAGTCGCTTCGCACTCTGGACCCATCACTCCAGAATTCCCAAGTCAGATTCCCCGTTCGACTCTCCTTGGGCGCTTTGCGCACAATGGTGGGGGGGGGGGAGGCATAAACATAGTGATGGGTGCATTGATTCCGAAATCCTTAAGATTATTTAACTTAACTCAAACACCATAAGGACGTGTGACAGTCGAGTAATCGAGAAAGAAGGAGGCGAGGAAGTCAGGATGGTCTGTTTGTTCTTCCTGGTGCTTCTTTTTTACAAGAATAGTAATGAGTCATGGAACTCATCATCACAAACTAAGAGGATTCAGAAGGAGTCCGTGTTTAGGGTCGTGCCGCTCCTAACTGGCCAACGGAAAATTGTCAGTAAACTCAGTCTCTGCAAGCAAGGGAAAAATAAATAAATAACCCGTTGGTGTTCTTCCCTTTCCTGCTTTTAAAGTACATCCAAGCCCAGGTGGGTTGTAAGAGGCACCAGAAGAGACACTGTGGGTAGAGAGCAGGCTTTAGGGACCGTCCCCTTTTAGTTACCCCGGAATCTTCTATGCTTTAGCAAACCTCCCCACCCAGTCCCCAGGATCCTGAGAACAGCCCTCGAGGTCTTAGGTGCTGACCAGTTTTCCACAGGGCCAAGACCTAAGCATCCTCACCCGGGAAGGCAAACCTGAGTGCTTTACTGAGGCACAAACTCTGGAGCCCTTGCCCACCCGTGCTGCCCTTCCCGCCCCCGTGTCCCTCTACAGCTGAGCAGAACCAGGCACACAGGGGTGACACCACCCACCAAGGCCACGTGGACAGAGCCAGAACTTGAATCCAGGGCCCCGTTTCCACCCCGCAAGCCTCCAGAGGGCTCTATGCACATACCCTGGCCTACTGTGGCCCTATGCTCATATTCACTGCCAGCCCTGGGTTTTATTCTGTCTGTGTCCCTTGAAGTGTCCCCCAGCCAGGGCCCAGCCTGAGCCTGTTCTGGCCCACCGGACCCGCACCTCGCAGCGTGACGGTTCTGCTGTAATTCCCTCACTCCCGTGAGGCTGAGGGAACTCGACCCTGAGCTTCAGGCCAGACCTGCCACGCGCCTCTCTGGGTTTGCCCTTCCAGTTTGGAAGCCTGGAAGTGTCCTCAGCTTTATAGTTGCAAGCATCTTTCAGAAAAATAGCAAACGTATGTCCCCTGTACATTTTCAGATGGAGCCTTGTGGCATGTCGTGTAGCTGAAAGACTTTTGCAGCCACTCGGGCCTGGGTTCGTTCCAAGCACCGCAGCCGGCGAGATTCGGGGCACGGCATTTAACCTCTCGGAGCCTCAGTTTCCTTTTCTGTAAAAGGAAAGCAAAACAGCTTTCTCACAGGGCGGCTTCCCTGACCATCTTATTGGCGGTCAAGATCGACAAGCCCAACCTGTACCCCTCCTACAATCCTCCTTACTCTGCCTTCTTTTCCTTTACGGAGTCCTTACCACCTTCTAGCACAGTCCATAGTTTACTCGGGATAGTTGCCGTCTGTCTCCCCCGCCGGCCAGTCAGCTCCACGAGGGCAGGGATTTCTGTCTGGTTTGCTCGTTGCTGCAGCCACAGCGGTTACGACGTGCCCGACGTCAACCCACCTTCGCTGGTGAATGAGCAAACCGCGACTGCCTGCTTAGCGGGGCGGGGATTCGAGCCCGTGGTCCCTTCATACCGGCAAAGGATCGTTCTCGAACTGATCTACGGTGAGCGGTGGTGGCAAAAGCATCCTCTTTCTGACGTTCCAGAAAATGGAGAACTCAACACAGAGGAGGGCGACAGGGAGCGAGGGGGAGAGAGACAAGGGAGGGTGGTGTTCCACACGCAAGGGACGAGAATAAGGAAAGGTAATAAAAAAGAGTTGGGAGAACAACCGAATGCCTGGGAAGGAAGTGCCGGGCGGTGAGCATCCTGTAAATAGACGGTGGCTGTGTTTTCCTGCCTCCACATCACCCACAGAGGCTGTCACCGAGATCCTTGGGGAGGGCTTCCCACGAGCGTTCGCTTTCAGGTCAGTGGGGAGGAGAAGGCACAAATCCAAACTAATAACGCAAGAGATGTTTTAGACTGTGCAAAATCCAACGGTTCCCTTTCGCCTCAGGTATGAGTATTTTGGCCAAAATACCCGTATTCAAGTGAAATACGCATTTAAAGCTTCTGGGTTGGTTGACAGTCACGGGTCAGGCAACTCCTTCACTCATTTATTTGTTAAACCTTTGGTGAAGTTCGGCAAAGGGCCAGGGGTTGGGCCAGGGGTTGAGGTGGTGCCTTCAGGGTCACGGCCCCCGGTCCTCAGAGACCCTAATTCAAAGAATATATGTACAGGGGCGCCTGGGTGGCTCAGTCAGTTGGGCGTCCGACTTTGGGCTCAGGTCACAATCTCGCGGTCCGTGAGTTCGAGCCCCGCGTCAGGCTCTGTGCTGATGGTTCAGAGCCCGGAGCCTGTTTCAGATTCTGTGTCTCCCTCTCTCTCTGACCCTCCCCCGTTCATGCTCTGTCTCTCTCTGTCTCAAAAATAAATAAACGTTAAAAAAAATTAAAAAAAATATATATGTACATTACAACTAAGATAGTGTTCTCCAGGGAGGTCACATGGGGCTGTGAGTTCGCAATATTGAGGTGGTATCTAATCCGGGAAGGCTTCCCTGAGGAGGTGAGGTGAGAACGATTATCTGAAGGAGGAGTAGGGGTTCATGGGGTGAAGAGAGGAAAAAGGATCATTCCAGTTCAGAGGGCAGCAAGTGCAGAGATCAGTGAGGAAGAACGAGACAGGGGCCTGGGTGAGGCCGGTGGCTGGGGGAGGGGGGGGCAGGTAGAGAGTTTGGGGGGGGCAGTGCTGGACGGTGTGGGGAGAGGGCTTCAGAGGTAGTTAAGACTCAAAGGTGCGAGGCCTTGTTAGTCTTGCGGAGTTTTGCTCTCTGACTTCTGGCTTCTTGCTTATAAGCTGTGTGACGCTGAGCTAGTGAATTCTGTCTCTGTGCCTCCCTTGTGCCATCCATGTGGTGGAGGTGACAGTGCCTGCCCCTAAGGTTGCTGCGAGGTTTCGGGTGCCGTTCTCCTCTCTTCTCGGTGTGTTCCCCTCCCCGTCCCCATCCCAATGCCATCAAGGCCTCCAAACTTCCCGTGACAGCGCAGAGAAGGCCGGGAATAGATAATACTCCACTCCAATCGAGTAAATTCAAAATACACTCAGTGGAGGTGTTGACGGCAGGTGCCAGCCCTGTGCCAACATAAGAAGGCAGTGGCGGGGTGCCTGGTGCCTGGGTGGCTCAGTCGGTTGGGCGGCCGGCTTCGGCTCAGGTCACAATCTTGCGGTTTGTGAGTTCGAGCCCCGCGTCGGGCTCTGTGCTGACAGCTCAGAGCCTGGAGCCTGCTTCGGATTCTGTGTCTCCCTCTCTCTCTGCCCCTCCCCTGCTTGCTCTCAATCTCTCTCTCTCTGCCTCTCTCTCTTTCTCTCTCAAAAATAAATTAAAAAAACGTTTTAAAAGATTAAAAAAAGAAAAGAAAGCAGTGGTGAGCAAGCCCCCACCTGCCTGAGGGCCATCCCGGTGAGGCCCCGTGGGGGATCCTGAGGAACAGGCATGTCACAGGGTGGCCCCGCTCCGTACAAGCTATGTGACATGGCCCTGTTGCTGCCTTCGTCACCCTCCCGCAAGTTCAGAGGGATTCCTGGCGCCCCTTACAATCAGTTAGGACCGTGGAGAATTTGAGCTGGAGTTTGAATGTGGCTCAGTCCTATGCAGCAGACTTTTGGAAAAGAGGAACGAGAGAGAAGAGGGACGTTAAGTGTATTCCCCGACCCCCCAGAAATGCAGGTCGACCATTGTGCGGTCGTCGCTGAGTCGCATGACCTCACGGCATCCCGGTCCTCTCTCCCGGCTACGAAAGGTGCCGTATTCTCCCGGTCCCGTCTTCCCTCACTTCCCGGGCACTGTTAGTTTACGAAGTGGACCATCCTCTTAAAAATAGCTTTTGGGGGCGGGGGGCGGGGAGGACAAATTTGATGGACACATCAATTGTCAAACGCGCTCTAATTTCAGAAACGTTGCAACCTGAATTACGTGCCTTCGAACCAAAGGAAGGTGGTGAGCTTTCTGGCCTGCGGGCAGGGTGCCGAGAGAGCCCAAGGGATTCTGCCCGCAGGCAGCTGGTGCCTGTCCCGTGACTCCGGGAGCAGCAGAGGGCGGAACAGTGTGGTCCTACCGACACCTTTCTCGACAAGGGAGAGGGCGATAGTTGATCTCTGTTCAGTAGCTGTTCCCGGAGCACTAGCGGGTACGAGCTTTGAGGACAGTCAAAGGCTCAGTCTCTGCCCTCGGGGCAGAGGGACTTCTCATCTGGCAGGGGAGACACAACGGTGAACACACGAAGATGAGGGCACAGCAGGAAGCATAAGCACAGGGGATTCTGGGAGCGCAGAGACCGGGGAGGGGTGGATGCCGGGGGAGACCGGGTTCTGAAGGATGCGTAAGGGTGAGCAAGCTGGGGAGAGGGTGAGCACCTCAGACCGAGGGAAGGACCGTGTGCAGAAACAGACGCCCGAGCCACCGTGCAGAGGGTCCCACGCGGCTGGAAGGTAGATGGCAAGGAGGGGTGAGTCTGGGAGGCGACGGGACCGCCTTCCAGAGGGACAGAAATGGCTCACGGGGCGGTGTGTGTTTCCCCCTGGGAGAAAGGGAGGCCCAGAAAGGCGGAAGCAAGGGCAGCAACCGGCTTGGCCCCCCAGTGAGCTCCCCAGAGGCTGAGTCTCTCACAGTGGGGGGGGGGCAGGGGGGTGGCAGGCATCAGGGGCCAGAGGTGGTGAGCTCTCTCCCGGGAAAGGGAGTGAGCACGTAAGTTGCGCGGAGCCGGTTGTAGTAAACAGAGAGAAGAGAGAAGATCCTAGGGAATGCACAAAACAGGTGCATCGAGATCCGCCCCCCTTCTCTTTTGACTTCCGGGTGTATTTCCCCTGGAGCCCCAGGCCCGTGAGCCTCTTTCCTTTCCTTTTTCCGCCTTTCACGTTGACTTTTTCCTTTTTAGCGTTCACTTGCCTGTGATCCGTGTGCCCCTTTAGGGGCTGTATGCTCCGTGCCGGCGGGGCCGTGTCTGCCTCGGCACGGAGACAATGCTGAGGAGCCAGCGTTGGGTGAACCGCTAAGCAGCACCTGCCCTCCAGGAGCTCCCACGGAGGGAGGGACCTGGCTTCCAAAGAAAAACCCGGAGCATCCTCTAGACCGCGCTTTTCTCCTAGGCTCGGCTGGAACCACTTGGTGAAAGACCCGAGAAGAGGCGGGTGTCTCCCTGGCACCCTGCACCCCCCACCCCCCCAGGGCAACAGCTTTGCCATAAATGAGCTTCAGGAAGCCGATAAGGCCACCGCCAGCCTTTTCTCTTAATCTAAATCCTGGTCCTTATCACCCGGCCCAGAGGTACTGACTTAGCAGCCCTGAGCAGTCACCCTTCCTGACGCTGTATTTATTCACTCTTCCCTGAACTTCCTTGACCTTGGGTAGTCTTCCAGCTGCTAACAAGAGTGCCAAGGATTAGCTCTGAGATCCCAGGTGCACGGTTGCTGTGGCCTCGTTGTATGGGGAATCAGAACCTTGTTTTGCTCTACAGCATCCACCGTGCAGTTTCGGTGCCAGCCTCTCTCTGCCCTGGCTGTGGGGCACAATCCACTGGTGACTGGCTCTAGCCTTTCTTCCGGCCAAGCCCCCGTGGCTTTCCTCTGTCGCTTTCTCTGCCTAAAGGATCATTCACTCTTTTCTGTCACTTCTCTGCCCCCAGCCCTCTGTCTGTACGAGTCTTATCCCTCATCCTTCTTGAAGTCTCCCTAAGGGTGGAAACTCTTCTCCCCAGGTTTTCCTCCAATGTGTTTGGCAAAGAAGGTAGCCCTGACATCACGTCAACAGTAATGATAACATAAATAATAATAGCTGATCATTCGTGGAGTGCCTCCTTCGCGCTAAGCACTCTTTAGATGCTTTTCAGAGGCTAGCTTTTGCGTAACTTTCACAATTCTCAAGGTACATGCGGTGATGCCCGTTATCTCCATCTGAAGAGGCTCAGAGAAGTTAAGTAACTCGCCCGAGGGCACACAGCAAGTCGCAGAGCTGGGATTCCAGCCCAAGTCCGTCCGTCCCCCAAACCAGTGCACAGCCTTCCTAGTGCACTGTTATATTTCCCATCATCCCCTAGCCCCCAAGTTTATACATAAATCTCTTGGAGAACTCCATGCATGATGCAGTCTTCAGAACTTTGAAGCTTGCATTGGGAATATGCTCCTTACACAGGGCAGAGTGGGGGGACGTGGAGGGACTGCCAGTTTCTTTCGTTGCTTTGAAGACAGAAGAACGCCTCAAAACGCATGGACATCGTGCTAGCTACAGTTTCTGGAGGGGGAAAGGGGTGAAAAGTATATATATATATATATTTATTTATTCCCTCTCCCCCACCCTCTGCCAAAAGGGCCTGTTCCCTACCACATTCCACCTGTCTCCAGGATTCAGCTAACTTGTCACTTCCCCGACACCTCAGCTACCTCCCACTAGGTTACAACCCCTCCCTCTTTCCTTCCACACATGTGTCTCTAACACACCTTCCTTCTTCCCGTTGCTTGTTCCCAGTTCTGTCTCCGCTTCTAGACCGTGAGGTCCCTAATCCTTTTCATCGACAAAATTCACCCGGTTACTATGTGCCAAGTTCCATCCCAGGCTCCAGATTTTAAAAAGGTGAAAAGACGGGGCCCCTGCCCTCCAGGAGCTTCTGCTCTAGTGGGGGATAGAGGGACACAAGCAGCCACGCTCCGGGTGGGGACCCTGCTCCAGGAAGAGGCGTGAGACAGCACGGAGTGTTCAGGGGAGCACAAGAGGTTTCTGGTATTGCTGGGCGCCAGGTGTGGGCGGGGAGGTAGGGGAAGGTATTAGTACCCGGGGGACAAGATTGGACAGAGCCCACATCGTGGAGGGATGGCTGTGCTGTGCAAAGAGCCCAGAGAGGAGAATGTCGGGAAAGGAAGGGACATGGTCAAACTCGCACTTTGGAAGGATTGTTCGGGAAGTAAAGATGGGGACAGGACGGGAAGGACAGAGCGGAGACTCCAGGAAGGAGGGGACTGCATGGTCTGGGAAGTGATGAAGCAGCTGGCCCAGGGCAGGGGACTGACCCTAGAGGATCCACAGGACCTGGGGACTGTCGTTGTGTCAGGTAAGGTGTGACAGTGAGTGACCTTGTCTGAGTCGGTGCGAGCAAACAGGAGACATCTGCAGGGAGAAGACGAGGCCTTTCGTCTTGGATAGAGTGATTCCCACCTGTGTCCCCTTGGCCTCGCCCAGTGCCGGGCATATAGTAGGAGCTCAGTCAGTGTTTGTTCAATGAATGAATGAATGGATGGATGGATAGATGGATGGATGAATGACTATAGAAAAAGCACATAGAACGTAGCTTCGCGTCTGAGATTAGGATACATATTTAATCTCAGATTTTTCTCCCAGCACCATCGTAATCCCAGGATATTCCAACCAGGCCTGGAGCTCCAGTCAGCTCTGGCATTTGCCGGCCTGGGTTCAAGCCCCAAACCTATCACTTACCAGCGAGGTGACCTTGGATGAGGAGTGTCACCTCTCTGACTCAATTTTCTCATGTGTCAATGGGAAAAGTTGTATCTCACTCTTGAGTTGGTCATGAGATTTTAGTAAAATGCTCGTGTAAAGTGCTCGGCGAGATGCTGATACATAGTAAGTGCCACTGTCCTTATCCGTAGTGTGGCGATTGTGGTCACCCTAGCAGTTGCAGACGGTGGCCTGCCAGCGAGTTGTGTTTAGCCCTCGAATCTTCCGCAAACGAAGAACTTTCCTATAAAAATTCCTAGTCGTGGCTTCACTTGGGAGAAAAACAAAACAAAACAAATCGGTTTTTTTGTGACCCCGGGACCCCATTCCTGTTTGGCCACCGATGGCAGGGGCCGGGCGGACAGTAGGTGGCCCCTTCAGGCGTGGCAGGTGCTCTGCAGTCCCCCGGGGTCCCCACCGCTCCCACGTGTCTTCCGTGGCCGCTTCGCCCCTGTGGCCTCCCTCCGGCCTCCCTCCGCAGCGCATCTGAATTTGCAGCCGCTCCTCTAAGGCCAACGGCAAATTGCAGGCAGCGTCTCTGTCTCCTGGTGGCCAAAAATGCTGAGAATGTAAGCAAAACAGCAGCCCCGGCAGGGCAGAGCCACTCACAGGACGAAGCAGGCGGCGCCTCCGTGAACAGATGCGTGAATATCTCCCATCCCCGGGCAGCGCTTGCTGATGAGATCCGGGTGGAGGGCCAGCCGGGCCGGCTCCCTCCACACGGCATCCCATCCGTGTGCTAAACGCTGCCGCCTTTAAAGAGAGCCTCTCACCCATATGCCGCCACCCCCACAGGGTCTCTTTCAGAGGCTGACATTTTCTGACCTTGACCCCGGTTCGGGAAGCGCACCCTGTCGTGCAGGCCATGTGGTCTGCCTTATTCAATAACTAAATGGCAGGCACCAGGGACACAACCCATGTTGTCGGCCTGGCCGAGGAGGGAGGGGAGGGGGCGTTGCTGGAGCACGGGGGGTTCTCTTCTTTTTTTGCCCAGCGAGCTTCGGAGAGAAGAGGGAAATTTCTAGAGGGTTTTTTTTTTTTTTTGCAGGGTGGGGAGGGTGGACAGGAGGTGCCTGGCAATTGCTCAGAAAGGATATGAACTTCTAGACGTGCAGTTTGATCTGGGAGGATGGTCACATGATCCACCGTGACACGTGTTGGGTGTTTGGCATGCCAGTCTCTGTGCTCATGCGCGGGGCTCAGAAACAAGTCCGCTCCGGGGGAAGGGGGTCTGCCCTGACCCCCCTGCCGGCATCACCCATCCTCCTCCCAACCTCCCCCTGCCTGTTTTATTTTCTCCATCGAGCCTCCTGCTCTCTGAATTTGTTTGGAGGGCATATTATTTCTCTCCCAACAAGAATAGAAACTCTGGGAGACCAGGGTCCTTTGCCACTAATGTTGTTATTGATGGTCGAAGGTGGTGTCCACAGGTGTGATGGGAATGGTTGGTGTTCCCTGAGAGTGGACGGTGTTTGAGGGTCTCCTGTGTGTTGGGTCGCGTCCTATGGACCCATCTTCCTTAGGCCACACAGCACTTTCTAGCGAGGGGGTTATGATCTTATCTTCCCAGGAGGAAACAGAGAGAGTGTATTAGTTTCCTACGGCCTGCTGTGACCAATCACTACAAACTCAATGGCTTAAGATAACACCAACTTATCACCTTACAGCTCTGGAGGTCGGGAGTCTGAAATTGGTCTCACTGGGTTAAAATCAAGGTTGTCAACGGGGCCGTGTTCCTTCTGGAGGCTCGGGGGGGTGGGGGGTGACTGTCTCCTGGCCTTTTCCGGCTTCTAGAGACTGGCCGCGTTCCAGTGGGGCAGAAAGATTTCCTCCATTTTCAAAGCCCAGCAGGTGCCAGACAAAGTCCTTCTCGTGCTGCATCTGTCTGATTCTGGCTCTCCTGCCTCTCTCCTCCACATGTAAGGACCCTCGTGATTACACTCGGCCTGCCTGGATAATCCAGGATAATCTCCCTCTCTTAAGATCAACTGATTAGCAAACTTAATTCCATCTACAACCTTAATTCCCCTTTGGCATGCAACATAGCATATTCACAGGTTACAGGAATTGGGATGGGGGGCATCTGCAGCCGGCCCTTATTCTGCCTAGCACAGGAAGCAAGTGTTTAAAGATGCCCTAACGTCACAGCCTCAGAATGGTACTCCTGGAAGGGATTTTAGGGCTTGCACTAGGAGGGATCAGATTTGACAAGTAACAGAAACAGAAAATTAACAGAGGCTTAAATGAGACAAAAGTTTTTCTTCTCTTAAGTAAACCAATCTGGAGACAAGTTTGGTCTGGAGTCACCACAAGCAGGTTAGCGACGCAGGTGCCTACCTTCTCACCATCCCTGTGGTGTGGCCTTCAACCCCACAGTCTATAATGGCTGCCAGAGCTCCAGCCACTGTCTTCAGATTCCAGGCTTCAAGGCAGAGAATGGCACGAAGAGACAAAGGCAAAAAGGCACCTGTCCCATGGTTCTTAAGGAAGTGTCCTAAAAGATATCACACAACATTTTTGTTTTGGTCTCATTGGCCACAAGTTTGTCACCTGACCATACACTGGCTGTAAGGAAGTCTGGAAAACATAATCTTTATTCCAGATTGAAGGAGGGTATCTAGCAGTGCATCCAGGGAGCTCATCTGGTCCAGACCCTCACTTTGGGCCCCAAGAACTTGAGGCCCAGAGAGGGAGGGGATTCCGCCAGCGGCGTGGAACCAGCCAGCAATGGTGCTGGGACCAGCATCCATGTGACCCCGGTCCCATCCCAGCATCAGTGCAGAACCTCACGCACCCAGTAGGGCGCTTAGCACACAGCAGGAGCTCAGTAATGCTCGGTGGAACCAGAGGGACAATTCCCTGGGGACCACGTGCTCCACCTCTCTCTGGGCAGGACCACCAGCACTCATGGATCGCTTTAGCCCCCTCCTCCCGCTTACACCCCTGCATACCCTTGGGTGAGCTCCGGGCTTCTCCACCTGTCCCACAAAGTCACATGGGAGGGCGGTAGGATCTGGCCAACGAGAGCCTTCAGATGGCAATGAGAAACAGAGGGACGGGGACATCTACTTGGAGATGGGGTGTTATGTCTGGCATTCACAGTGGTGGTGTTCACGCTGACACAGCGAAGCGGGGGATGGAGGCTGATCGAAACGCGAAGCCTTTTCCCCACGGGCTGCAAAAGCCAGAGGTGTGGCGTTTCCTGTCCTTGCCAGTTCCGACGTGCACAAAGATTTTCTACTTTCCCAGACTTCTCTGTTTTCAAGTCTCTGTCTCCTCGGCCAGGCAGGAAGGCTCTTGAGACAGGGGGCTGTCAGATTTGCCTGTGTGTCTCATTGCCTGGCAGGGTGCTTGGCACACGATGGGCATTTGGTCAATAAGTGGGAAATCGGCCATTCGGTCTGATGAAACAGCTAAGCCAGGGTCTGGCACATAGTTGACTCTCAGCAAAAAAAAAAATTTTTTTAAGGAAAGAAGGGGGGAAAAGGAGGAAAGGAAAGAAGGATGGAAAGACAGAAGGAGGAAGGGAGGGATACATTGGTTTGAGTCGTGGCTTGCCATGGAAGCAGCAGCTCAGAGAACAGGCCACTCTCCCGGCCTCAGCCCTGGAATAGCAGAATCCCTCCCCCAGGACTGAGTTCACAGGAGAACACAAGAACCTGGCCGGGAAGGTCTGTTTCAAAGGGCCTCCCCTCTAGCTTGAGAACACTGTGCCTTTCAGGCTTCCCCGTGGGCCTCGGTACATGGCACCAGGGTTACAAGGACATGGCCTGAGGCAGAATGGGTGGGGTGGCTGATGGGAGGGAACAGGGAACACTAACGCAGGGATAGGAAGCCGCACCCCCCCCCCCCCGCACCCCATGCCAAGGCTAAGACAGTGGCTTAAAAAGGGAGAGCTGGGGAGAGCAGGAGGCAGGACCAGAAGCTCAGCAAAACGAGGTTGGTGTTGGGGGAGGGGGACATGGAAAGGGTGGGCAGAGGCCGCTGGGAGGGAGGGAAGCCGGCTGAGCACGGGAGGGGGCCATCCCCTCTCGGAGCAGCCGCAACCTTGGAGCCGGAGGGTCCACGACAGTTGGTCGGAGGGTCCGTGACAGTTGGTCGGAGGGAAGAGAAGCAGCCCGCCTCACCCCAGGCAGGGACAGACACCCCCTTCCAGCCCCGAAAACACTGCGGGAGGAGAACTCACCGAGACCCAGAGATCACAGCGAACAACCAGGCAGGAGAGGTGTATTTGTGGACTGAGTGATGAAGCCGCAAAGCCTGTGGCCCGGACTCGGGCTAAAATTACAGACCGGGAGACAGGACCGCACACCCGAGCAGCCTGGGACCGTAGATCCTCCCTAGAACCCAACCACATCCTACCCTAGTTTTCCCTGACTGATTGACTAAGCGCCATCCAACAGAAAGAGCCCCGCTGGGGCATCAGACGGGCGTGGGTTTGAGTCCCCCCCACTTGTGTAACCTCAGGGAGAGGGGGGTCATCTCTGCTGTTTCTTATCTGCCACAGGACACCGGAATGATGATGCCTGTCACGCAGTGGGTTATAAATTGTAAAATAATCTCTATAAAGGGCTTGTACACAGAGAAGGCGCTCAAAAGATCGGTGATGTTGTAAATCAAGATTTCCCACCCTTCAGCCATTTGGGTTCCGCCTTCATTATGTCTGCCGTGTCCAGCTGCCACCTGTATTGTTATTAACTTAACACTTATCTTTAATTGGCCCTGTTTCCGCCTCATCCTAAGCAATAATAGCCAAGGAATCACTGGCTTAATGCACTAGTTAAAATTTTAACACATATTAAAAATACTCCACTTAAGTCTGCTTAAATGTTCACCCCTCTACCAACTAAATTCATCTCAGATACCACAATAGCCCATCATTCACTTTGCAAACGCACCATTCTGACCTATAAACCTTCCCCCAGGTTTGAAAAAGATGGAGAGACGGGTGTCCCTTTACCCCCATTACTCACAGCTTTTTTTTTCTTTAGTGATAAAGGGGCGGAAAGTGAAGAGAAGGTCAGAGGGTCAATCCACAGAAATTGCTTGGACTCCAAGAGCCTTTCTATGGCGTCAGGAACACTCAGCTCTTAGTTAAGATGTGACCCATTCTTACATCTATAGAAGGACAGGGGCGCCTGGGTGGCTCAGTCGGTTGGGTGGCCGACTTCGGCTCAGGTCATGATCTCGCGGTCTGTGAGTTCGAGCCCCGCGTCGGGCTCTTTGCTGACAGCTCAGAGCCTGAAGCCTGTTTCAGATTCTGTGTCTCCCTCTTTCTGACCCTCCCCTGTTCATGCTCTGTCTCTCTCTGTCTCAAAAATAAATAAACGTTAAAAAATATATATATATAGAAGGACAATGATGTGGACTATCGCCCAGAGAGAGGTCGTGAGCCTAACTCCCTTGTTGACACACTGGCTTGAGCTGGAGAACCTTCCCTCTGTTTTCCTGCAGGGTCTTGAGGAGCTGTCCCTCCCAGGACCACCTGGGTGAGAGGAATTAGCCCTTTCCTCTGCATCTCCCAGAAGTGAAGGGATTTCTTTCTAGAGTCTCTCCAACTTTGAGGGATTTGCCCCTAGTGTGAAGAGGTGCTATGAGATTTCTCAGTAATGATTGTCCTTGGTGGGGGTCAGGGGGGGCGCTGAGGCCAGCCTTGTAATAATGGTAATGACCGTCTTGCATGACCATCACAGGAGAAAGGATTTAGAGGGACATAGGACAGGTTGGGAATAATGTCTGTTAGGACACCAGGTGTTGGATCAGAGCAGAGGGACACAGGTATTTCCTTCCCTACCTTTGATCCTGATTCAACCACTTAGTTTCACAGGCTCATCTATAGAGCATGGTCTTGAAATCGTAGCGTTGAACTTCACCCCAAGCGTGTTTATCCTGAACATCCAGCACTGTCTCGTTACAGCCTAGCCTGCTGAGAAGAGACAGTTACTTCTTAAACAGTTGAACAAATCAACACATTATCGAAGGTATAAACTGATTGCTGGGTATTACTGTGGGGGCCTGGAAATAAATCACCGTCTATGCAGCCGTGTACGGAGAGGCCAGGGAAGAAAGGATGCCTCAAAGGACAAGTTGAGAGCAGCATGCTTTTCCTTTGGAGGGGCCTGAGCTGTCGTGAACTAGTTGGCTCTAAGAGCCCCCTTTGGGATGGCAGGCGTGGGGGAAGTAAGCGTTCTCGCAATGAAGCTGATGGGATTTTAATAGCCAGACAGATGGCCTGAGAAAAAAAGGAAGATTTTCTTCAAATGAGGGAAAACACTTCCATAGCTTCCCTTCAATTAAAACAAAGTGAGAGCCCTCCACGTCAGGAAGATTTATCACCATTATTAGTATTGTCAGCTTGGAGGTCTTCTTTTTAATAATTGCGTGATTAAGCATCAATAACAAAGTAGGGTAGCATTTTCAAACAAATTAGAGGGTGTAGCTGTCCACTGACTTTCAGTGCAATTATTATCACTTTGGCTTCATTTGATTTCACAATTTAATAATGATCCCAAATAATTATGTTGTTGCCATTCTTATTTATACAAACAAATATTTATTGTTTATTCGATTTCTTAGTGTCCACCCTCCTAATAACTGTAGGGTTCCGTACAAGCCACAGGTGAGCAGTCAGCATTTCTCAAAATCTGGTATCACAAAAACCTCGGATGAAAAGGAAATGCAAACAAAAGAATGTCTTCGAAAAGAAAGGGAGGATAGAGAGAGAAGGAAGAGAGGAAAACAACATCTACTGAGGACACTCCTAGGTGCCAAGTGTTTTTATCGTTCCCTCAGAACAATACACAGCATCTGTTTTAGGAGCCCCCGTAGCAGGAAGGAGAGATTAAGGAGCTGAGAGATTAAGTCACACAGCTAACAGGTGCACTGGTGGGAGTCAGGTTCAGGGTTCCCTCCTCACCCTCTTCACTCCAACAGGGGGGCTTCCCACCCTGCAGCTCCTTCTCAAGCATCACCACGCTGTGGGAACCATTCCTGTCCATGGTGATGGGCTGTCTCAGAGTGTTCCTGCGGGGGGTAAAAAGGCAGTGAGTTCACAGGGAAATCCTGCCCCCTGGTCTGCCTATGTTACACTTCCCTAATTCAACGATCAGGTTCTCCTAAGGGCTGAGGATTGTAAGGACAAGCTGATGGCAGAAGGAGAGCTGATCCCTAAGAGCATGCAGCCCAGGCATCCTTTGGCTGTACCAGAAATGGACAGAGAGGAGGACGTGATATTCCACAGGAAATGTACATGTACCATGCACATGCCTACCATGAGCTGGGTGCTTTGGGAGCTACAACCGTATGGTCCTTCTTTCATTCAATTCCTACTGTGTTTCCTATATGGCATTGATTCCCATTGCACAGATGAGAGAACTGAGGCCAAAAGAAAAATGACCTTTTCAGGCTAGTTGTTGGAAGAGTTGGGACTTAAATCCTGTATACCCAATGGATTCCAGACATTAATAATCAATTTTACTTCAGCATCAGGGTCATGAATTTTGATAAGGGACAAAAGGAAAGACTGGGAAAGATTAGGGATGTGACCCAAAAAGAGACTGAGAATAAAGGTGGTGGCCCAAGGGACTATGGGTTTAATTCCTTTTTGGTCCAAAAGCTGACACTCGACTCCAATTCAACAAGCACTCACCGGATGTCAACAATGTGCACATCATGGCCCTAACGCACTGGCTACAAACCAAAGGTTCGGATTTGCTGACTTCTTCCATTTTAGAAACTTCTGATGCTGAATAAAGAAGTTGTACTCTTTTTTCCCACAGAAAAATAAAATAGTTTAGTTTCTCTTCATCATTCTCTTTCTAAATAAGAAAGTTCTGGTCTCTGTACTAGGGTGTTTGGAAGCATTCTCTATGTGCTAAGTTGCCGTACTGGTTCGCTTTAGGTTTTGAGCTCCAAACAAGCTGCAGGTGAGCGTGGATGTCTGAAGAAAAAGGAGAAAGTCCTAGAAATACAACCAAAAAGAGAAAGAAAAAGATGATGATGATAGATGATAGATGATAGATAGATAGATAGATAGATAGATAGATAGATAGATAGATGATAGATAGATAATAGATGGATGATGGATGGATGGACAGTTAGATGGGTGGGTGGATAGACTGATGGATGGATGGATAGATTGATCAATCAATCAATAATGAGATATACATCGGCAGATCTTGAGCTTCTAACTTATTTATGAATAAAGCAGATAAAAATTTGTAAATAAAAAACATAGAAAGTGATTTTTCCATGTTCATTCCTATTAATAAAAATATAAATAAATATATAAAGAGGTTGACAGGAGTGAGGTACCTGGGTGGCTCAGGTGGTGAAGCATCTGACTCTTGATTTTGAATCAGCTCGTGATCTCCCAGTTGTGATATTGAGCCCCATGTGGGGCTCCATGCTTGGCATGGAACCTGCTTAAGATTGTCTCTCTCCCTCTCTCTCTACTTCTCCTTCCCCCTCTCTCTCTAGATAAATAAATTAATTAATTAATTAAAGGTTCTTTCTCTAGATAGATAGATAAATAAATAAATAAATAAATAAATAAATAAATAAATAAAATAAAGGTTGACAGGAGACAAAGAATGGAATGGTGCAGGACAGAATCAGAGTTATTAGGTGTGGTGGTGATGGTGGTAACAATGAAGATAGTGGTGAAGGAAGGTGGTGCTGATGGTGGTGGTGATGAGATGATCACGATGATGGTGGCCGTAGTGGTGATGGTGGTGGTGATGATCATGATGGTAGCAATGATGATGATGGTAATGGTGGTGATTATGTTAATGATGGTGGCATCAGTGGTGGTGGTGATGATGTTAGTGATGACGATGATGATGGCGGTGATGGTGGTGGTTGTGGGGATGGTGGTGGTGGTGATGGTGGTGATGACGGTAATGGTGGTGATGATGATGATGTTAGTGATGACAATGATGACGGTGATGGTGGTGGCGATGGTGATGCTAATGGTGGAAGCAGCAGTGATGGTGGTGATGGTGGTGGTGGTGATGATGTTAGTGATGTTGATGGTCATGATGGTGGTGGTGGTGGTGGTGGTGGTGCCAGTGGGGGTCTAGTGGTGATGGTGATGAAGACGTAGTGATGAAGGTGGTAGTGATGGAGATGGTGACAACAGTGATGATCATAGGGATTGTCATCATGATAAGAACGTTCGGAACATTCTTTACAGTGCCCAAAGGCTTTGAACTCATGGTGCTTCATTTTAGAAGAGAAACCCTATTCACAGCAATATGCTGGATTTGTCAAAACAACAACTATTTCTAATTCTAGTTCCACCACGAGTGTCACCTCAGCTCAGAGTTCAGAGAAAAGGGAGGAGAGCCACGGGCTCTTCCTGCCTCAAACACAAGCGGACCACTGGACAGGGACAAAGGAACAGTTACAGAAGCCAGGGCGAGGCTGCAAAAGCCCTTTCCCCCCTTCCCTCAACCACCCGCCCCCAGCCCAAGGTCATTCACTCAAATCAGTCCCCAAAATTGATACTACCTAATACCCTTGTCATGTGACAGCTGTGTAGGGGCTTTTACAAAATGCAAAAATGATTGTGGTCTGATTCCTGGTGGCTAAGTAAAAATCATTTGTGATCACTGAAACGTATTTACTTTTTAACTAGGTAGCGGCCGAGAATGAGGAATCCATGGAGAACAATCTTCTGTAACCTCTTAAGGAGTCCCACGGACATAGCAAGGGGGGGCGGTCCGTGGCTGGTGCCTTGGCTGTTTTCCACATCTTCCTGTAAAGGCCTTTAGCCCTGACTGCCCACCACAGTTCACCGGAACTGTTCCCACATCCTTTTTTTTTTTTTAAGAAAATTTAAAATGCTGACGGATACACTGCCAACAAAATGATTTCTTCAAAAATAACCTAATAACTGAATATCAGATTAAGGCACGGGCAGCTGTACGGTTTCCTCTGGCCATGCCAGGTGCCAAAATAATTGCCTGCTCTGGTTGCGCCGAAAACTTTGGGGATGTTGGCTGTGTCGGAGGGCTGGACATTCCGGCAATGACACGAACCACATGTCCTTGGGAAGAGGGGGTGTGATGACGTCCCCAGCAGGGTTTGAGGAGTGGGAGAATCAGGTCAAATGCCTGGGGACGTACCTGGGGAGAGAAGAGGTTGCTGTCGGAGGTGCAGCTCTGTCTTGGGTATTAAAAGAAGGGGCTGGTGTCACCTGTAGAAAGGGAAGGTAGCCGTCTGGCTCCGGTCCAGTGGGCCGGGGGAGGGGAACAGGTGTGAATGACTAGCATGGAGGTGGAAATTGGGTCAGATCTGTAGTGTGGGGAGGCGTAGGGGGAATGTTATCGCATGTGCATGGGGAAGGATGCAGCCAAATTGGGTCACGTCTTTGTGGAAATGACGAGAGAACTGGGTCAGAACTGTGGGGGAGAAGGCTCGAGAATTGGGTCGCGTCTTTGGATAGAAGGGGGAATTGGGTCAAACGTGAACGTGTGTGGAAAGAGGGTAGTAGAAGGTGATAGAGAGAGTGGGCTGATTCTCTAAGATCAGAGGGGAAGGGGGATGAGGGGGCACCTTTGGTTCACACAAGGGTTAGAAACTGAGATTCTGACTGATGGCCATCTTCTCCCAGTTCTGGTGACTTGCTGGCCCCTGTCATGTGACATGGGACAAAGTCATGTGACATGGGACAAAGTCAGGCTTTCCTGCTCCTACCCCCCCCCCAATCGCGTGTCATAAACCTCAGCCAGGACAGGGTGTGATTCATTCTTCAGCGCTTTGCAAGCCAACCCCAATTGGCACCTGGGGAGGTAACAATCCCATCACTTGATGTGGCCCCATTTGACCTGGGGTCTAAGCCTGGGGAGCAGCTGCCCTCCCCTCTGGGTTCCAGCACATCAATAGGTTCAACCCTAAGCCTCCCTCCGTCCCCACCCCTGGCATCACTGCGTGACCTGATGACTCAGAGCCTCAAAGTACATTTTGTAAATGACAGCTCAGTAACAAGTTCCTATTAGCGACCTCCAAACTGGCTTTGTTCAAATCCATGCGATCAAGGGCCAGTCAAGCCACAGCAGTACTTAAAAGGGATGTACTTTTATTAATTAACTGAGTTCCCATTGGCTACTTGGTTGACGAAACCTGTTCTCAAGGCAAAAACAGAACGTGCTATTCACAACTCCGTCGGCTGTGACACTCTACGGAGAAAATGTATTAAATCCACAGAACTTTATTACGATTGAATCGAGCCACAGGGTCAGCACACGCCAGCACATACTTCTCCAGTAATTTCAGCTTCATTTATGCCCATGTGGGTTAAGGAGGGTTTCTATTAAAGCGTTCAGCACACCCGTGACCGGCCATGTCCTCTTGGGACCGACGTAAGGAGTTATGATGAGCCTCCTCAGATAGGGCCTCATTGGTTAAATCTGCATTTCACCTCCTTCTGAGAATTCCCTTCTATTGATACGGATCACCGTGATTAATGAGACAGGCTTCTGTGGCCTATGGGCCACTCTGATGCAGCCCCGAGGAAGATGCTCGTGTAGGCAGCACAGTGGTAGGGAAACCGTATCACTCCCTATGCCCCGGACGATGTTTAAGAAAGGACAGACCAAAGAACTAAATGCTTCCTATCCTTAAGGTGATACTGGTAGTATTTTGGAATGACGGGGAAAGATGCCTGACAAATACCCTCGTGGATCGAACAACGTGACTCTGGTTTTTCCCGGAGCCTTGGAATCTCTGAATGTAGAAGGATCTTGCAGAGTCTGAAAGCCTTCGCCAGGAGACGAAGAGAGGGAGAGGGACTGAAAGCGAGCCGTTCCCTCTGCAATTCAAATCAAACCTTCGTTTTCCTCCGCAGAGTTATTTTAAGTCATTCATTATTATTTTTCCTCTGAAGCGGAGGCCGGTTGATACCTGCAAGATTGTTAGAACCGAAGAGCGTAAAGAGGACACAGAAGTATTATGCCTGCTGCAATTTCAGATGAATTTGGTGCTGACAAAAGATTTTTAAAATACACACGCGTGCGCGCGCACACACTTCATATTACAAGAGGCAGAAAGGGAGACAAGTCTTCCGACCGGCAGCTGAGGGAAACGAGGCCCCCGCCGTTTTTCTAGGGCCCTCGCTGAGGCTGGCCGGCAGATGTTCCCACACCGTGGGGTAGAGGAAATGGCACCAGATGTGGGGGCAGAGGATCTGGGCTGGCGGCGGTCTGCTCTTCCACTTCTGGGCGGTGTGACCTTGACCGAGGCCCTTTCTTCACCCTCTGAGGCTGTGCGTCCCTCTGTGAAACAGAGGGCGGGTAATTCCTGCCTCCTCAGTGGTGAGCCATGGCAGACAAAGGACCTTCTGGCAGATCGGCTCACTTCATGCCTCCTCCGAGCAGTCTCCCAGGAAAAGGGTGTTGACAAGGCCTGGGCTTCCAGGGTGGATCTGAGACTCCGGTGACTTAAAATAGGAGTCAGCTGGTGACCTGAGGCCAGTGGTTCAGCCTCTCTGGGCCTCAAGGTTCTCATTGGCAAAACGAGTGAAATCGTTATTCCGGCGAGCTCCTGACCTGGGCGGGGGGGCTGTGACTGACACACGGCAGGTGCACCGTCAGCGGTTACAGGTGGCAAAGACTCTTCCCCTAAAGAGAGGGCCGTGGTCTCAACCAGAGAAGGATCTTCCGCCGCCACTAAAGATTCAGGTTTGGAGCCACTTCCGAGACCGTGGTAGTTAAAGAAAGGTCAAGGTGCAGGCTGCTGGTGTGTGGTTTACAGCTGCTGGGAGGGCAAGATCAACCCTGTGAAGATTCACAGGTGGAAGCAGGTATCTCGGGTCTGGCCTCCCCAGAAGGTAGCGTGGGCCAAGCCCGCTCCGCAAGGGTTGGGGCGAGACCACAAGGGGGCTTAGTAGCCCACAGGGCAGGTGTGACTGGTAGGCACCCACCGCCTCCCCACTGCGTGGACACGAATCCACTTCAGCTCTCTGCCTCCTGAAACGAGGGATGGCAGGCCCGCCCGCCTCCGAGGGTCGCCGTGAGGATCCAGCCCGATGGAGCAGACAGCGCTCTCAGTAAGGACGGTGACTGCCGCTACCATCGTCATGCCTGTTGACCGTCACTGTGGTCGGCAGCGGTCACAGAAACTTCAAGCCAGCCCTTCTCTTCCTCCCTCTCTCTCTTTCTCAAACCTCTCCCTACGGAAAAGGAGGGAGCAGTGAGCGGGGCACTCGGGAGCCCTGACACTCCAGCGACAGCCGTGACTTCAACTGGCAGGGTGACATCAGGAACTTAATGTAACCCAGCAGGCCCCGGGGGTTGTTTGATGGGACGTAGTTCCTAGAGCCGTTATCCATACAAATGAGACTTGCCACCTTGGACGTACTCCCAGCTCTTTGAAAAAAAAGTCAACATAAAAAGACGCCCTTGTCACAGGATGGAATTCACTCCCACCCGGCTTCAGAAACTGACCGGAGCCTACCTGTTGGGTCCCAGGAGGAGAGGAGGGGAAAGGCTGAGACTTTCCGATCACTCACCTCCTAAGTCACTGTATTTTATCCCCCCCACCCCAAGCTGACAAATACCAAAAGCAAGAAGTACTTTATGCCGGGCACTGTTTTAGATGACCAGCTGCTATCACTTTATCTTGACCCTCACTCGCAACAACCCTTTGAGATGTTCCTATAATTAAACTTGTCATACAGATGAGGAAACAGGCTGAGGGAGACTCACAGAGCCCATCGGTAGCGAGCTGGGATGCAAGTCTGGCTCCGGAGTGCCCACCTGGAGCCTCTCCCTGCCTCTCCCCTGCAGCGCAGGGCACAGTGGGTCAGCACGTGGTGTAGGGACTCAAACTGCCCGCGTTCGATCCAGCTCTCTCAGGGGCCCGCCCTCGGCCTGGGCTTCCTCATCTGCAAAATGGGAATGAAGAGGGTCCCTATCTCAGGTGTGGTTTGAGCATTAAGAGTAAAATGAGTTCGTCCTGGGTCCAAGGTGAGGGAAGAGGTGAAGGAACTTTCCCGAGGTCGCCCCTCCCCCTGCTCAGAGATGCTAGAACCAAGATGGCGGCCTGGCCCCATGGCACCATCCGCCAGAACCGACGCCAGCCCGCAGCTATCAGCCTCCGGGAGGGGCCCAGCCCCCCCGAGCTCCTCAGTCGCCAGGGCTGACCTGGCCAAGCATAGGCACCACCAGGCCTTTCTTGATCCTGAGGGAGGGACAGCCACCAGCTGCCCAAGCCCCACAACCCACCAGCAGTCAAGTGCATTTGCCTCACTCCCCGGCACATCCCCTCCCCTCCCCTCCCGATGCACACTGCCCTCTCCCTCTCGCCTGGGTGTTGTCAGCTCCTGGAAGTGACAGGTAGAGACGACATCTGCTGAAACTCCAGTGCAGTAAACCATAAAGCACACTGCTCAGGTGAGGGCTTGGCATGGAGACTGGAACCTCTGGGTAGAGTCCAAAGCCCTTGGTCCCCTATCGGAACTCACCTACTCGGCTTTCTCCAGCGCCGCGCGGCAGAAGGGTGCCAGCCCTCTCTGCTCTCCCCCCGGCTCTTGGGATCAAACCTCCTCCTTCGCTTCTTCCCTCGCCCGCCTCTTCTTCCGCACACAGTGCTCTTGCCTCTTGTTTCCACGTGGAGATGCCTTTTCCACGGCATTCGAGAATCCATAAAAGAGATCCGTGTGTGTGCTGCAAGACATTTTCTTCATAGGCGGACTGCTTTCCACGTGAAAGTTTTACCAATCATTCTGCCGTCAGTGGAGTTCAGAGAATGCCACTTCCGGTCTTTTCGACCTTCTCCGAATCCTTGCTGCCCACTCGGGCTGATCGATCGCCTTCTTTCCCATCACTGGGCCCCCTTCACCCCACTGTCTTGGTGTCTGCAGAGATTCATTACTTCACTCCTTCAACACGTGTCTGTTAAGGTCCCAGGATGTGTCCGGCCCCATGCTCGGGGATCAAAGCAGTCAGCAAGGGAGATGCCATCCTCCGCCCACGAAGCCTACGGTCCTGGGGTCTGCTTCTCAGACATCAATGTGCACAAGTCACCCAGGGTCTGGTTGAAATACAGACTCAGGTTCAGGGGGTCGCGGGCGGGCCTCTGCTATGCAGGGGTCCAGTGAGGTCTGATGGCAGTGATGATATGGGAGGTACCATGTCTGCTGGACGCGTGGGGAAGGAGGACTGACCATGTGACCTAAGAGCTAGAAGGCAACCAAAACTGCTCCCGGGTTCAAGGTCACCCCAACAAGCTGGGGGAAATCTGACATCCTGAGACCCAGCTAATGGGAGCCGCTGCTCTCTTATCCGCACAGAGCGGCACTGAAGACGGCCTGGTGGGAGCCGCCTCTATGCGTGTGGTTTCTCGGCCTCCTCCAGCTGCCTGGCCCCTTCCCATCTGTGCAAAAGGTTGCCCCTCCCGGGCCCCTTCCTGGCCTCCCCTCCACACGTTCCCAGTGTGGCTCTAAGTAAGGTCCGTGTCCCCTTGCCTCTCCTATCGAGGAAAGGTTTCTAGCTTTTCTGCGAATTTCATCTGCGTCCTTCTTCCCATGATTCCTTAGTGCCCTTCTTTCTTGCCTTTTGTTGGGGTTACGGCTGTCTTGCCCCTCTGAGCCCCGTCCGTACCCTCTTACTCCGAATATACCTCTCTTCACTTCAAAAAGGCTGGTCACTTTTCCCACTAGTGGAAGCTTCTTTCCTGGGTGAGAGGCTGGAAGAAACTGGAGTCCCCCCACCCTCCACAGCAGAAGCTCTGGGTTCCTGATGGCCTGGAAAAGAGACAAGAGCTTTGTCTTGCAGGACGTGGAGGCAGGGACTCCAGGCAGACCCTTGGAGCACACAGGTTCCAGTCACGTCTGCAACTTAGAGCACAAGTGTCCCAGGACACACGGCCAGCCCTCTCCCTTCGGCCCACAGGAAGGCTGGGAATGTACATGTGGTCAGAATATCCAAAAAAAAAAGCTGTCTGTTGACCAGTCTGCACTTTACAGAGCAGTGAGGTCCTGATACACAGATTTGCCTTAAGACGCCGGGGTTGGGGGGTGGGGGTGGCAGCTCTGAGCCTGTCTCTGGAACATGTCAGCCTGTAATCGCCCGTCACTCACAGCCCTCATCAAGCAAATGCCAATTGCAAGCAACAGGCCTCACGAAAGGGTATGAATTATTTAAACCAATCAGCTGTCAATGAGCTCAACAATTACGGGGGTCGAATCCAAGGGGAAAGTGAAGTGGTATTTTTCAGCCTGCCTGCAGATTGTCAGATTAATTTTCACTTATTTATTTCTGACCTTACGGAAAACGTATTAGCACAAGGTCAAAACATTTCTTTCTTTCTCTATAATTTGAGAACGTCAGAAGCATAGACATAGAAACCTGTAAAGAACAGACACTTTTTGGACCTGGCTGGCGATTCCGGCCGCCCGGCCTGCCCTTTTCACAGCTGACTTAAACTTTGAGCCTCTGTTTCTCCTTCAGAGAAGTCGGTATGAGAGGGCCTACCCTGAGAGTGTTCCGGACCCTGAACTCGTTGTAGGTAGAGCCTATTTTAAAAGCTCAATAATTTGGCCACTATGATCATCATTCTTTTCGATTATCAGGTTGTGAAGATACAAACTTAAAAATAGATCCCTCCAAACACACCCACTAGTCAGAAGATGTTAAACCTATAGAACCTGTATTTACATGTCAAGGTGAATGTTATTTGTAATTGATGTAACCTCGTATGTTAGGTCAAAAGTTGGGTTGTGGAGTTTTGAGCGCCAAATGATGAACTGCCCCAGATCGACTGGGTTTTTCCTTAAATTCTTTTTCCACGTTTGCCCTCCCATCGATAGTCAATCACCATCTGGGCCAACACCCCAGTGCTGGTCACAGTACCTGGCACACGGTGGACTGTGTTTAATATAGGCTTATTATTGATTTTTTTTTTTTGGATGAACGAAGTGTGTAAGGAGAATCTTATAGTTAGATCAGTGTTCTATGGAGGCTGAGAGGCAGAGGGAGACCTGATCCCTGTATTCAAATGGTTTATAATCTAAGTATGGAAAGAACGTGATCACAGGAGCGTGCACGCACACGTACACTCATGCACATACACGTGCTCATACGTGCACACGCACACGCATGCTGGCGACCATTGGTCTGCCACAGAGTAAAGCAGGTGGTTTGGACTCTGAGTGCCACGAGAGTTCAGACAGAACTTTCTGGCAGAGTCGAGACTCCAGCCAGGCCTCAGAGGGTGCATGGGGGGGGGGGGGCGGGGTAAGGACCCGAGGCAGGCCGACGTCACGGGGTGGGTGGGGAGGCAGGGAGCTGGATCCCCGTGGAGCTCTGGCTTATACCGAGGAAGCCACGTGCCCCCGCGTAGCCAGGACAATTTGTGGAGTGGGCAGGGGGAGCCAGGGGCGAGGAAGAAGAGAGGGCCGGGAACTCAGCAGAGGTAGCAAAGGCCCCGGAAGCAGCGAGCAATAGTACCATCTTCCTCCTGATTGTGCAGAGACCTGAGACGTCCGTGCACCCGAACCGCTTAGAACAGTGCCCGGCACCAGGCAGGCGCTGGGCGGGCTTTGCCACTTGGTGGCCGTGGTTAACATTACCCTTGAAGATCTTGACAAGTAGCCGCGTAGATGAACTGCTTTAGGAGGCCGAGTCTGGCAAAGCAAAAAAACCAAGATAATTACCAGATATTTAGGCCAGAAGAGAACTGATTAGCATAGCTCTGTAAGGCACACTTTAACAACACCCAGTGACCTAATTTCTCGAAGGAGAAACACGAACCCTCGCTTTATTCCTCCCTGATCCAGAGGCGATGTGATGGCAAAACACAGTATTCCCTCCCCAGGCTCTTCCTCTCAAAGGGTTTTGAACCAGGGAAATCATCTGAACAGCCTCTCAAGCTTCTGCGTGGACTTAACATTTCCCCCATCACCAGGCATGTGCTTATTTCATAATAATAACTGGTCGCAAGCGCTCCTTCTGGCCTGCACTTTCTCCCCGTTAAATGGCCAAATTCACCCAGCAGCCACTGCCTGAGGCGCAGTGCTACGTCCTGGACGGGACCCAGAGCTTAGAAACGAGGGCCAGGCCCTAACTGTCGAGTGAGGTCAAGGGCCACGGGAGCAGAACAATGAAATCAGTTCGAGGGACCAAACTCTACAGGGGGCTCAGCAGAGGCACAAAAGAGGGAGTCGTGAGTTCCAGGGTGGACAAAGGGGTCCTAAGCAGAGGCCAGATCACCAAAAGCTTTGACTGCCAGGCTGGGAAGTGTGGCTTTCCCCTGAGGGCAACGAACGAACGTTTTAGAAAAGGGAGGGGTATATGCAGCTTTAAAATAATGAGAGCAGCTCTTGTTAATTCAGCATCTACTAGGTGCCAGGTGCCGCTCTAAGTGCTTCATGCACACGGGCTCATTCTAGCTTCATGACTTGTGGGTGAGGAAATGGATGTCCAGAATGGGCAAGCAATCTGCCTGGGGTCACACAGCGTGGGAAGGGGCACACCAGGCTTCGAACATAGGCAGCCCCAGGACCCACATGCTCATCACCAGGCTCTACTCTTACTAGAAAAATCACTCTGTCTGCATGTGACGGTGGGCGCTGGGAGGACAGGAGCGAGGAGGCGTTTGGAACAAACCCAGCAGGTCCCCAAGGCTTCTCTTGGCCAACACTTCTTCCCAATAAGGCGTCTCCTCCCACTGGCCCTCTGCCCCGTCCCGGGGTCCTTCCGGTGGGACCTCCACCCCCAGCAGCCACCTGGGGGCATCCGCCAGGCCCTCCCCAAGGAGCCAGCCACCCAGCGTACCCCCTCATCCGAGCTGAGTTGTAAAATCAGGAATCGATTTTTTCCGGGTCTATTCTCTTTATGTTTCAGCCTAAAACACATGCTTTTCTCCCTGGAAATTCCTATCTTAATTCTGCTTTCTTGTTCTGTAAACATTAGGAGATGATGCTTATGAGGAACTCTGTTTTATTACACTGCAGTCTAGCAAACATAATCGAATTAGGTGATGCTTTATTTGAGCACACTTCACCGGGTTCTTCCTCCCAGATAGCACCGGCCTCTCAGCTCGGGCTTCCTCGTGGCCTCTGAGCAGTGAGTAGAGAGAGAAAAGGCCTGGAAACCAAGCTCCCATCCTGGTCCCCCACCCTAGCGGGTGGCCTCAGACAGGCTGACCTCTGACCTGAGCTTAGATCCCGTGTCCGGAAAGTGAGGGTGCAAATGGTGCCTGCCCCCTCTGTCTTGTAACGTGGCTTTTGAGATTAACCTGCACCATCCTGGCCACTGAAGAAACTCCCCCAAGAACACTGGGATGAACATAAGCTCTGGGGGAACAGGAACTTTGGCGGTCCTTCCCATCACTGGATCCCCAGTGCCCAGAACAGTACTTAGCACCGAGTGGTTTTCGGAATTTTTGAATGAATGAATGTCAAAATAAGCCTCTCGGTTTCTCAGCATGCGTGCACGTGTGTGTGTGTGAGAGAGAGAAAAAGAGAGAGAGAGTGAGAGAGAAAGAGGAGAGAGAGAGAGACAGAGAGACCCTGCAACTTTCTTGGCTCTTCTATCCTTACTATAACACTTTTCAATTCTGTTGTGCGCTCCGAACCCGCCTTGCGATTCCTGACTCACTAGGTCTGTGGAATTAGGTCTGCACCGTGTCAAGTTACAGACCTTTTTGGCCCCCTGGTGCACAGCCCAGCCAGAGGGAAGGAGGGGCGGGAAAGAAGCGGTTGGCCAGGCAGAGCGGAGGAGAGCCCTTGGAGATGAGGGTGTTGGTTATTGGACGTGCTCCTTAATGGACTCAGGTGTGGCCCCTCCTAGGCATGATTTGTGCTCGTCCCTGCAACTGACAGCCTGGTTCCTTCTGAGCCTCTTCAGGGCATCGGTGCCCTTGGTGAGAAGCGGGCCCATGTGACTGAGGCCCGTGTCCTGAATTTCCCTTGTCATCCAGCCCCCCACAGATGGGAGCTGGGTTAGGGCTGCCTTGTTCTTGCCTGGGACACAGCGGGTCCCCGTGACGTGGCTTTGCTGCACTCTGAACAGTATCAGGCAGTCATCTGAGGCGCCCAGGGATGCTGAGGACCGCGAGCAAGCAAACTCGTTGCATGTCTGCTTCCCACAGCTTGTGGGAGAGGCCCCCCTGAGACACATTAATAAAGATTAAAGGTCCTCCAGGCCCTGTGATCTTCGCCATGTCAAAAGGAAACAGTCACTTTTCCCTTCTCGCCGCCGTTTATTAATATTACAGGGCTTTGCTCTAAAAAGAAAAAAACGCAGGACGCTGGAGAAGATGGTATTCTGAAGGCTCTCACCCTTATATCGCTTTGTCATTTCTCTGTGTGCGTGAAGCACTCATCAAACCTCCAGTTTCTCTGATTTGGGGGCGTGCAGGGATCACTCTTTCCTCTACGTACCCCTTGGCCAAAACCAAAGACCTTCAGATTTAGGGGCCCCAAAGCAGACGGGGTCCACAGAGAGCAGGGCCGTCCAAGATGTCACCCGCGAGGGGGAAATACATCTCCCTGTCACTTCAGACGTTCTGAGCACTTCCTCCAGCCAGACCCTGGGAATAGGCACGTGTTGACAGATGCACCCAGGGGTCTGCTCTCGCGGGGCTTCTGTTCCGATCAGGACTTGCCTGAACCAGCCAGGGGGGATGGGAACCTGGGGTCCTTGATTGAGGTCTTTTTGGTTTTTAGCCATTATTATTCTCGAGACACATCCTGAGGGCTCAGGATTCATTCGGCAGCTATTGTTTGAATCGACACATGGTGTAGGGCCCTGGGGCCATAGACACACCTAGGCCAGGGTCCCAGAACAGAGCCGAGTTAAAAGGGATGAGTTCCCAGCTGCCTCCTGGAGAGCGAACCTGAGTTCAGCTCCCGTCTCCCCAGCCACGAGGTGGAGAAAAGACCAACCCCACTGCAGAGGGGGCACGAACGGCCTTGCACATGCCCGGGAGAAAGAAAGTGCTCTGGAGATTGAATCCATTGTAACTGTGCAGGGGGTGTGAGCCTGCGTCGAGGGGATGCCAGGCTACAGGAGCACCTACCTCTAGTGCCCTGGCAGGAGGGCTTCCTGGAGGAGGAGACACTTGAGCTGGGCCTTGAAGGACACACCAGATTGAGTCAGGCAGAGGTGGGGAAACAGTCACTGCAGGCAGAAGGAACACAGAGGCCAAGAGGCGTGGGTTCGCCCAGCGAGTTTGGGGAAATGTGAGGAGAGTAGAGGAAGGAGCAGGGACCGCGCCAGGAAATGGAATGAACGAGTGGCCCTGAGCAAGCTAGTGACCGCTCTGTGCCTCAGTTTCTCCAACTGTCAGGTGAGGCTATTTATAGATGTGATGACATCACAGGGTGGCTTAGAATATAATTAATAAGCTGCCGTTAATTCTCTGGTCTCACAAAGAGGGATATCATCACACCCATTTTTCAGGTGAAGAAACCGAGGCTCAGAACAGTTAAGGAACTTGTCAAGGCCCCACTGGGACTGAGCGTGGAAACACTGCTCAAATCCAGCCAGTCTGAGTCCCCGGCCCATTAGGCCACTTGGCCTCTCATCCCAGAGGTGCTCATCCTGTGACAAGTTCTGGGCCAGGTCTCCCCCCACCTCGGGGGCCATCAGTTTTGACGCCCATTTCCCTCGGTGACATGCAGGGGGGCTAGTTCCCAAAACAGGTTTCCAGTGGGGATAACCCAGGCCTTCACAAGGGGGACCCTAGTTAAAATTTAGAGATTTGGGGACAGCAGCATCACTGGTGAAGGGGCAGCTGCTCTTAAGCACAGACCCCGGCCAAGCCCCTGACACTCGAGTCGGTGCCGAGCCCCCCCACCCGACATCCTTCGTGGAGGGCAGTTATCAACCCCATTCGTAGACGAGGGCATCATAGGCACAGGAGAGTCCTCTGTCCCAAGTCACTCAGTTCAGAAGTGGCAGAGGTGAGATGCCACACCTCTTCTTCCCTGGAGATCACATGATCTCTGACAAAGGGGGCGATAGGTTTCAGCCTAAGGGGTGTTCTCAGGAGGTCAGCACCTGAATTTTGCTCAGCAGCCTGCAGGGAGGGGACTGGAGAGAGCCACACTCGAGCCAGGAATGGGCCTAATCGATGTGTCCACCCAGCTCCCTGTTCCATTTCTCGACACTGGATTTGGACGGGAGCCTCCACGCAATCCTGCTCTCACACGCAGCGCCTGGGAGCGCCGAGCACGAAGTGATTGATTTCACGGTCACGGGGCTTATAGCCGAGGAACGCACGGCCCCGCGAAGGCCTGAGCTCCGAGAACATGTGCTAACACCGACACAGGGCATCAGCATCGTGGCCAGCAGCTATTGAGTGCCCACTGTCTACCGAGCGCTGCACGGCACTTTCACTGTATCTCCCTTAATCCTCTAATCATCTTGTGCTGTGACCATCTCCATTTTCCAGATGAGAACACTGAGGCACAGAAAGAGTAGGTAATTGACTCCAAGGCGCACAGCTCAGTTAAACACTGGTAAGACATCTGATCCAGGAAACCCTGGGTGAGTGGGGAGTGGATAGGGCTCGGGATGCATTCCCTGGGCAGATGGCCTCTGTGTTTATTTCACCACCCACCGCCCAACTGTAGGTGCACCCACCATGGGGGGCCTTGTAGGTGAGAACCGGGCCGCATGCACTCTGCCCCTCTTGCCTGGGCAAGATGGGGGGCCCGGGCCGGCAGAAGGAAGGAAGCCACCGCGCTGAAAGTGGCAACGTCTTTGTTTATGTGGGAATTTGGTGCCATGTGCTCCGTTCGGCTTGAATCACGCTGGCAAGAATTCCAGGAGCAAAACGTGGAGTTTCCTTGTGATTTTCCCAGACAGAGAGTGAGAATGGGCTGGAACGAAAGCACTAGGAGGAAACAATGCCGGAACGTGGCAGATGCCTTGTGCCCCTCGCATCCAAGGGCCGCGGCAGCGGGGTGAAGGTAGCAAACAGAAGCCGAGGCCACGGGACTCTGTCTCCCCCCACGGTGATCGTCCCCAGGCAAGGGCAGGGAAATTTCCTGTTCGATTAGGAAGGGAATTCGACAAATATTTGCTGAGCGGCCCGCGTGTTATGCCAGATCCTGTCGTGGGCACCAGGGACGGGAGATGACTCAGGCTCATCCCTGCCCTGCAAGAGCTCACCGTCTGATGAGGAACAGTGACACATTAACACACAAGCACATACAATAAGGCAGCACAGCTGCGTGCTGGGTGATGAGAAGCAACTTGGGAGGCTGAGGCTTCCGCAGGTACCAGCCGCAGAGTCCCGAGGGGATTGTCCCCTTCTGGCTCCCAGAGGAGGCTGGGTAGTCAGACCACGCTAGAAGGTACGGGGCCACTGGGCCACTGTCCTCCCTGGAGCTCTGGTGGAAGGGAGCCAAGGCGAATGAGTCAGGCTCTTCTGGAGGACTGCTTACTCAGGCGGCCGAGGCAAGGGGAGCCATGGGGGCCTCCTCTCGGGGCGGCAGGCTGGGGGAGGGGCAGCACGGGGAATTGGGATAGTCAAGGTTTTCCCTCTACCTGCTAGGTATTAGCAAACCGGCACAGGGGGGATTTGAACCCAAGTCAGTCTGGCGCAGAAAGCAAAGCCCAGCCTAGTCCATCAGAGTTCCACCTGTGTCCCCTTGTCCCCTCACCGTCTCTCTCCCCCCACCCTGCCATCGACCCCCTCCCTACAGTGGCCCCTGGGTCCTGCCTCTCTGGTCTCACTCCCTCCCTCGCCTGGCTGGTCTGCTGCTCCACAGGAAAGAGTGTAGCTTTTTGAGTCAGGAAGGCACGGCACACCCTTACTAGCTGAGTGACCTTGGGCAAGTTACTTTAACCTTTCTGAGCCTCAGTTTCTCCCTTGTAAGATGAAGACCTGGGGGGCCTCTAGGAAGTGAGGCTTGTGGAACGTCAGCATACAGTTCTCCGCAGAGAAGCCATCTGACCAGCGTTAACTCCCTTCCTCCTCTCCTTTTCTCCTCCTCAAGAAATGCCAGCGGGATCTCCATGGTAGATGGGCTTCTGCCCACGCCCTCTCCCACACGGCCCCACTTTTCCGAGAAAAGTCAGGTTGCTGTCTAGGACCTCCCCATCGAAAGGATGGAACCCTGCCTTCCTGGTTTGCCTCAACAATGCATTAGGAGTCTCTCAGTGGGACTCTGTCTACACCTACTGGGAAGCTGTGGGTATTTTCCGTCCCCCATCATCTCTTTCACTCCCAAAGGCCCGAAGTTTCCTACCCACCGGGCAGGGTGGTATTTCCTCTTCCGACAGGAGCTCCTCTCTGGCAAAGCCACGCGCTAGGGCAGAAAGGGTGTGCATTTTGGAGAAACACCTTGCGACTCATTCTCCCCTCTGCTCACTCCTGTGACATGCAGACCCCTTCCCTCCCTGGCAGTCACTGCTGCTTCCCCAGCCCAGATGCATCCCCCACTCAGCCCTTCCCACGCTGGGCTCTATCTTATCTCTGTCCCTGACCGCCCCCCCTCCAGCCCAAGGAGAGCCCACCCCCAATTCTCTCCCCATCACTGCACCTTGACCGCTTCCTCTGTGGCACTATCCCAGCTGTGATTATCAGCTCTGCTTTGTTCACTGTCAACGTCCTCCGTGGATCGGGAAGCTCCATGAGGGCAGAACATTCCTGCTTTGGCCACTGGCCGGGTACCCAGTACCCGGGCAGGGTCTGGCACACGATAGGCCCTGGGTATGAATGTGCTAGAAGAAGGAAGGGACCAGATGAGAGATGGTTGATGAGGACAGGCTTCAGTCTGAACTCCGTCCCGACACTCGGAAGCTGCAAGATAGTAAATTATCTAGCTTCTGTGCTTCATTGTCCTCATCTGTAAAATGGGAACAGTAATAACCATTCCAAGTATTTTTCTTGTGCTCTCAGACATGAAATGCTCGGTACGTGGTGAGTGTTTCTTTCTGCTTGGCTTACCTCCCCCCGCCTCATTAACAGTCTGCCCAGTAGTGCCCACCCCTCCCCCGCTTTTTTGGCAAGGACAGCAGGTCCCCTCGTGTTACGGGAGGGATCTGCCCTGACCGTGGTTCTTGTCCTGGTTTGAAATCCACAGCCCGGGGCCCGTCTTCCTCCCAATAAAGGTCAGAGTATTTTCCCTTTACACCTGCCCGCACTCAACTTCATGGGACATTTTTTTTTTTGGTTCGCTCCTGTGGCTTTGTGAAGTCTCTGTTCTTATTTGCTGCGTTTGTTCTGTAAGGATTCCCAGGGACCGTGCTGGCACCCTACTGCAAACCAGGACATGCTGTAATACTCCATCATAATACACTTACATATGACAGCCCAAGCGGGACATCTGGACGGCCCCCTAGAAATGACAAGTCTATGGGCTCATTCCCCGCAGGCACAAAGTCCATGCCAGTCCCTGGTCTCACTGAATCTCTGTAGGGCCGTGGGCACTGAGAGCAGTTGGAAGAGGACAAGAATTTGAGAATTGCTTTGTGCCCCCGGGCACCAGAACCATACCAGGATTTCACCATCTGCCTGCTTCATTAGGGTCCCAGAGATCTCTGCGCCAGCTTGATATTCTGGAACCAGAAGCCTCGGCTCCCTGGGTCAGGGCAGAAGAAATACACAAACTTTAGGACATTCTTCCTTGTTACAGCACTGCCCATCCCCAGGCCAATCTTATCATCCAGTAAAAAAAAAAAAAAAAAGGTCTAAGATTATGAAAATGAAAAACACTGTACAAGTTGAAAAAACATTCTAGGCACAGACTATAAATCCAATGTCTAGTCCCATAAGCTCCTCAACCCAGGGACCATTCATACAACTGCAGACAATTCCAGCCCAGCGTCCCCCAGCCCGACTTCTGGAGCAGCCTCCACACCCCTCTCCCCACCCCCATCCCCCCCCCGCCCCCCAGCGGAGGCTTCCTGAACCCAGACTATGCTCCTCTGTCCTTGACACATGAGCCAAACGTGTTCTCCGGGACCAGAGTCTTTTGCTTTGAGGTTCTGTGTATCCCAAGGTCTAACCGCAAAGCATAACCTCCTTTCCGCACGCTGTTGGGACCCTAGACGTGGACGCCTGGGTTCTCTTTGCCCAAAGCTACTTGATCTCCCTTAAAGAAGGCACCAAGGCAAGAATTCAGCACTAATCCTCCACGACTAAGCCACAGACGTTCCACACACATACACATACACGGTCATCTCGCCACGAGGTTCGTGCCACACGGTGCGGCCCCCATTATCCACAGTCGCTGTCCGGCACTTCTCTGTGCCAGGCACTGTGCCCCACACTGGGCTGCAATGGTGGGCAGAGCAAACGAACGTCCTCCCCCTCGTGACGCGCCCTCATGCTACAGGAGATAGACAAGAAACAAACAAAAAAGCAGAATATAGGTCAGATGGAGGTAAGTGCTCTGGAGAATTCAATAGGGAAGGAGGCCGGGGACGGGCAGCCAGGGGAGGAGCAATCTGAGTAGGGAAGGCCGGAGAAGGGAGGCCTCAGTGGGAAGAACATCAAGGAAGTGAGGAGAAGAGCCACATATCTGGGGCAGAGCCTCGTGTGGCAGGAGAAACAGGAATGTGCTCTGTGCATTTGAGGAAGTGCAAACAGGCCAGAGTTCCTGGAGTTAGGGGAGGCTAGGGAGGCAGCAGGGGCCGGACTGAAAGGACTTTCTTTGACTTTTGCCTTGAGCACAGTGGAAGCCTTTGGAGGGCTTTGAGTGGAGGAGGGTAGTGATCTGGTTGGTGGGTGGGGAACAGACCACAGGGGCCAGAGTGGAAGTAGGAAGGCCAGTCAGGAGGCCATTATACCAGTCCCAATGAGCGAGGACGCGGCTTACACTGGGGGATGGGGAGGGTGATGAGAAGTGGTTGGATTTGGGCTGTGTGTTTAAGGTAAAACCAACAAGATTTGCTGTGGATTGAATGTGGGTTATGAGAATAACACGAGTCAAGGATGAGTCTAAATTTGGGGGCCAGCTTAGAATCATGAGCACACACACCAGTACGCAGCCTTTCCAGTCCCTGAATCATTTATAAGAAAGTCAGTTGCAAGAGCCCAGCACCATTTCCTGGGTACGTTCAGCTCCTAAGTTAAATTAGTTCCCAGAGGTAACAAGTTAAGAGTCTATCTGTCAGACTGTTCCATCCTATGCTGCTTGAATGTTTCCGGTAGCCCTTGGTGTGGACCTAGCTAAAGAGAGATCTGGAAGTCTTAAGTAAATCACGGCCATTGGTAAGCCTCCTTCATTTGTTCAAAAAACATGTACTGATTATGTGCCAGCAGGTATGGTCTTAGCTCTGGGCTGAATCTATAAAGAACAATAAAACATAGCTGGTCCCTATCCTCCAGAGTCTTCTGGCCAAGGAAGGGAGACAAAATGTAAACTGTGAATTACCACGTCAAGGGGAGTGGGGTACCAAAATAGGACCTAACCAAACTGATGGCCAGGACGTCAAGAAGCTAGCAATTGCTGAAGGGGTGGAGGAAAGCTTCACTTGGTCCAGACTTGAATTACTTAACCAAGACCTCGGGTAGGAGCACCAAAATTGTCCTTACAGGAACTATTCTGTCATAAACGCATGCACTTGAGGAGTCCTAAAACATCATAAAGCTCCAAGTGGCTCAACTCTGCAAAAAAAAAAAAAAAAAAAAAAGTCACATCTTAGTCAAGGAGTAATTAAAAGAATTCTAATCCAATGTCTACTCCTGATCCCTAAAGAACACGAATCCCTAGAGACGACCCAATTCCTAACCCACAGAAACAGCTCTCACTTTTTTTGCCTCCTACACCAGACCCCAGAAGTCTCTGGCCCAGGCCCCAGCATTCTGGCCTCTCCTCTCCCCAGCCACAGCTGCCTTAAGTCGTGATGCACTCAGGTTCCCTCGCTATTCCTCCCCCCACTTTCTGCCTGCCTCTCTGCTTCGCTCAACTGTTTCCTCGTCCTGCACAGTAAGGATCCACAGGTCAGTCTGGCAAAGGCTGGGTCTTTCAACTTTTCAAAAGAAGCCAAATATTCAGTTTTTCATGTGAAACCTCCCAATTTATCCATGTTAGCAACTCATCCACATTTTTAAAAGAAAAGAAAAAAAAAAGGAAAGAAATACCATGGGGACCAACTTTGTGTTTGCATAACAAAAGATTTCTGCAGACAGCCCAGCCCCCCTGCCCCGCAAGGGGGCAACTTTGCCTCCTGGCCCTACCGCTTGCTTAACTTAACACCAGGAACATGGCCTGAGGCTTGTCTGTCTCCTCAGGACTCGAGTGAAAGTTAACTAGCCATTGAAGACCCGACCTAAATTAATTGCTCAGCAGGGCATCTTCCCCACATTCACTCACTTGAGCAGCATTACTGAGCACCTGTCGTGTGCTTGCTGACTGCCCACTGGGCAGAGACCTCAGAGGTGCAGTCCCTGCCCTTGTAACCCTACAATCCTGTGGTCGAAGGAGGGGAGAGGGGGAAATGGGTGATGGGCATTGAGGAAGGCACTTGCTGGGACGAGGACTGGGTGTTGTACGTAAGCAATGGATCATGGGAATCTACCCCCAAAACCAAGAGCACACTACACAGTATGTTAGCCAACTTGACAATAAATTTTAAAAAGAGAGAGAGAGGAGAAAAAAAACAATCAAGAAAACACATCCGGGCACCTGGGTGGTTCAGTTGGTTGAGCTTCCAACTCTTGATATTGGCTCAGGTCAGGATCTCAGGGTCATGAATGGAGCCCTGAATTGGGCTCCACGCTGAGCACAGGGCTTGCTTGAGATTCTCTCTCCCTCCCTTTGCTCCTCTCCCATGCTCACGCTCTCTAGAAAAGAAAAGAAAAGAAAAGAAAGCACACCAATCATTGTCCAGTTGCTGCTATTGTAAGACTTACAGAGAAGGGGTGTGTGGAGGGTGCCTCTGTGGTAGCGAATAATGGGAAGATTTAACTCAGGGGTTCAGGAAAGGGATGAGAGTGAGCAAGAGCTAGAGGGAGTGAAAGGTGTTCTGGAAACAGGGGACAGAAGGGTTTGCATGCAAACAACAGTGTATTTGCAGGGCCAAAAGGAGGCCCAAGAGGCTGCATTGCCAAGACGGAGGGCAGGATATGGCAGAAGAGGCAGACAGGGCGAGCTTGAGCAGGCCCTTGAGGTCATGCCAGGGACTTTGACCTTCATCCTGGGCTCTACGGGTAGAAGGTAGCAACTATGGGGAGTGGTTGGAGGGGACATATGGGGACGATGGAGACCAGTTAAGAAGCACATTACAAGGAAGCACCCAGGTAGTTTGGCTGAGGGTGGTACTGAGAAAATGGAGAGGAGTAGACAGATCTAAAATATATTTAAGGAACAAAACGGATGGAACTTGCACGTGGGAGTCCAAGGAAGTTGGTAAGTGTCAAGGGTGACTCCCTTGATTTCTGGCTGGTGTAACCAGGACTCATTTACTCACAAATATTTCTCTCTTTTTTTAATATTCTTTTTATTTCTTTCTGAAGGAGAGAGAGACAAAGCACGAGCAGGGGAGGGGCAGAGAGAGAGGAAGACACAGAATCCGAAACAGGCTCCAGGCTCTGAGCTGTCAGCACAGAGCCCGACGGGGGGCTTGAACCCATGAACTGTGAGATCATGACCTGAGCCAAAGTCGGACGCTCAACCGACCGAGCCACCCAGGCGTCCCACAAATATTTCTTGAGCATCTGTCCTATACATAGCTCTGTTCTAGGTCTAAGGTTACAGTGATGGACAAAAGGGGTGAGGACCCCTGCCCTTGTGGCTCAGTCCCCAGTGGGGATTGATGCAACAAAAGAAGTCAAAGATATAGCATGTTGCTAAGACCAGCTACATAATTTGTGGGACCAAGGTCAAAATGAACTTGCAGGGTCCCTTGTTTAAAAATAGATATCTTGGGGTGCCTGGTGGCTCAGTTGGTTAAGCGTTCGACTCATCATCTCAGCTCAGGGCTGGATCTGAGGGTGGTGAGCTCAAGTCCCATGCTGGGGGTCGATGCAGGACATGAAGCCTACTTAATTTAAAAAATTAGAAAGATACTAATGGAATCAGAGTCGGCAACACGGAGCACTAAGCCAAGCACAGACTCCTTCTAAGCACAGGGTGGACACCCATGAAGCGAGCCCTACACATTGCAGAGACAAGTTCTAAGGAGAAAAGTACACTGGGGACATGGGCTAGAGTGTTTCTGGGGAAGGGAATTTGCAATATTTCATAGAATAGACAGGGAAGGTCTCAGTGGGAAGGAATGTTTGAAAAACTACCTGAAGGAGACGAGAGACCAAATAATATCTAGGAAATAATAAATACATAAATAATAACTATCTAGGGAAGGTGTTTTTGGTAGAGGAAACAGCTAGTGCAAAGGTCCTGAGGCAGGAGTGTGCCCGCTGTGTTGAGGAACAGCAGGAGGCCAGTGTGGCTGAAATGAAGCAAGCAAAGGAGAGAGGGCCCATTGGGAAATCTTTGCAGGGAAAATGGTGGTTAAGATCAGGAGGATGTGGTAGGAGGAAAGGACCAGACTTGCGTCAGGACTTGCTGATGGATGGGATGTGCCTGGGATTGAAGGGAGAAGAAAGGAGCAAGGACAATCCCCTGGATTCTGCCATGAGCTGATGGACGGTGTGGACGGGCCATTTACCCAGACAACGAAGGAAACATTAAAATTTCAACTGGATAAGGAAATGTTGTTGGATAAGGGGTTAGTTGGACAGGGAAGTGATGAATGGATGTTTGCCCCGGGGTCCCAGAAATGGAAACGCAAAGAAGGTGATGGGAAAAGGAGGCAGTTTGAGCAGAAGGAACCACGTTCCCGGCATGGACTTGCGGGGGGCGCTCTGAGCAAGGTTGTGCTGGACAGAAGGTGTGAGGGGTGGACGGCAAGACAAACCAGAGACGCCAGTGGGAACCTAGTGAGGGAGGATGCTTGTTTCACATTCCCAAGAGCGCTGGGCCCTAGGACATTTCCACATAGATGGTTTCTGGGCTATTTATTTCACCGATACAGAATCATCACTGTACAATTGTACGGTACTGTTTTTTCTGTTGCTTAATTTGGAAATCATGTGCTCTTTTTAAATTATTTGCATTCAATTATGGACCTCTTGGACACCTGCCACGGTGTGCTGGAATTATTTTATAAAGGGCTGAACTTATACTGGGAAAAATATCGCATCATTTCTGAGGTTGATACCAAGGATTCGCCGAGAGTAGAGCTGGGTGATGCACACCTTCCCAGCAGCTGGGAAGCAGACATTTGAGCGTATAAATTTCTTCCTTGACTCCTACTTTATTAGACAAAGATCTTAAATTTATTCTAGAGTTACTCATTCATTCAACATTTTTTTTTCTAAATCCTTATGTTGTCCCAGGGGATTCTAAGCTCTGGGAATAGAGTGGGGAGCAAACAGCAGACCCAGCTCTTGCTCCCATGGAGCTTAGACATACACCCCCACGCACACACCCCTACAAACTATGTTGGGAGGAAGGTAAAAGGCCTGGGAGTTAGAAAGAGTGTGTAAGCAAAACTTTAGCTAGCCTGGGGAAGCTGGGCTTTAAGGGATGACATGGTAATCAGGTGAAAAGTGAGGAAGAAAAGAGTATTCCAGGCAATGGCAACTGCATGTGCAAGGGTCCTGAGGCAGGGTGGGGGTGGGGGGACAAATTGAGATAATTAAGAACCAGGAAGGCTAAAGACAGTGAAGCAAGACTTGTGGAGGGAGAGACAAAGGCAGATGGTTATTTCATTCCTTAAAGCAATGAGAGCCACTGAAGGGTCTTAAGGATCCCATAATCAAGATGATAAGACTTGCATTTTAAATGACCCCTCTGCTACAATGAAGATGAAGAGGTAAGAAGGAGCAAGAATGACTGCGGGCAGACCTGAGGGGGCCACTGCAGCTGTGCAGGTGAGAGACGGTGGTGGCCCAGGCTAGGATGGTCAGTAGGGAGGGAGAAAAGTAGAAGGATGTGAGAGGTAAATCAATAGGACTGAATGCAGTTAAGTAAGTGATGGCATCTCTAAGAATTTTAAATGAAGATCTGCCAGGATTATTTGACTTATTGATCATTTGCAACATGGCTAATCCTCTAGGAACAAAAGCCATCGTGAGCGGACGTGCACGGGACGGTTTGGATAAGTAGTGTCATTATCTGCCCCCTGCCATCAGCCCACCATACCAAGGGCTACGAGCAAATATAAAAGTAGAGTCCCTGCCCTCAAGAAGTAAGCCCCAGGTCATTCATTCATTCTTTTCTTTATGGATTAGTGTGTGCGAAATCTCATCACCTACAAGATACTAGGGGACCCTGGAGCAGAGAAAGTCAGTGTCTGCAGCTGGCAAGGTAGCAGAACATGGCAGGGATTGTCGATGAGAATTCCAAACTCAGTTTAGAAATTCGCAAACGAGCAGAAAAGTAGAACATCCACGGGGTGTATGGTGTGGCTGGAGATCAAAGGGCCTTCTGAGGAATAAGAAAATGGCCATTAGTCCAGGTATGGATTTTACACTTGATTCATGTAAAAGAGGCAATTATTTGCTCCATTTTACAGACTAAAATAGGCTTCTTAGATTTTATGGGATTTTAAAAAACAAATATAACTGATTGCAAATCAATTTTTGTGAGGCTATAGATAAAACTTGGCTGAGGAGTCGCTAATGGCAGCATTGATAGCATTCTTATCTGATGCAGATTTCATCACCATGTAAACAGCTCGCAAACAAGGTCTTGGGCGCTGCCTCTATATAATGCTAACTTTTAATTCCAGTCAGCTTTTTCTTTTTAGTACGTCAAGATTGGTGCTGCCTCTATATAATGTTAACTTTTAATTCCAGTCAGCTTTTTCTTTTTAGTACGTCAAGATTGGTATCACTAATCTCACACCTGAGTTAGGAAACAGATACATTAGAGGAAGGTGGGTAGGTTTCATATAGTGGTCAATCATACCCATAAAATAGGTATTTCCCTATAAACTCGGGGAAAGTAGATAATAAAGAAAAAACAAGTGCATGTATAACCATGGAAAGACATTTCTCAGATGTGAGCTTGCTATTAGTCATTTCACACAATGTAACAAAATAAAGCCAAGCCAAGACTTAGAGGCGCCCAACACAAAATTTTAATTGTTGGAGTTTACATGTATCCCTAACTTTCTTCGTTTCTCCTTCAAAATTTTATTTCAACCTAATGTTGCTCAACCTTTAGCATAAATTAACAGGAGGAGTGTTCTAGGCAAAAAAAAAAAAAAAAAAAAAAAAAAAAAAAAAAAACCCACCTGGCTCTATGTAGGAAATTTTGTATAGAAATATGTACTGGGGTTTTTTAAGTTTGGATACACATGATTGCTTCTTACAATGTTTCTTTCTTTTCACATTAGTTTCACTGTGGAAATAAGGAGTTACAAGAGAGAGAGGCACAAAAGCAAAAGAAGAAATCCTCAATGTACATTTCCCATTATGAGATTCCTGTAGCTCTGAAGATACATCTCCATAAAGTGATTTGACATCCATAAATGCCAATTTACAAAGCATTATCCACTATCATCAAGGAAAAAAAACCCTATATTCTCCCTCTCTCCCTGCCCAATAAGTAAACTTTGCAAACAATTACAAGTACATGTAATCATAATACAGCAACTTGCATTTCTATAGCAACTTTCACTAGAGAATTTCTCAATGTTCTACAAACAGTAATTAATTAGACCCCCTAACAACCCCGTGAGGAGCCGAGGGAGGTGGGTACGCGCTGAACATCCCCCAACACAGACTCACTGCCACCTCTAGGGTGGATGAACAGCTGTTGTTTAAAAACTGTAGAGCAAACAGAATTCAACATTTTAGAAAATCATTGGACTCAGAAGTCCAAGATGCAAGAGGCAGTTGCATCTGGTGCACAGGCCTTTCGTGTTTCATGTAAATGTGATAGAGAGGGATGAGAGCAAGATACCATCTTCTATGTCATCTGCCATCACCACATCCCCTAAGGCTGGATTCACCCAACGGCATGAAGTGACTCTGCTGGGTTCATCATCCCAGAAATGACCCCATTACCAAGCAATTTTGCTGTAAGAGATGTTTCTTAACAAACACACATATCGATCTTATTATTTTCCAGGCACTTTTTACAATGCTTAGTGACTTATAACTTATTTGGTCCTCACAGCAAATCTTCCTGGGGTATTATTATTATTATTATTACTACTACCACCATTTTACAGGTGAGGAAGTGAGGCATAGAAGGTTTAACAAATTGGCCCCACGTCCCTCAGCTAGTGAGTTGCTGAGCCAATGCAGTCTGGTTCCAGAACGCATGCTGTACCTTTACCCTATGCTACCTCTACATGGGTATCGCCTGTAAATAAACTTGAACGTTTACAAATCGGCACATTTCCTCAACTTGGTCATGCAGTTTGTCTCCTATTTCGAGGAGGGGTTGGTTGTTTTTTTGTTTGTTTGTTTGTTTGTTTTTTCCACTCATGTGGTTACCAGGAGTAGTGACTCAGAAGGCAAGCAGCCAATCTGGAAAGAAAAGGAAGAGCCTCTTGCTTCAGCACCTTGGAGAGTGCCCCCAACTGCTTACCCCAGCACTACAGCCCCTCTTTCAGACCTACTGAGGCTCTCTCGCAAGGCTGGAGCCTGAGAACAGGCAGAGCCAACCTAGCGGGGATTGTTTTTCACTTATTTCTGCCTTTATGACAACAGGAAATGGGTACAAGATTATCAGGTTAGTTTAGCCCGGGCCGTCCCGAACCTGGGACCTAACAGCTCTGGTTTTCCCATTCTTGGGATGTCTTGGGCCTAGAAGCTGATGAATTTCATACCCACTGTTATTTTCCCACTTCACATGGATGTGCCTCTCTCTTTTTTTCCTCCCAGATCTCTGGCAGGAGACCATCTCCCAGGGCAATTAGGCTTTTGCTCAAGGGCCATTCATGTACTTTTTCAGTTTGCCCTGAGGGAGAGACAGTGAAGTGGTCGACCCTGAATAACACAGGTTTGAACTGTGTGGGTCCACTTACGTACACACACACACACACACACACACACACACACACACACAGTACATGTATGTATACACACATACACAGTACAGCATTGTAAGTGTATTTTCTCTTCCTTAGGATTTTCTTAACATTTTCTTTTCTTTAACATTTTCATTTCTCTAACATATTCCTCTTCTAGGAATACAGTATATAATACATATGACATACAAACTGTGTTAATCAACTGTTTATGTTATCAGTGAGGCTTCCACTCAACAGACTATTAGTCGTTAAGTTTCGGGGGAGTCAAAAGGTATACTCAGATTTTTGACTGCGTGGTTCAAGGGCCAACCGTACGTGGTTAAGGGCACTGGTTCTGAAGTTAGACTGCCTGAAAATTCACCTCACCTCTGCCACTTCCCAGATAAGACCTTGGGAAAGGTACACAGCTTTTTAAGTCCCAGTTTTTTCCATCTGTACAATGGGGTTAAGATGAATGATAGTTGAGTCAAAGGATCGTTCTAAGGCTTAAATAAGGTCATATGATTAGATAATGGATTTTATTATAAGAAGAAATAGGGAAAGTACCGATATCCCTTTCTGAACAAATGAGACTCGTGTGACACATATACTTTCCCTCTCTACCTTGGTCGTCAGGGAGCTTCAGGCCAAAGCTCCCACTTGGCATTGGCAGCTCGATAGGACCCTATGAATTGCCTAGTGGTATTTCTTCTCCTCTGATGCTGACCTTCCCTTCTCATTGACATATTATTTGATCCTGATATTTTTTTCTTTTTGTAATTTTATTGTCTGTGTCATTTCAGGTCACTGCATAAGATAGATAGACAAATGTGGATCGTTAGAATATAAGTCACAAGTGAGCAAAGAGTTTGGTCTGGTTTGTTTGTTGCTATACCCACAAAAGACTGGGACAGTACAAGTCAGTCGCATCTGTCCATAACTGATGCTTGGAGTAATCCCTTTACTTGGAGATACTACGGTGACTAACCGAGTAGCTTTGCATCGGCGCTGAGTTAGCTGGCTGCTACAAGTTCACTAATTATCTATGATTCCAAGAGCTCTTGCCAGGAGATGTTTCAGTGATGATGCTGTTTACAGTGCAGTCTATCTTTCTCGAGTTGTCTAAGGGCAGAAAATGAGGAAGCGGGATGGGAGGCTGGTCAGAGAAATTTCTCCTTATCAATATAACTAATCTTGGGATCTCAGCTGGTGCAGACCCCTTCCCAAAAAAAGCTAGCAGGGTTTGACCAATGGGACAGAAACAAGAGTAGTAAAATTAGTTGCAAAAACATGCCCTTCTGACTCAGAGACCCAGTGTGTGGGCAGAGCTGGGCCGGCTCCTGTGCCGGGGGAGATCCCCTGGGAAGGGCCGGATCCTTCCCTGTGACACAGTGAAAGGCTTCAGTGCTGTTGCTATTTGTGACAGATTATTAGACAATATGAATGCACCAGGGGGATGGGAGTGCGGGGAGAGACTTGGTCGAATCAGATCACAGCAGCTCACACTGCCTCCAAACCCTCATCAGCCAAATTCAACTCCAATTTAACTTACATTTCCTGAGTGCTTACTATACGCTGCGGCCAGGAAATTGCCGGATGCCGCAGGTTTCCAGGCATTTGGCTGTAAGAAAACAGAAAAAAAAAAAAAAATGGAAAAGATGCTCACACATTTCTCTCTCTCCTTCACTTTCTCCCCTCGGTCTGTTGGCCTTGCTCTTAAGATTTTAACACCCTCCCAAGTAGGAATCAGCTTCCCTTCTGATTTTTGGAAGGCATCCAGCCTGCTCTCTTCTCTCTCTCTGCAGGGCATCATACACACAGCAATTCTAGCCAGGCAGGGAGCGCTTTTCTTTCCCCCACTTCAGGAAATCT